>NC_091288.1:187316474-187629474 GCF_032444005.1 Ranitomeya imitator
GGTCACATGACTTCATCACCCAATAGCACGGCGGTCTGACAGCAGCGCTCATCTGCATGGCCGGGCTATAAATTCCGCCGCTCTGGGAGGCGCAGGATCATTATTCTTTTCACTTGTGCTGAGACCGGTCTCATCATGCCTGATCCCGCCAAGTCTGCGCCTGCGCCCAAGAAGGGCTCCAAGAAAGCCGTGACCAAGACTCCGAAGAAGGACGGCAAGAAGCGGAGGAAGAGCAGGAAGGAGAGCTACGCCATCTACGTGTACAAGGTGCTGAAGCAGGTGCACCCCGACACCGGCATCTCCTCCAAGGCCATGGGCATCATGAACTCCTTCGTCAACGACATCTTCGAGCGCATCGCAGGTGAAGCCTCCCGCCTGGCTCACTACAACAAGCGCTCCACCATCACCTCCCGGGAGATCCAGACCGCCGTGCGCCTGCTGCTGCCCGGAGAGCTGGCCAAGCACGCCGTGTCCGAGGGCACCAAGGCCGTCACCAAATACACCAGCGCCAAGTGATCGGCTCCGTGCTCTGCTCCTCACCCCAAAGGCTCTTCTAAGAGCCACCCACAGCCTCGCTATAAGAGCCACCCACAGCCTCGCTATAAGAGCCACCCACAGCCTCACTATAAGAGCCCCCCACAGCCTCACTATAAGAGCCACCCACAGCCTCACTATAAGAGCCCCCCACAGCCTCACTATAAGAGCCACCCACAGCCTCACTATAAGAGCCCCCCACAGCCTCACTATAAGAGCCACCCACAGCCTCGCTATAAGAGCCACCCACAGCCTCGCTATAAGAGCCACCCACAGCCACACTATAAGAGCCCCCCACAGCCTCGCTATAAGAGCCCCCCACAGCCTCACTATAAGAGCCCCCCACAGCCACACTATAAGAGCCCCCCACAGCCTCGCTATAAGAGCCCCCCACAGCCACACTATAAGAGCCCCCCACAGCCTCGCTATAAGAGCCCCCCACAGCCTCGCTATAAGAGCCACCCACAGCCTCACTATAAGAGCCCCCCACAGCCTCGCTATAAGAGCCCCCCACAGCCTCACTATAAGAGCCACCCACAGCCTCACTATAAGAGCCCCCCACAGCCTCACTATAAGAGCCCCCCACAGCCTCACTATAAGAGCCCCCCACAGCCTCGCTATAAGAGCCCCCCACAGCCTCACTATAAGAGCCCCCCACAGCCTCACTATAAGAGCCCCCCACAGCCTCGCTATAAGAGCCCCCCACAGCCTCACTATAAGAGCTGCGGCTGCTCCGGTGTCCTCTCCCGTCTCCCCGATGTGTCTGCTCGCACCGCCCGGGGCTCTGCACCTGGTGATGAGGGAGATGGGGAGAAAACCTCAGGAATAATAATCTGGGCATTTCTCAGCGAGTTGCTGTGTATTCAAGGACTTCTCTTATTTAACCCCTTGCTGCACAGATCTCGGCATTCTGGGGGAACATTTATTATGATTCCTGTTCTCCACTTGCTGTGATGTGCCCGTGTGTCTGACATGGAGACGATCAGATCGTCCCTTTCCCATCACAATCAATATTGTGGAGACGATATACTGGTCAGGGACGTATCCTACAAGAGACATTTCCCAGCAGATCCCACCATGTCTCCCCATTATAGATCAGTCCTACGGCTGCAGGCAGGAGGTCAGTGATGGGAAATGTACGATCATGTGTAGATCCTCATAGTCTATAATCTTGCGAGCAGGGCCCTCATTCCTCTTGGTATCTATGTTGAACTGTGCTTTCTGTTATGCTGTAATATCTATTGTCTGTACAAGTCCCCTCTATAAATTGTAAAGCGCCGCGGAATATGTTGGCGCTATATAAATAAAATTATTATTAAGATTGCTGAGAGTTCCCTGCTCAGAACATTACCCTGTGGTGTCGGGATCTCACAGGTCAGACAGTTACATTATCGGTGTCACATCCTCCTCACAGGATTCCTGCTCAGTTACTGATCGTCCTTCTGTTCTATCACTTTTCCTCCCCCGCTTCATCCAGTGTCAGGACTGGCGTCTCTCGGGCAATATATCCACATGTAGAAGCTCCGAGAATGAGGAGGGGAACAACGATTCTTAGGAGAAATATCCCAATATAATCGCAGGATAAGATCCTCTAGCACCGGATGTAATGATGTATAACGAATGTCACAGATCTCGGAGGAGACTGTTCAGGGTGACAAACGGAGAAGCCAAAAACAAGAGTCAGACCCAAACATCAACCACCATCAGCAAAAATGAAAATAGTGGCACCATCAATGATCGGGTGCCACCATGTGCCCGGAAAGCAAAGGGTTAATATAACATGAGATAAAATCACTGCAGTGCAGAGAGCTCCGATCACAAATCTGACTGTAAGATGCCCAAGTACTGGTGACCTCATCATAGCACAAATGTCACTAATGCCGGGAATATAAGGACTGATCTCCTGCAGAAGAGCCAGGAAAAAAGAGCAAGTGGGATGAGTCCTGGCCCGGGGTTAATGGAATATTCTCTGTGAAAACCGAAGATCCTGAGGACGGGGCCGGTGTCGGGCTGTGTCTATGCCGGTGTGAGATCCCCTGTGCGGCTGCCTGTAATATCCGCAGTGGTCACAGCCTGGGCAGTGTCCGTTATATCCTCCTGACATATACTGGGGCGGTGTCTGCTCCCCTTACTATTTTTGATCTCCCGTCATTCATCTTGGAACTGGTCCGCTGACGTCGTGTGATGCGGTCTCTTCATATTGATCTATAAAATATAACACGGATTTACAGGGGAACAGGCTGTACAGTAATATTCTCCTGATCAGATCCGTGTGGGGTGAATAGGGCAGCGAATATTCACAGGGGATGTGGCTGTGTGAGGCAGCTGGATAGACGGACGCCCTGTGTACCGGGTACGGAGACTCCTGTGTGATGACCACGTCCCGGACACTAATGTTTCGGATGGATGGCGCCTCTGAAGACTATTAGAACCTCCCCAGAATAATAATGGCCACCGATAAGAAAACCGATCCCCGTGTTTGGGGGCAGACAGATGGGAGGACAGGACCCGGTATTATCGGTGATCGCCCCTCCAGCAGAGGGGCCGGTAATAATCCGACGGACAAAGAACAGAGATTGAGCGGGAAATTCAAAACCATCAACGGATCTGCAATAAGCCAATGAGCGAGAGACATCCGCAGGCGCCGACCAATCCCAGATACAGGAATAGCCGCCTCCATTTAACTCTTTAGTGGCCGTGTGTGCTGACCCCCACTACACACTCGCTTTACAGATCCGGCGACTTCCCCCACCCGAGACCCGGCAGCGTCACATCAGGCTCCGGGCAGAACATAGGAGACTTGTCTCAGTCAGGCTGTGATAGGATCAGCGCGGACACCACAGGG
The DNA here is from genome assembly GCF_032444005.1 of Ranitomeya imitator. NCBI lineage: Eukaryota > Metazoa > Chordata > Amphibia > Anura > Dendrobatidae > Ranitomeya > Ranitomeya imitator. The sequence continues at coordinate 187,319,854 of NC_091288.1, forward strand.
GATCTGCACAGGATAATAAGCGGGTGAGAGAGGAGCCTCCGCCTGTGCAGATGGAGCGGAGGAGAAGCACTGACAGGGATTAACCCCTCACCCGCCCGACTGTCATTGTAATTTATTGCTGATAGCAGTCACAAATTCAACAAGTGCAAACTACAAATCAACAGAATATTTCTGCATTTCCTTCTGCTCCATGACAAATATCTGTTTTCACCCCTTATCTATTCTGTTCAAAACAAACGTTTTCTATTGGGTGAGAAACTCATTTGAGCAAGGAGCAGTAATAAGCTCCGCCCTCGGCAGCTCATTGGCGGTTCCTCAAGACTCTTCCTGATTGGCAGCTTCAGATTCATCCAATGACAGGAGAGGAGGGCGGAGCAGCAGACTATACAAGGCGACACAACACGGTCTCTTCTCCATACGATTTTCTGTCTTTAGTTATCGGCATCATGTCTGGACGCGGCAAACAAGGAGGAAAGGTCCGTGCTAAGGCCAAGACCCGCTCATCCCGGGCAGGACTGCAGTTCCCAGTTGGCCGTGTGCACAGGCTTCTCCGCAAGGGCAACTACGCTGAGAGAGTCGGCGCCGGCGCTCCGGTCTATCTGGCCGCTGTGCTGGAGTATCTGACCGCTGAGATCCTGGAATTGGCCGGCAATGCTGCCCGGGACAACAAGAAGACCCGCATCATCCCCCGTCACCTGCAGCTGGCGGTGCGCAATGACGAGGAGCTGAACAGGCTGCTGGGTGGGGTGACCATTGCCCAGGGGGGCGTCCTGCCCAACATCCAGGCCGTGCTGCTGCCCAAGAAGACCGAGAGCAGCAAGGCGAGCAAGAGCAAGTGAGCGCTGCCGCCAATCTCTACCAAACCAAAGGCTCTTCTAAGAGCCACCCACACCGTCATCACAAGAGCCGGCGCCGCCTATCTCGGGGGTCCTCACGTGAGGCTGATGGTACATACACCATTGACGCCACCAGTTCGTGTGTTGGTGCACATATCCACAGAATAATAGGAGATGAATGGGTCAATCCCACACGGAGTCTCAGACCCTCAGGTGGAGTATTATTATTTATTATATTTGTTCCATGGCGCTTTACATGTGAGGAGGGGTATACATAATGAAAACAAGTACAATAATCTTAAACAATACAAGTCATAACTGGTACAGGAGGAATGAGGACCCTGCCCACGAAGGCTCACAATCTACAAGGGATGGGTGAGAATACAGTAGGTGAGGGTAGAGATGGTCATGCAGCGGTTTGGTCGATCGGTGGTAACTGCAGGTTGTAGGCTTGTCTGAAGAGGTGTGTCTTCAGGTTCTTTTTGAAGGTTTCAATGGTAGGCGAGAGTCTGATGTGTTGTGGTAGAGGGTTCCAGAGTAGGGGTGATACGCGAGAGAAATCTTGTATACGATTGTGGGAAGAGGAGATAAGAGGGGAGTAGAGTAGGAGATCTTGTGAGGATCGGAGGTTGCGAGTAGGTAAGTACCGGGAGACGAGGTCACAGATGTATGGAGGAGACAGGCTGTGGATGGCTTTGTACGTTAGGGTTTTATAGTGGAGTCTCTGGGCAATGGGGGGCCAGTGAAGGGATTGACAGAGGGGAGAGGCCGGGGAATAGGGGGGGACAGGTGGATTAGTCGGGCAGCAGAGTTTAAAATAGATTGGAGGGGTGCGAGAGTGTTAGAGGGGAGGCCACAGAGCAGGAGGTTGCAGTAGTCAAGGCGAGAGATGAGGGCATGGACTAGGGTTTTTGCAGATTCATGGTTGAGGAATGAACGGATTCGGGAAATATTTTTGAGTTGAAGTCGGCAGGAAGTGGAAAGGGCTTGGATATGTGGTTTGAAGGAGAGATCAGCGTCAAGGATTACCCCGAGGCAGCGAGCTTGTGGGACTGGGGAGAGTGGGCAGCCATTTACTGTAATGGATAGGTTCGTTGGGGGGGGGTCGCTTGAGATGGGGGAAAGATGATGAATTCTGTTTTGTCCATGTTAAGTTTCAGAAATCTAGCGGAGAAGGATGAAATAGTGGACAGACATTGAGGGATTCTGGTTAGAAGGGAGGTGATATCTGGTCCAGAGATGTAGATCTGTGTGTCGTCAGCATACAGGTGATACTGAAAGCCATGAGATTCTATGAGCTGTCCCAGGCCAAAGGTGTAAATGGAGAAGAGCAAGGGCCCAAGGACTGAACCTTGTGGGACTCCGACAGATAGGGGGCGAGGTGAGGAGGTGGTGTGTGAGTGGGAGACGCTGAATGTCCGGTCTGTTAGGTATGATGAGATCCAGGATAGGGCCAAGTCTGCGATGCCAAGGGAGGAGAGGGTTTGTAATAATAGGGAATGGTCCACTGTGTCAAAGGCAGCCGACAGGTCGAGGAGGACAGAGTAGTGTCGCTTGCTCTTGGCGGTTAAGAGGTCATTGGTGACTTTAGTTAGGGCAGTTTCGGTGGAATGGTGTGACCGGAAGCCAGATTGTAGGCGGTCAAAGAGGGAGCAAGAAGAGAGATGGGAGGACAGTTCAAGGTAGACGTGTTGTTCCAGTAGTTTTGAGGCAAAGGGGAGAAGTGATATAGGGCGATAGCTAGATACAGAGGATGGGTCAAGAGAGGGCTTTTTGAGGATAGGTGTGATTGAGGCATGTTTAAAGCTTGAGGGGAAAACACCAGTTGTTAGTGATAGGTTGAAGAGATGGGTTAGGGTTGGGATGAAGATTGTGGTGAGGTGTGGGATGGGAGTGGGTCAAGTGCACAGGTGGTGAGATGCGATCTTGAGAGTAGAGTGGAGAGTTGATCTTCTGTAATGGTGGAGAAGTTGGTTTTGGAGGTGGAGGGCTGGGAAATCGGGAGGAAGAGCTCTGGGGGTTTTTGACCAAAACTGTCTCTAATACTATCAATCTTCTGCTTGAAAAATGAGGCAAAGTCTTCAGCAGAGATAAGTGGGGAGGGAGGAGGTGCTGGGGGACGGAGGAGAGAATTGAAGGTGTTGAATAACTGTTTAGGGTTGTGAGAGAGAGAGGAGATGAGAAGTAGGTTTGTTTAGCTGTGGCGAGTGTGGTCTTGAAAGTAGTGAGGGACTGTTTGAATGCGATGAAGTGCTCGTTAGAGTGGGATCTTTTCCATCTGCGCTCAGCAGCCCTGGAAGCTCGCCTCAGTTCTTTGGTCAGGCTGGTGTGCCAGGGCTGTCTATTGATTTTGCGAGCTTTGGTATGTGTAAGTGGGGCAGCAGATTCCAAAGCTAGAGCTATTGTGGTGTTATATAGAGCAGCAGCGTCATCCGCATTGTGTATGGAACTTATGCCTGTGAGGGGGAGGAGGGATTCAGAGAATGAGTGTAGGTCAAGATGTTTAATATTTCTGCGAGGGTGTGAAAGTTTGTGGGGTGGGGATTGTAGACATGGAGTGGAGAGAGATGAGAATGTGAGAAGGTTGTGGTCAGAGAGTGGAAGAGGTGAGTTAGAGAGGTTAGATAGAGAGCAGAGGCGGGTGAAGATGAGGTCCAATGTGTGACCGTCTTTGTGAGTGGCTGCAGAAGACCATTGAGTGAGGCCGAAGGAGGAAGTGAGAGTTAGAAGTTTAGTGGCAGCTGAGAGGGAAGTGTCAATGGGGATGTTGAAGTCACCCATGATGATAGTGGGGATGTCCGCAGAAAGGAAATGAAGTAGCCAGGTGGTGAAGTGGTCAAAGAAGATGGTGGCTGGCCCTGGGGGGCGGTAAATGACAGCCAGTTGGAGGTTGGTGGGGGAATAGATGCGCACAGAGTGCACCTCAAAGGAAGGGAGGGTAACAGAGGGTGGCAGTGGGATTGGGGTGAAGGAACAGTTATCTGACAGGAGAAAACCAACTCCTCCGCCATGTTTGCTGCTGGGGCGGGGTGTGTGGGAAAGGTGGAAGCCACCATAAGAGAGTGCAGCAGGGGAGACTGTGTCAGAAGGGGTGAGCAAGGTTTCGGTGATGGCGAGGAAGGAAAGTTTGGTAGTAACAAAGAGATCATGGATGTAGGAGAGCTTGTTGCAGACAGAGTGGGCGTTCCACAGAGCTCCTGTTAGTGGGACTGGGGAGGCGGGGGATGTGCAAATGGGTATAAGGTTAGAGAGGTTACGGACGTTTGTGCTAGAGCGAGTGTCGTCTGCGAAGCTCGCAGGAAATGTCCCCTCATTAGTGTCTGATACTCCGCGCTGAGGTCTACATGTAGTTAGGACGTGCCGGAGTATCGGACTGGGCGGGTGATTCTCCTCATCAGTGACGGCGCCTTCTCTGGGAGGACAGGACTCCGCGCTGTTCCGGGTGTGACCGGATTGTGATCTCCGCTATCAGCAGTGACCGGTAACAATCCTTCCGAGATTATGAGCAGGAAATTCAAATCTCCCAACGGATCCTGTGATCAGACAATGAGCGGGCAGCCTTGGGAAAGCTCAGCCTTGAAAATAGGAAGTTAAATGGAGGAGAGACGTCTACGTACATCAGGCACACATACGTGTCTCCTCCGTTTAACTTCTTATTTCCCGTGTTCCAGCTGATCTTTCATTATCAGAGTATCCACAGATGCGGCACCTTCACCCCAGGCCCCGGTAGCGCTGTGTCCCCTATACACCGCAAACAATGTATACACTGTAAATATATATATATATATATATATATATATATATATATATATATATACATATATACAGGACAGGGGCTGTAGAGGGCAGAACCAACACCTGTGTTCCCCGTACACTGCACTAACTGGATATATATCTACGTGACAGGACCTCCAATCACTCCGCCGCAGCTGCAGGACCTCGAAGCACATGTACCCGGCTGTCGGATCTGCCCCTCCACAGCTGTTAGATCTGGAAATGCGCTGTCCTGCTGCCAGACCTCCAAACGCACCTGCTCGGCTGTCGGACTTCGAAACACACCGTGACTTTGGTAAAGGTGTTTACGGTTTGGCTAAGGATTCCTATATGTCACAAATATTGGAGATGGGACCGTCCCTACCGTGCCCTTACACTATAGAGCTGCCATCTAGCAGAACCTCAGCTTCCAAATTCAAAACCATCAACGGATCTGTAATCAGCCAATGAGCGAGAGACATCCGCAGGCGCCGACCAATCCCAGATACAGGAATATCCGCCTCCATTAACTCCTTAGTGGCCGTGTGTGCTGACCCCCATTACACACTCGCTTTACAGACCCGGCAGCGTCACATCAGGCTCCGGGCTTTCTCTCTCTCTCGCAGGGAGAGCTGATCAATCCTTCATGTCAGCACCTCTCCAGAATGAGGCTGATGCACTAGATTTTCTCGGCACCGCCATCCGCACGTGGGGTGCTGCTGTAATCCCGTTCATTATCCTCAATTTTCCTCTGCACATCTCCACATCCAGCCAAGTGATCGCTGGGACCAGTATACTCATCAGCATTGCCAATACTTCGATATGTAGCAAAGGAGGAGTGGTGTAAAAATTTGGGGGGCATTTTGAGGGCAACCCAAACGTTGTGCCCCACCAAAAAATGCCCCGGTTGACCCAAAACATTCTGAAAAAAATTACCACACACTCTTAAAGTGTTCCTCTACACACCCTGCGAATTTGTGGTCGACAGACCCAAGCCGGGCTGAGCAGTGACCCTGCGCACCATAGACTTCAATGGGCAGGGTCACTTTGGGGAGTCTCTGCTCAGCCCAATTTGTGGCTATCAACCACACATTTTCAGGTTGTGTAGCGTACCCGTAGCTCTAGTAGACCAGTGCTGTAAAAATTTGGGGGACATTTTGAGATCACCCCAAAAATATGCCCACCCCCAAACTTCTGAACAAATTAACCTACACTCTTGAATTGTTCCTCTACACACCCTGAAAATGTGGGGTTGATAGGCACAAATCAGGCTGAGCAGTGACACTGTGCGCGATAGGCTTCAATGGGCAGGGCAGCTTTGGGGGGTAACTGCTCAGCCCAGATTGGGGCTATCTACCTGAAATTTTCATAGTGTGTAGAGGAACAATTCATTAGTTGGGCTATTTTTTCAGAATTGTTAGGTTAATAGGAAGGAGGCTTTTTTTTTTTTTTTTTTTTGGGGGGGGGGGCATAACTTTTGGGGTGCCCTCAAAGTGCCACCCTCAATTTTTTACACTATTGGTTCGCTAGGGGTACTCTACACACCCTGAAAATTTGGGGTTGATAGCCCCCACATCGTACAATCAGCTCCCTGTGCGATAGACATTGGAGTAAAGGTCCCTGTGATGGAGACAAGAGCCGGGAACAGGAGGAACGAGCTCCCGCAGCAGATTTATCTCCCCGGTACACAGTGAGGTGCAGATCGGGAGGACGGCGGCGATGATCCTAATCTGAAAGAATGTTTCGGCACTCAAAATTTATATGCTTGAAAAAAAGAAAATTTTATTGGAGATATATGTTTCAGAAAATCGTTGTAACGTTTCGGTCATAACATTGACCTTCGTCAAACTGGAGTACATAAAACAGAAAGAGATAATATCTTAATATAATACAATCAGTGTCCATCAAAAATGGAAATACAGTATTGAACCAAAATTCATATCAATAAAAATACAAAAGAATATTTTTGGAAAAAAGAGAACAGTTCTAGTCTGGTCTAGATAAGACGTTAAATCGGTGATGATTAGCTGCAGAACAGTTTCACATAGATTTAATATAAATGTTATATGGCATAATATATGTTCTGATAATAGGTTTACACAGGACAATTGAGATCACATTAGTCATGATTTTTTTTTATATAACAGATGTCTCCAATTCTGAGAGGAAATATTGAAAAAAACAACCAAGTAAAAACAGAAAATAAAAAATAAAAAAAGGAAAGAAAAAAATAGATGGACTTAGGTCTTACCAAGTATATTAAACGTGCATAATCATGTGTGCGGTCCTATTTATCTCTGTGAGTGGGAAAGGACCATCTATGTCCTAATCCTAAAGACAAAGAAACGGAATACCTAATTGTACTAAACTGGTATATCAAGATAGGTGATATTCACAATCAGAAACATCGGACAGGTGATTGCAATCAGCCCCCGATGTGGATCATCTACTAATGTGCAACACGTGTCCCCCCCAATACTCTGCACTTATGGGGTACAGTGATATCACAGGTCAGGGAGGGGGCAGTCAGCGGAGGCCGTCGCCTGTGTTACCCTTCTGGGTTCTCAGCAGCTCCAGCTCGTCCCCACATCGTACAATCAGCTTCCTGTGCGATAAACATTGGAGTAAAGATCCCTGTGATGGTGACAAGAGCCGGGGACAGGAGGAACGAGCTCCCGCAGCAGATTTATCTCCCCGGGTACACAGTGAGGTGCAGATCGGGAGGACGGCGGCGATGATCCCGGGATATTCTCTCCGCTCTTTCCCGGCATCTCTGCTAGTGACGGCTACAAATGGCCGGTGGAGATGTTGGAGAAGGGGAGGCGACGGAGGAAGCGCGCTCTGCTGTCCGGTGTTAGCCGGTAAAGGGCTTTTATCCCGGGCAGGGAAGCACAAGGGGAGAGCGGAGCTTAACCCGGACTCAGCTGGGAGGAAGCGGGGCCTGTGTCCAGTGTCAGCCAATAGGAGCTCAGGACGGTGCAGCTCAGCAGCCAATCAGTGCGCAGTAAGCCTGTACATATAACAGGCGCCTCCAGCTCCGGCCTCAGTATTTTCCTTCCTATCAAGAAGTATTTTCGTTTTGCTTCTGCAGCACATGATGGCAGAGACCGCGCCAGCTGCCGCTCCCGCAGAACCGGCCGCCAAATCCAAGAAGCAGCCGAAGAAATCCGCCGCCAAGAAGAGCAATAAATCCTCCGGCCCCAGCGTCTCCGAGCTGATCGTGAAAGCCGTGTCCGCCTCCAAGGAGCGCAGCGGGGTGTCTCTGGCCGCCCTGAAGAAGGTTCTGTCTGCCGGAGGATACGATGTAGAGAAGAACAACAGCCGCCTGAAGCTGGCCGTCAGGTCTCTGGTCACCAAGGGCGCCCTCCTCCAGGTGAAGGGCAGCGGCGCCTCCGGGTCCTTCAAGCTGAACAAGAAGCAGGAGACGAAGGACAAAGTGGCCAAGAAGAAGCCAGCAGCTGCGGCCAAACCCAAGAAACCCGCTGCTGCCAAGAAAGCCGCCAAATCTCCGAAGAAGCCCAAAAAGGCTCCGACCGCGGCCAAGAAGAGCCCGAAAAAGGCCAAGAAGCCCGCAGCTGCTAAGAAAGCGGCCAAGAGCCCCAAGAAGCCGAAAGCCGCTCCCAAGCCCAAGAAGGTGACGAAGAGTCCGGCTAAGAAGGCGGCCAAACCCTCCAAGAGTCCGGCTAAGAAGGCTGCGAAAGCCAAGAAGCCCGCGGCTAAGAAATAAGCTGCAGCCCCTGTTCTGTTACCACAAAGGCTCTTATAAGAGCCACCACCTCCTCCCCGCAGAGCTGTATGATCAGTGCCATCACCTCCTCCCCGCAGAGCTGTATGATCAGTGCCACCACCTCCTCCCCGCAGAGCTGTATGATCAGAGCCACCACCTCCTCGCAGAGCTGTATGATCAGAGCCACCTTCTCCCCGCAGAGCTGTATGATCAGAGCCATCACCTTCTCCCCGCAGAGCTGTATGATCAGAGCCACCTTCTCCCCGCAGAGCTGTATGATCAGTGCCACCACCTCCTCGCCGAGCTGTATGATCAGTGCCACCTTCTCCCCGCAGAGCTGTATGATCAGAGCCACCACCTCCTCGCAGAGCTGTATGATCAGAGCCACCTTCTCCCCGCAGAGCTGTATGATCAGAGCCATCACCTTCTCCCCGCAGAGCTGTATGATCAGAGCCACCTTCTCCCCGCAGAGCTGTATGATCAGTGCCACCACCTCCTCGCCGAGCTGTATGATCAGTGCCACCACCTCCTCGCAGAGCTGTATGATCAGTGCCACCTTCTCTCCGCAGAGCTGTATGATCAGAGCCATCACCTCCTCGCCGAGCTGTATGATCAGTGCCACCTTCTCCCCGCAGAGCTGTATGATCAGAGCCATCACCTTCCAGCAGAGCTGTATGATCAGTGCCACCACCTCCTCGCAGAGCTGTATGATCAGTGCCACCTTCTCCCCGCAGAGCTGTATGATCAGAGCCACCACCTCCTCGCAGAGCTGTATGATCAGTGCCACCACCTCCTCGCCGAGCTGTATGATCAGTGCCACCTTCTCCCCGCAGAGCTGTATGATCAGAGCCATCACGTTCCCGCAGAGCTGTATGATCAGTGCCACCACCTCCTCGCAGAGCTGTATGATCAGTGCCACCTTCTCCCCGCAGAGCTGTATGATCAGAGCCACCACCTCCTAGCAGAGCTGTATGATCAGAGCCACCTTCTCCCCGCAGAGCTGTATGATCAGAGCCATCACCTTCTCCCCGCAGAGCTGTATGATCAGAGACACCTTCTCCCCGCAGAGCTGTATGATCAGTGCCACCACCTCCTCGCAGAGCTGTATGATCAGAGCCACCACCTCCTCCCCGCAGAGCTGTATGATCAGAGCCATCACCTCCCCGCAGAGCTGTATGATCAGAGCCATCACCTTCTCTCCGCAGAGCTGTATGATCAGAGACACCTTCTCCCCGCAGAGCTGTATGATCAGTGCCACCACCTCCTCGCAGAGCTGTATGATCAGTGCCACTTTCTCCCCGCAGAGCTGTATGATCAGAGCCCTCACCTTCTCCTCGCAGAGCTGTATGATCAGAGCCACCTTCTCCCCGCAGAGCTGTATGATCAGTGCCACCACCTCCTCGCAGAGCTGTATGATCAGAGCCACCTTCTCCCCGCAGAGCTGTATGATCAGAGCCATCACCTCCCCGCAGAGCTGTATGATCAGAGCCATCACCTTCTCCCCACAGAGCTGTATGATCAGAGCCACCTTCTCCCCGCAGAGCTGTATGATCAGTGCCACCACCTCCTCGTAGAGCTGTATGATCAGAGCCACCTTCTCCCCGCAGAGCTGTATGATCAGAGCCATCACCTTCCCGCAGAGCTGTATGATCAGTGCCACCACCTCCTCGCAGAGCTGTATGATCAGAGCCATCACCTCCTCCCCGCAGAGCTGTATGATCAGAGCCATCACCTCCTCCCCGCAGAGCTGTATGATCAGTGACACCACCTCCTCGCAGAGCTGTATGATCAGTGCCACCTTTTCCCCGCAGAGCTGTATGATCAGAGCCATCACCTTCTCCCCGCAGAGCTGTATGATCAGAGCCACCTTCTCCCCGCAGAGCTGTATGATCAGAGCCACCTTCTCCCCGCAGAGCTGTATGATCAGAGCCACCACCTCCTCCCCGCAGAGCTGTATGATCAGAGCCACCACCTCCTCCCCGTAGAGCTGTATGATCAGTGCCACCACCTCCTCGCAGAGCTGTATGATCAGTGCCACCTTCTCCCCGCAGAGCTGTATGATCAGAGCCATCACCTCCCCGCAGAGCTGTATGATCAGTGCCACCACCTCCTCGCAGAGCTGTATGATCAGTGCCACCTTCTCCCCGCAGAGCTGTATGATCAGAGCCACCTTCTCCCCGCAGAGCTGTATGATCAGTGTCACCACCTCCTCGCAGAGCTGTATGATCAGAGCCACCTTCTCCCCGCAGAGCTGTATGATCAGAGCCATCACCTCCTCCCCGCAGAGCTGTATGATCAGAGCCATCACCTCCTCCCCGCAGAGCTGTATGATCAGTGCCACCACCTCCTCGCAGAGCTGTATGATCAGTGACACCTTCTCCCCGCAGAGCTGTATGATCAGAGCCACCACCTCCTCCCCGCAGAGCTGTATGATCAGAGCCACCACCTCCTCCCCGCAGAGCTGTATGATCAGAGCCACCACCTCCTCCCCGTAGAGCTGTATGATCAGTGCCACCACCTCCTCGCAGAGCTGTATGATCAGAGCCACCTTCTCCCCGCAGAGCTGTATGATCAGAGCCATCACCTCCCCGCAGAGCTGTATGATCAGTGCCACCACCTCCTCGCAGAGCTGTATGATCAGTGCCACCTTCTCCCCGCAGAGCTGTATGATCAGAGCCACCTTCTCCCCGCAGAGCTGTATGATCAGTGTCACCACCTCCTCGCAGAGCTGTATGATCAGAGCCACCTTCTCCCCGCAGAGCTGTATGATCAGAGCCATCACCTCCTCCCCGCAGAGCTGTATGATCAGAGCCATCACCTCCTCCCCGCAGAGCTGTATGATCAGTGCCACCACCTCCTCGCAGAGCTGTATGATCAGTGACACCTTCTCCCCGCAGAGCTGTATGATCAGAGCCATCACCTCCTCCCCGCAGAGCTGTATGATCAGAGCCATCACCTTCTCCCCGCAGAGCTGTATGATCAGAGCCACCTTCTCCCCGCATAGCTGTATGATCAGAGCCACCACCTCCTCCCCGCAGAGCTGTATGGTCAGAGCCACCACCTCCTCCCCGCAGAGCTGTATGATCAGTGCCACCACCTCCTCCCCGCAGAGCTGTATGATCAGAGCCATCGCCTTCTCCCCGCAGAGCTATATGATCAGTGCCACCACCTCCTCGCAGAGCTGTATGATCAGAGCCATCACCTTCTCTCCGCAGAGCTGTATGATCAGAGCCACCTTCTCCCCGCAGAGCTGTATGATCAGAGTCATCACCTCCCCGCAGAGCTGTATGATTAGAGCCATCGCCTTCTCCCCGCAGAGCTGTATGATCAGTGCCACCACCTCATCGCAGAGCTGTATGATCAGAGCCACCTTCTCCCCGCAGAGCTGTATGATCAGTGCCACCACCTCCTCGCAGAGCTGTATGATCAGTGCCACTTTCTCCCCGCAGAGCTGTATGATCAGAGCCATCACCTTCTCCTCGCAGAGCTGTATGATCAGAGCCACCTTCTCCCCGCAGAGCTGTATGATCAGTGCCACCACCTCCTCGCAGAGCTGTATGATCAGTGCCACCTTCTCCCCGCAGAGCTGTATGATCAGAGCCACCACCTCCTCGCAGAGCTGTATGATCAGTGCCACCACCTCCTCGCCGAGCTGTATGATCAGTGCCACCTTCTCCCCGCAGAGCTGTATGATCAGAGCCATCACGTTCCCGCAGAGCTGTATGATCAGTGCCACCACCTCCTCGCAGAGCTGTATGATCAGTGCCACCTTCTCCCCGCAGAGCTGTATGATCAGAGCCACCACCTCCTAGCAGAGCTGTATGATCAGAGCCACCTTCTCCCCGCAGAGCTGTATGATCAGAGCCATCACCTTCTCCCCGCAGAGCTGTATGATCAGAGACACCTTCTCCCCGCAGAGCTGTATGATCAGTGCCACCACCTCCTCGCAGAGCTGTATGATCAGAGCCACCACCTCCTCCCCGCAGAGCTGTATGATCAGAGCCATCACCTCCCCGCAGAGCTGTATGATCAGAGCCATCACCTTCTCTCCGCAGAGCTGTATGATCAGAGACACCTTCTCCCCGCAGAGCTGTATGATCAGTGCCACCACCTCCTCGCAGAGCTGTATGATCAGTGCCACTTTCTCCCCGCAGAGCTGTATGATCAGAGCCCTCACCTTCTCCTCGCAGAGCTGTATGATCAGAGCCACCTTCTCCCCGCAGAGCTGTATGATCAGTGCCACCACCTCCTCGCAGAGCTGTATGATCAGAGCCACCTTCTCCCCGCAGAGCTGTATGATCAGAGCCATCACCTCCCCGCAGAGCTGTATGATCAGAGCCATCACCTTCTCCCCACAGAGCTGTATGATCAGAGCCACCTTCTCCCCGCAGAGCTGTATGATCAGTGCCACCACCTCCTCGTAGAGCTGTATGATCAGAGCCACCTTCTCCCCGCAGAGCTGTATGATCAGAGCCATCACCTTCCCGCAGAGCTGTATGATCAGTGCCACCACCTCCTCGCAGAGCTGTATGATCAGAGCCATCACCTCCTCCCCGCAGAGCTGTATGATCAGAGCCATCACCTCCTCCCCGCAGAGCTGTATGATCAGTGACACCACCTCCTCGCAGAGCTGTATGATCAGTGCCACCTTTTCCCCGCAGAGCTGTATGATCAGAGCCATCACCTTCTCCCCGCAGAGCTGTATGATCAGAGCCACCTTCTCCCCGCAGAGCTGTATGATCAGAGCCACCTTCTCCCCGCAGAGCTGTATGATCAGAGCCACCACCTCCTCCACGCAGAGCTGTATGATCAGAGCCACCACCTCCTCCCCGCAGAGCTGTATGATCAGTGCCACCACCTCCTCCCCGCAGAGCTGTATGATCAGAGCCACCACCTCCTCCCCGTAGAGCTGTATGATCAGTGCCACCACCTCCTCGCAGAGCTGTATGATCAGTGCCACCTTCTCCCCGCAGAGCTGTATGATCAGAGCCATCACCTCCCCGCAGAGCTGTATGATCAGTGCCACCACCTCCTCGCAGAGCTGTATGATCAGTGCCACCTTCTCCCCGCAGAGCTGTATGATCAGAGCCACCTTCTCCCCGCAGAGCTGTATGATCAGTGTCACCACCTCCTCGCAGAGCTGTATGATCAGAGCCACCTTCTCCCCGCAGAGCTGTATGATCAGAGCCATCACCTCCTCCCCGCAGAGCTGTATGATCAGAGCCATCACCTCCTCCCCGCAGAGCTGTATGATCAGTGCCACCACCTCCTCGCAGAGCTGTATGATCAGTGACACCTTCTCCCCGCAGAGCTGTATGATCAGAGCCACCACCTCCTCCCCGCAGAGCTGTATGATCAGAGCCACCACCTCCTCCCCGCAGAGCTGTATGATCAGAGCCACCACCTCCTCCCCGTAGAGCTGTATGATCAGTGCCACCACCTCCTCGCAGAGCTGTATGATCAGAGCCACCTTCTCCCCGCAGAGCTGTATGATCAGAGCCATCACCTCCCCGCAGAGCTGTATGATCAGTGCCACCACCTCCTCGCAGAGCTGTATGATCAGTGCCACCTTCTCCCCGCAGAGCTGTATGATCAGAGCCACCTTCTCCCCGCAGAGCTGTATGATCAGTGTCACCACCTCCTCGCAGAGCTGTATGATCAGAGCCACCTTCTCCCCGCAGAGCTGTATGATCAGAGCCATCACCTCCTCCCCGCAGAGCTGTATGATCAGAGCCATCACCTCCTCCCCGCAGAGCTGTATGATCAGTGCCACCACCTCCTCGCAGAGCTGTATGATCAGTGACACCTTCTCCCCGCAGAGCTGTATGATCAGAGCCATCACCTCCTCCCCGCAGAGCTGTATGATCAGAGCCATCACCTTCTCCCCGCAGAGCTGTATGATCAGAGCCACCTTCTCCCCGCATAGCTGTATGATCAGAGCCACCACCTCCTCCCCGCAGAGCTGTATGGTCAGAGCCACCACCTCCTCCCCGCAGAGCTGTATGATCAGTGCCACCACCTCCTCCCCGCAGAGCTGTATGATCAGAGCCATCGCCTTCTCCCCGCAGAGCTATATGATCAGTGCCACCACCTCCTCGCAGAGCTGTATGATCAGAGCCATCACCTTCTCTCCGCAGAGCTGTATGATCAGAGCCACCTTCTCCCCGCAGAGCTGTATGATCAGAGTCATCACCTCCCCGCAGAGCTGTATGATTAGAGCCATCGCCTTCTCCCCGCAGAGCTGTATGATCAGTGCCACCACCTCATCGCAGAGCTGTATGATCAGAGCCACCTTCTCCCCGCAGAGCTGTATGATCAGTGCCACCACCTCCTCGCAGAGCTGTATGATCAGTGCCACTTTCTCCCCGCAGAGCTGTATGATCAGAGCCATCACCTTCTCCTCGCAGAGCTGTATGATCAGAGCCACCTTCTCCCCGCAGAGCTGTATGATCAGTGCCACCACCTCCTCGCAGAGCTGTATGATCAGAGCCACCTTCTCCCCGCAGAGCTGTATGATCAGTGCCACCACCTCCTCGCCGAGCTGTATGATCAGAGCCATCACCTTCCCGCAGAGCTGTATGATCAGTGCCATCACCTCCTCGCAGAGCTGTATGATCAGTGCCACTTTCTCCCCGCAGAGCTGTATGATCAGAGCCATCACCTTCTCCTCGCAGAGCTGTATGATCAGAGCCACCTTCTCCCCGCAGAGCTGTATGATCAGTGCCACCACCTCCTCGCAGAGCTGTATGATCAGAGCCACCTTCTCCCCGCAGAGCTGTATGATCAGAGCCATCACCTTCTCCCCGCAGAGCTGTATGATCAGAGCCACCTTCTCCCCGCAGAGCTGTATGATCAGTGCCACCACCTCCTCGCCGAGCTGTATGATCAGTGCCACCACCTCCTCGCAGAGCTGTATGATCAGTGCCACCTTCTCCCCGCAGAGCTGTATGATCAGAGCCATCACCTCCCCGCAGAGCTGTATGATCAGAGCCATCACCTCCCCGCAGAGCTGTATGATCAGAGCCATCACCTTCTCCCCGCAGAGCTGTATGATCAGAGCCACCTTCTCCCCGCAGAGCTGTATGATCAGTGCCACCACCTCCTCGCCGAGCTGTATGATCAGTGCCACCTTCTCCCCGCAGAGCTGTATGATCAGAGCCATCACCTTCCCGCAGAGCTGTATGATCAGTGCCACCACCTCCTCGCAGAGCTGTATGATCAGTGCCACCTTCTCCCCGCAGAGCTGTATGATCAGAGCCACCACCTCCTCGCAGAGCTGTATGATCAGAGCCACCTTCTCCCCGCAGAGCTGTATGATCAGAGCCATCACCTTCTCCCCGCAGAGCTGTATGATCAGAGCCACCTTCTCCCCGCAGAGCTGTATGATCAGTGCCACCACCTCCTCGCAGAGCTGTATGATCAGAGCCACCACCTCCTCCCCGCAGAGCTGTATGATCAGAGCCATCACCTCCCCGCAGAGCTGTATGATCAGAGCCATCACCTTCTCTCCGCAGAGCTGTATGATCAGAGCCACCTTCTCCCCGCAGAGCTGTATGATCAGTGCCACCACCTCCTCGCAGAGCTGTATGATCAGTGCCACTTTCTCCCCGCAGAGCTGTATGATCAGAGCCATCACCTTCTCCTCGCAGAGCTGTATGATCAGAGCCACCTTCTCCCCGCAGAGCTGTATGATCAGTGCCACCACCTCCTCGCAGAGCTGTATGATCAGAGCCACCTTCTCCCCGCAGAGCTGTATGATCAGAGCCATCACCTCCCCGCAGAGCTGTATGATCAGAGCCATCACCTTCTCCCCACAGAGCTGTATGATCAGAGCCACCTTCTCCCCGCAGAGCTGTATGATCAGTGCCACCACCTCCTCGCAGAGCTGTATGATCAGAGCCACCTTCTCCCCGCAGAGCTGTATGATCAGAGCCATCACCTTCCCGCAGAGCTGTATGATCAGTGCCACCACCTCCTCGCAGAGCTGTATGATCAGAGCCATCACCTCCTCCCCGCAGAGCTGTATGATCAGAGCCATCACCTCCTCCTCGCAGAGCTGTATGATCAGTGCCACCTTCTCCCCGCAGAGCTGTATGATCAGAGCCATCACCTTCTCCCCGCAGAGCTGTATGATCAGAGCCACCTTCTCCCCGCAGAGCTGTATGATCCGAGCCACCTTCTCCCCGCAGAGCTGTATGATCAGAGCCACCACCTCCTCCACGCAGAGCTGTATGATCAGAGCCACCACCTCCTCCCCGCAGAGCTGTATGATCAGTGCCACCACCTCCTCCCCGCAGAGCTGTATGATCAGTGTCACCACCTCCTCCCCGCAGAGCTGTATTATCAGTGCCACCACCTCCTCCTCGCAGAGCTGTATGATCAGAGCCACCAACACCTCCCTGCAGAGCTGTATGATCAGTGTCACCACCTCCTCGTCGCAGAGCTGTATGATCAGAGCCACCTTCTCCCCGCAGAGCTGTATGATCAGAGCCATCACTTCCTCACCGCAGAGCTGTATGATCAGAGCCATCACCTCCCCGCAGAGCTGTATGATCAGAGGTATCACCTTCTCCCCGTAGAGCTGTATGATCAGAGCCATCACCTTCTCCCCGCAGAGCTGTATGATCAGAGCCATCACCTTCTCCCCGAAGAGCTGTATGATCCGTTCCACCACCTTCTCCCCGCAGAGCTGTATGATCAGTGTCACCACCTCCTCGTCGCAGAGCTGTATGATCAGTGCCACCTTCTCCCTGCAGAGCTGTATGATCAGAGCCACCTTCTCCCCGCAGAGCTGTATGATCAGTGCCACCACCTCCTCGTAGAGCTGTATGATCAGAGCCACCTTCTCCCCGCAGAGCTGTATGATCAGAGCCATCACCTTCCCGCAGAGCTGTATGATCAGTGCCACCACCTCCTCGCAGAGCTGTATGATCAGAGCCATCACCTCCTCCCCGCAGAGCTGTATGATCAGAGCCATCACCTCCTCCCCGCAGAGCTGTATGATCAGTGACACCACCTCCTCGCAGAGCTGTATGATCAGTGCCACCTTTTCCCCGCAGAGCTGTATGATCAGAGCCATCACCTTCTCCCCGCAGAGCTGTATGATCAGAGCCACCTTCTCCCCGCAGAGCTGTATGATCAGAGCCACCTTCTCCCCGCAGAGCTGTATGATCAGAGCCACCACCTCCTCCACGCAGAGCTGTATGATCAGAGCCACCACCTCCTCCCCGCAGAGCTGTATGATCAGTGCCACCACCTCCTCCCCGCAGAGCTGTATGATCAGAGCCACCACCTCCTCCCCGTAGAGCTGTATGATCAGTGCCACCACCTCCTCGCAGAGCTGTATGATCAGTGCCACCTTCTCCCCGCAGAGCTGTATGATCAGAGCCATCACCTCCCCGCAGAGCTGTATGATCAGTGCCACCACCTCCTCGCAGAGCTGTATGATCAGTGCCACCTTCTCCCCGCAGAGCTGTATGATCAGAGCCACCTTCTCCCCGCAGAGCTGTATGATCAGTGTCACCACCTCCTCGCAGAGCTGTATGATCAGAGCCACCTTCTCCCCGCAGAGCTGTATGATCAGAGCCATCACCTCCTCCCCGCAGAGCTGTATGATCAGAGCCATCACCTCCTCCCCGCAGAGCTGTATGATCAGTGCCACCACCTCCTCGCAGAGCTGTATGATCAGTGACACCTTCTCCCCGCAGAGCTGTATGATCAGAGCCACCACCTCCTCCCCGCAGAGCTGTATGATCAGAGCCACCACCTCCTCCCCGCAGAGCTGTATGATCAGAGCCACCACCTCCTCCCCGTAGAGCTGTATGATCAGTGCCACCACCTCCTCGCAGAGCTGTATGATCAGAGCCACCTTCTCCCCGCAGAGCTGTATGATCAGAGCCATCACCTCCCCGCAGAGCTGTATGATCAGTGCCACCACCTCCTCGCAGAGCTGTATGATCAGTGCCACCTTCTCCCCGCAGAGCTGTATGATCAGAGCCACCTTCTCCCCGCAGAGCTGTATGATCAGTGTCACCACCTCCTCGCAGAGCTGTATGATCAGAGCCACCTTCTCCCCGCAGAGCTGTATGATCAGAGCCATCACCTCCTCCCCGCAGAGCTGTATGATCAGAGCCATCACCTCCTCCCCGCAGAGCTGTATGATCAGTGCCACCACCTCCTCGCAGAGCTGTATGATCAGTGACACCTTCTCCCCGCAGAGCTGTATGATCAGAGCCATCACCTCCTCCCCGCAGAGCTGTATGATCAGAGCCATCACCTTCTCCCCGCAGAGCTGTATGATCAGAGCCACCTTCTCCCCGCATAGCTGTATGATCAGAGCCACCACCTCCTCCCCGCAGAGCTGTATGGTCAGAGCCACCACCTCCTCCCCGCAGAGCTGTATGATCAGTGCCACCACCTCCTCCCCGCAGAGCTGTATGATCAGAGCCATCGCCTTCTCCCCGCAGAGCTATATGATCAGTGCCACCACCTCCTCGCAGAGCTGTATGATCAGAGCCATCACCTTCTCTCCGCAGAGCTGTATGATCAGAGCCACCTTCTCCCCGCAGAGCTGTATGATCAGAGTCATCACCTCCCCGCAGAGCTGTATGATTAGAGCCATCGCCTTCTCCCCGCAGAGCTGTATGATCAGTGCCACCACCTCATCGCAGAGCTGTATGATCAGAGCCACCTTCTCCCCGCAGAGCTGTATGATCAGTGCCACCACCTCCTCGCAGAGCTGTATGATCAGTGCCACTTTCTCCCCGCAGAGCTGTATGATCAGAGCCATCACCTTCTCCTCGCAGAGCTGTATGATCAGAGCCACCTTCTCCCCGCAGAGCTGTATGATCAGTGCCACCACCTCCTCGCAGAGCTGTATGATCAGTGCCACCTTCTCCCCGCAGAGCTGTATGATCAGAGCCACCACCTCCTCGCAGAGCTGTATGATCAGTGCCACCACCTCCTCGCCGAGCTGTATGATCAGTGCCACCTTCTCCCCGCAGAGCTGTATGATCAGAGCCATCACGTTCCCGCAGAGCTGTATGATCAGTGCCACCACCTCCTCGCAGAGCTGTATGATCAGTGCCACCTTCTCCCCGCAGAGCTGTATGATCAGAGCCACCACCTCCTAGCAGAGCTGTATGATCAGAGCCACCTTCTCCCCGCAGAGCTGTATGATCAGAGCCATCACCTTCTCCCCGCAGAGCTGTATGATCAGAGACACCTTCTCCCCGCAGAGCTGTATGATCAGTGCCACCACCTCCTCGCAGAGCTGTATGATCAGAGCCACCACCTCCTCCCCGCAGAGCTGTATGATCAGAGCCATCACCTCCCCGCAGAGCTGTATGATCAGAGCCATCACCTTCTCTCCGCAGAGCTGTATGATCAGAGACACCTTCTCCCCGCAGAGCTGTATGATCAGTGCCACCACCTCCTCGCAGAGCTGTATGATCAGTGCCACTTTCTCCCCGCAGAGCTGTATGATCAGAGCCCTCACCTTCTCCTCGCAGAGCTGTATGATCAGAGCCACCTTCTCCCCGCAGAGCTGTATGATCAGTGCCACCACCTCCTCGCAGAGCTGTATGATCAGAGCCACCTTCTCCCCGCAGAGCTGTATGATCAGAGCCATCACCTCCCCGCAGAGCTGTATGATCAGAGCCATCACCTTCTCCCCACAGAGCTGTATGATCAGAGCCACCTTCTCCCCGCAGAGCTGTATGATCAGTGCCACCACCTCCTCGTAGAGCTGTATGATCAGAGCCACCTTCTCCCCGCAGAGCTGTATGATCAGAGCCATCACCTTCCCGCAGAGCTGTATGATCAGTGCCACCACCTCCTCGCAGAGCTGTATGATCAGAGCCATCACCTCCTCCCCGCAGAGCTGTATGATCAGAGCCATCACCTCCTCCCCGCAGAGCTGTATGATCAGTGACACCACCTCCTCGCAGAGCTGTATGATCAGTGCCACCTTTTCCCCGCAGAGCTGTATGATCAGAGCCATCACCTTCTCCCCGCAGAGCTGTATGATCAGAGCCACCTTCTCCCCGCGGAGCTGTATGATCAGAGCCACCTTCTCCCCGCAGAGCTGTATGATCAGAGCCACCACCTCCTCCACGCAGAGCTGTATGATCAGAGCCACCACCTCCTCCCCGCAGAGCTGTATGATCAGTGCCACCACCTCCTCCCCGCAGAGCTGTATGATCAGAGCCACCACCTCCTCCCCGTAGAGCTGTATGATCAGTGCCACCACCTCCTCGCAGAGCTGTATGATCAGTGCCACCTTCTCCCCGCAGAGCTGTATGATCAGAGCCATCACCTCCCCGCAGAGCTGTATGATCAGTGCCACCACCTCCTCGCAGAGCTGTATGATCAGTGCCACCTTCTCCCCGCAGAGCTGTATGATCAGAGCCACCTTCTCCCCGCAGAGCTGTATGATCAGTGTCACCACCTCCTCGCAGAGCTGTATGATCAGAGCCACCTTCTCCCCGCAGAGCTGTATGATCAGAGCCATCACCTCCTCCCCGCAGAGCTGTATGATCAGAGCCATCACCTCCTCCCCGCAGAGCTGTATGATCAGTGCCACCACCTCCTCGCAGAGCTGTATGATCAGTGACACCTTCTCCCCGCAGAGCTGTATGATCAGAGCCACCACCTCCTCCCCGCAGAGCTGTATGATCAGAGCCACCACCTCCTCCCCGCAGAGCTGTATGATCAGAGCCACCACCTCCTCCCCGTAGAGCTGTATGATCAGTGCCACCACCTCCTCGCAGAGCTGTATGATCAGAGCCACCTTCTCCCCGCAGAGCTGTATGATCAGAGCCATCACCTCCCCGCAGAGCTGTATGATCAGTGCCACCACCTCCTCGCAGAGCTGTATGATCAGTGCCACCTTCTCCCCGCAGAGCTGTATGATCAGAGCCACCTTCTCCCCGCAGAGCTGTATGATCAGTGTCACCACCTCCTCGCAGAGCTGTATGATCAGAGCCACCTTCTCCCCGCAGAGCTGTATGATCAGAGCCATCACCTCCTCCCCGCAGAGCTGTATGATCAGAGCCATCACCTCCTCCCCGCAGAGCTGTATGATCAGTGCCACCACCTCCTCGCAGAGCTGTATGATCAGTGACACCTTCTCCCCGCAGAGCTGTATGATCAGAGCCATCACCTCCTCCCCGCAGAGCTGTATGATCAGAGCCATCACCTTCTCCCCGCAGAGCTGTATGATCAGAGCCACCTTCTCCCCGCATAGCTGTATGATCAGAGCCACCACCTCCTCCCCGCAGAGCTGTATGGTCAGAGCCACCACCTCCTCCCCGCAGAGCTGTATGATCAGTGCCACCACCTCCTCCCCGCAGAGCTGTATGATCAGAGCCATCGCCTTCTCCCCGCAGAGCTATATGATCAGTGCCACCACCTCCTCGCAGAGCTGTATGATCAGAGCCATCACCTTCTCTCCGCAGAGCTGTATGATCAGAGCCACCTTCTCCCCGCAGAGCTGTATGATCAGAGTCATCACCTCCCCGCAGAGCTGTATGATTAGAGCCATCGCCTTCTCCCCGCAGAGCTGTATGATCAGTGCCACCACCTCATCGCAGAGCTGTATGATCAGAGCCACCTTCTCCCCGCAGAGCTGTATGATCAGTGCCACCACCTCCTCGCAGAGCTGTATGATCAGTGCCACTTTCTCCCCGCAGAGCTGTATGATCAGAGCCATCACCTTCTCCTCGCAGAGCTGTATGATCAGAGCCACCTTCTCCCCGCAGAGCTGTATGATCAGTGCCACCACCTCCTCGCAGAGCTGTATGATCAGAGCCACCTTCTCCCCGCAGAGCTGTATGATCAGTGCCACCACCTCCTCGCCGAGCTGTATGATCAGAGCCATCACCTTCCCGCAGAGCTGTATGATCAGTGCCATCACCTCCTCGCAGAGCTGTATGATCAGTGCCACTTTCTCCCCGCAGAGCTGTATGATCAGAGCCATCACCTTCTCCTCGCAGAGCTGTATGATCAGAGCCACCTTCTCCCCGCAGAGCTGTATGATCAGTGCCACCACCTCCTCGCAGAGCTGTATGATCAGAGCCACCTTCTCCCCGCAGAGCTGTATGATCAGAGCCATCACCTTCTCCCCGCAGAGCTGTATGATCAGAGCCACCTTCTCCCCGCAGAGCTGTATGATCAGTGCCACCACCTCCTCGCCGAGCTGTATGATCAGTGCCACCACCTCCTCGCAGAGCTGTATGATCAGTGCCACCTTCTCCCCGCAGAGCTGTATGATCAGAGCCATCACCTCCCCGCAGAGCTGTATGATCAGAGCCATCACCTCCCCGCAGAGCTGTATGATCAGAGCCATCACCTTCTCCCCGCAGAGCTGTATGATCAGAGCCACCTTCTCCCCGCAGAGCTGTATGATCAGTGCCACCACCTCCTCGCCGAGCTGTATGATCAGTGCCACCTTCTCCCCGCAGAGCTGTATGATCAGAGCCATCACCTTCCCGCAGAGCTGTATGATCAGTGCCACCACCTCCTCGCAGAGCTGTATGATCAGTGCCACCTTCTCCCCGCAGAGCTGTATGATCAGAGCCACCACCTCCTCGCAGAGCTGTATGATCAGAGCCACCTTCTCCCCGCAGAGCTGTATGATCAGAGCCATCACCTTCTCCCCGCAGAGCTGTATGATCAGAGCCACCTTCTCCCCGCAGAGCTGTATGATCAGTGCCACCACCTCCTCGCAGAGCTGTATGATCAGAGCCACCACCTCCTCCCCGCAGAGCTGTATGATCAGAGCCATCACCTCCCCGCAGAGCTGTATGATCAGAGCCATCACCTTCTCTCCGCAGAGCTGTATGATCAGAGCCACCTTCTCCCCGCAGAGCTGTATGATCAGTGCCACCACCTCCTCGCAGAGCTGTATGATCAGTGCCACTTTCTCCCCGCAGAGCTGTATGATCAGAGCCATCACCTTCTCCTCGCAGAGCTGTATGATCAGAGCCACCTTCTCCCCGCAGAGCTGTATGATCAGTGCCACCACCTCCTCGCAGAGCTGTATGATCAGAGCCACCTTCTCCCCGCAGAGCTGTATGATCAGAGCCATCACCTCCCCGCAGAGCTGTATGATCAGAGCCATCACCTTCTCCCCACAGAGCTGTATGATCAGAGCCACCTTCTCCCCGCAGAGCTGTATGATCAGTGCCACCACCTCCTCGCAGAGCTGTATGATCAGAGCCACCTTCTCCCCGCAGAGCTGTATGATCAGAGCCATCACCTTCCCGCAGAGCTGTATGATCAGTGCCACCACCTCCTCGCAGAGCTGTATGATCAGAGCCATCACCTCCTCCCCGCAGAGCTGTATGATCAGAGCCATCACCTCCTCCTCGCAGAGCTGTATGATCAGTGCCACCTTCTCCCCGCAGAGCTGTATGATCAGAGCCATCACCTTCTCCCCGCAGAGCTGTATGATCAGAGCCACCTTCTCCCCGCAGAGCTGTATGATCCGAGCCACCTTCTCCCCGCAGAGCTGTATGATCAGAGCCACCACCTCCTCCACGCAGAGCTGTATGATCAGAGCCACCACCTCCTCCCCGCAGAGCTGTATGATCAGTGCCACCACCTCCTCCCCGCAGAGCTGTATGATCAGTGTCACCACCTCCTCCCCGCAGAGCTGTATTATCAGTGCCACCACCTCCTCCTCGCAGAGCTGTATGATCAGAGCCACCAACACCTCCCTGCAGAGCTGTATGATCAGTGTCACCACCTCCTCGTCGCAGAGCTGTATGATCAGAGCCACCTTCTCCCCGCAGAGCTGTATGATCAGAGCCATCACTTCCTCACCGCAGAGCTGTATGATCAGAGCCATCACCTCCCCGCAGAGCTGTATGATCAGAGGTATCACCTTCTCCCCGTAGAGCTGTATGATCAGAGCCATCACCTTCTCCCCGCAGAGCTGTATGATCAGAGCCATCACCTTCTCCCCGAAGAGCTGTATGATCCGTTCCACCACCTTCTCCCCGCAGAGCTGTATGATCAGTGTCACCACCTCCTCGTCGCAGAGCTGTATGATCAGTGCCACCTTCTCCCTGCAGAGCTGTATGATCAGAGCCACCTTCTCCCCGCAGAGCTGTATGATCAGTGTCACCACCTCCTCGCAGAGCTGTATGATCAGAGCCACCTTCTCCCCGCAGAGCTGTATGATCAGAGACATCACTTTCTCCCCGCAGAACTGTATGATCAGAGCCACCACCTCCTCCCCGCAGAGGTGTATGATCAGAGCCACCACCTTCTCCCCGCAGAGCTGTATGATCAGAGGTATCACCTTCTCCCCGCAGAGCCGTATGATCAGTGCCACCTTCTCCCCGCAGAGCTGTATGATCAGAGCCACCACCTCCTCCCCGCAGAGCTGTATGATCAGAGCCATCACCTCCTCCCAGCAGAGCTGTATGATCAGAGCCACCTCCTCCCCGCAGAGCTGTATGATCAGAGCCACCTTCTCCCCGCAGAGCTGTATGATCAGAGACATCACTTTCTCCCCGCAGAACTGTATGATCAGAGCCACCACCTCCTCCCCGCAGAGGTGTATGATCAGAGCCACCACCTTCTCCCCGCAGAGCTGTATGATCAGAGGTATCACCTTCTCCCCGCAGAGCCGTATGATCAGTGCCACCTTCTCCCCGCAGAGCTGTATGATCAGAGCCACCACCTCCTCCCCGCAGAGCTGTATCATCAGTGCCATCACTTCCTCCCCGCAGAGCTGTATGATCAGAGCCACCACCTCCTCCCCGCAGAGCTGTATGATCAGTGCCATCACCTCCTCCCCGCAGAGCTGTATGATTAGTGCCACCACCTCCTCCCCGCAGAGCTGTATGATCAGAGCCATCACCTCCTCCCCGCAGAGCTGTATGATCAGAGCCATCACCTTCTCCCCGCAGAGCTGTATGATCAGAGCCACCTTCTCCCCGCAGAGCTGTATGATCAGTGCCACCACCTCCTCGCCGAGCTGTATGATCAGTGCCACCTTCTCCCCGCAGAGCTGTATGATCAGAGCCATCACCTTCCCGCAGAGCTGTATGATCAGTGCCACCACCTCCTCGCAGAGCTGTATGATCAGTGCCACCTTCTCCCCGCAGAGCTGTATGATCAGAGCCACCACCTCCTCGCAGAGCTGTATGATCAGAGCCACCACCTCCTCCCCGCAGAGCTGTATCATCAGAGCCATCACTTCCTCCCCGCAGAGCTGTATGATCAGAGCCATCACTTCTTCCTCGCAGAGCTGTATGATCAGTTCTCGGACTTGTAATGATTTTAATATAACAGATGCTGGTCGCAGTTTCAGGATGGGGGGTGGGGTGATCTGATGATAATGCGGGAGCTGCAGTGTACAGCGCTATATACGGGGACATTTCAGCACAGATACATCAGCTGCTCCAGCAGCGGCAAATAATCAGTAAGCGCCTCAGAAAAATGGGGTCGAGATAACACTGGTATAGCCCCCCTATTAATATTACCCATATGTCTCGGGTTATAAGGACAACTCCAATAAACATACAAAACCAAAGAAAGGAGTGAACCAGTCCCACAAAACATAATACAAATCAATAATGCTTTATTATTACAGAAAATTATATCCACAAAAATACATAAAACACATAAATCCAGTAAACTGCTGTCATAGCAAATATAGAAGGAAATCAAGAAGGGAACATACCGGTAAGCTGGATAGCCTACAGGGGAACTAGTACATCCACAGGGAAGCACATAACAACAATAACTGGTCAAACACATCAACCCTTATTGGCCACTTTATTTCATGAAAGAACCAGTGGAGCGCAGGGGGCGTGTTTCCCAGAGACCAATGAGGACGCGCACCGGAGCATAAATACCCTGCTCCCGCCGCTGCGCTCATCACATCTGTGCACGACACGTCTATACAGAGCCATGGCCAGAACTAAGCAGACCGCTCGTAAATCCACCGGAGGGAAAGCTCCCCGCAAGCAGCTGGCCACTAAAGCCGCCAGGAAGAGCGCTCCCGCCACTGGTGGAGTGAAGAAGCCGCATCGTTACCGGCCGGGAACAGTCGCTCTCCGTGAGATCCGCCGCTATCAGAAATCCACCGAGCTGCTGATCCGTAAGCTTCCCTTCCAGCGCCTGGTGAGGGAGATCGCCCAGGACTTCAAGACCGATCTGCGCTTCCAGAGTTCGGCCGTCATGGCTCTGCAGGAGGCCAGCGAGGCTTATCTGGTGGGGCTGTTCGAGGACACCAACCTGTGCGCCATCCACGCCAAGAGGGTCACCATCATGCCCAAAGACATCCAGCTGGCCCGCCGGATCCGTGGGGAGAGAGCTTAGATCTGCCCCGGCAGCGACCACAACACAAAGGCTCTTTTCAGAGCCACCAAATCCTCCCACAAATGAGCCGAGTCCTGAACGGTCCCTCTTCTGCGCGTATTCTCCGTGTAGGAAGCGCAGGCACGGCCGATCAGTTAATAGACGGCGGCTGCTGCTTCAGATATTGTAGGTGATCAGCGATATTAGTTATTAAAGGACGGGGTAAAGTGTGTACAGTGCACAGCCCAGGTCTGTGGTGGTGGATATGCGGTTCCTGTACAGCGCAAAGTAAATGGGGTGGATCTGCAGGAACGCGGTCACTAAGGAGTTAATGGAGTAAAAGTAATCGGTGATTGGTCGGTTCCTGAGCACGGTTCTTTAGGCTGATGTTTTGTGGTCATTTACCGATCCGGTGGATTTGAAATTGCTGCTCGCGCTCCCGAGGATCATAACCGATCACAATCTGCTGTCGCACGCGCTGGGTCCTAGTGCCGCCTTCTCAGTCCTGCGGCTTTAGGTTGTTTTCTATTTTTCTGATCGGAGATCTCTGCGCTTAGTTTCTGTTAATAACCTCATTTGTCCCCCAGATCGGTTAAGGCGCCTTTATGTGAATCTATTCTGCTTGACACTGATCTGAGCAGATCCCTCCGTGTGCTGCGATGGTCGCTACAGATCACATTTGTGGTGGGTCGTTATGTAATTCTGGTATATTTGACTTTTCCCATCTTCTCCAGGGCTGGAGCCGCAGGGGGACTGGTTACATGCAGCTCCCTGCTCTGAGGGACTGGTAATGGCCGGCACCACGTGTAATGATGAGTGACTGCCGAGGAGCAGATGAGTTCTCTGTGGATCATTGTCCCTAAAATATACTTTTATTCTACTTTCTAACATTTGGCAGAAGCTGGAAACTAGCAACAGAAATAACAATGAAAAAAATCTAGATGACCAACAGATCGAGCAGCGGCGCCGAGATTAGAAGAATAGAGAAGCGGGAAAATAAGAGCACAATAAGCGGGAAATTCAAAATTAGCAACTGTTCTGTGCTCAACCAATCAGAGACTAAAGGGAGGAGCTAACTGTAAATTCAGTACCAGAAATCTCGCTCCGGAAACGCGTCATCTCTGCGGTTCTCGCTCCGGTCCGCTCACTCTCTATATAAAGGAAGGACTCTGCGCCGATCAGTCATCGTGTTCTGCTGACTACGTGGAAGATGTCTGGTCGCGGCAAAGGAGGGAAAGGTCTCGGGAAGGGCGGCGCCAAGCGGCACAGGAAGGTGCTCCGTGATAACATCCAGGGCATCACCAAGCCTGCCATCCGCCGTCTAGCTCGCAGAGGAGGCGTCAAGCGCATCTCTGGCCTCATCTATGAGGAGACTCGCGGTGTCCTGAAAGTCTTCCTGGAGAACGTGATCCGTGACGCCGTCACCTACACCGAGCACGCCAAGAGGAAGACCGTCACCGCCATGGACGTGGTGTACGCGCTCAAGCGCCAGGGCCGCACTCTCTACGGCTTCGGAGGTTAATTGTGTTCTGTCCTCACAACCCAAAGGCTCTTATCAGAGCCGCCCACATCTCAGTGAGAGGCTGCACCTGACTGCTCGGATCTGACTTCTGCGCTCCCTTGGTGCTATCGCTGTAATGCTGGTACAATGCTCATCAGTGCCGACTTCTCCGCATACTACGGGGTCGGAAATCTTACATTGTGGCGGATGGTAATTCTGACACTGCTCCGCGGTCCCGGTACCGTCCTCTGATGCTGTGTGGGCGGATGGTTCTGTTGCTCTTATCAGAGCCGCCACATTGATAAGAACAAGCTGTGATCTCCGCTGTGTGATGCGGCATCTGCTGTAATATGCGCCACCGGCGGCTAAACCGGAAGATCATCGGATGGAATATCCACAGCTATATACATTTATATTTCAGCACTGGGCACTTACTGCACTATACCGCTGTATCACAGTGTGCAGCACTATATGGGGGTACAAAGAACTGTTCGGAAAGATGCATTACTGTATAGAGGTGATTATTCGTATTCACATGTAAAGCGCCATGGAATAAATGGCGCTATAAAAATGTATAATAATAATAAAAATTATTTCTACATGGAAGGTTCACAGCTGTATGTGGGGATTTCTGCATTACAGGGGGCATACAGCGGTATACAGATGGGCACTGCATTGTTATATGGAGGTATACAGAATTACACGGGGTTCCCAGCACCATCTGGAGACATTACTGCAATATACGGAGTGTAACATGTCGGCGCTGCACTGTAACTGTCTGCATAATGTGGCACAATCATTTGTCAGTAAGTTGCAGTATATGGGGGTACTGTGCACTATACAGATGAATAGCAGCACTATATTGGAGTATACTGCAGCACATGAAGGGTAAACAGAGCTACATGAACACATAGAGCACTATATGAGGGTGCACTGCGGTATATGACGCTTCACAGCACTATTTAGATGTATTCAGCATTATATGTGCTTTACAGCGCTATATGGAGGGTGCTGAAAAGCGAAATATCAGCTGCAGAACCACCAATGAGCTGCAGTGGGCGGAGCGTAAGACGGTCCCATTGGTCACATGACTTCATCACCCAATAGCACGGCGGTCTGACAGCAGCGCTCATCTGCATGGCCGGGCTATAAATTCCGCCGCTCTGGGAGGCGCAGGATCATTATTCTTCTCACTTGTGCTGAGACCGGTCTCATCATGCCTGATCCCGCCAAGTCTGCGCCTGCGCCCAAGAAGGGCTCCAAGAAAGCCGTGACCAAGACTCCGAAGAAGGACGGCAAGAAGCGGAGGAAGAGCAGGAAGGAGAGCTACGCCATCTACGTGTACAAGGTGCTGAAGCAGGTGCACCCCGACACCGGCATCTCCTCCAAGGCCATGGGCATCATGAACTCCTTCGTCAACGACATCTTCGAGCGCATCGCAGGTGAAGCCTCCCGCCTGGCTCACTACAACAAGCGCTCCACCATCACCTCCCGGGAGATCCAGACCGCCGTGCGCCTGCTGCTGCCCGGAGAGCTGGCCAAGCACGCCGTGTCCGAGGGCACCAAGGCCGTCACCAAATACACCAGCGCCAAGTGATCGGCTCCGTGCTCTGCTCCTCACCCCAAAGGCTCTTCTAAGAGCCACCCACAGCCTCGCTATAAGAGCCACCCACAGCCTCGCTATAAGAGCCACCCACAGCCTCACTATAAGAGCCCCCCACAGCCTCACTATAAGAGCCACCCACAGCCTCACTATAAGAGCCCCCCACAGCCTCACTATAAGAGCCACCCACAGCCTCGCTATAAGAGCCCCCCACAGCCTCGCTATAAGAGCCACCCACAGCCACACTATAAGAGCCCCCCACAGCCTCGCTATAAGAGCCACCCACAGCCTCGCTATAAGAGCCCCCCACAGCCTCACTATAAGAGCCACCCACAGCCTCACTATAAGAGCCCCCCACAGCCTCACTATAAGAGCCCCCCACAGCCTCACTATAAGAGCCACCCACAGCCTCACTATAAGAGCCCCCCACAGCCACACTATAAGAGCCCCCCACAGCCTCGCTATAAGAGCCCCCCACAGCCTCGCTATAAGAGCCACCCACAGCCACACTATAAGAGCCCCCCACAGCCTCGCTATAAGAGCCACCCACAGCCTCACTATAAGAGCCACCCACAGCCTCACTATAAGAGCCCCCCACAGCCTCACTATAAGAGCCCCCCACAGCCTCGCTATAAGAGCCACCCACAGCCTCGCTATAAGAGCCACCCACAGCCTCGCTATAAGAGCCACCCACAGCCTCACTATAAGAGCCACCCACAGCCTCACTATAAGAGCCCCCCACAGCCTCACTATAAGAGCCACCCACAGCCTCACTATAAGAGCCCCCCACAGCCTCGCTATAAGAGCCACCCACAGCCTCGCTATAAGAGCCCCCCACAGCCTCACTATAAGAGCCCCCCACAGCCTCACTATAAGAGCCCCCCACAGCCTCGCTATAAGAGCCCCCCACAGCCTCGCTATAAGAGCCACCCACAGCCTCACTATAAGAGCCCCCCACACCCTCGCTATAAGAGCCCCCCACAGCCTCACTATAAGAGCTGTGGCTGCTCCGGTGTCCTCTCCCGTCTCCCCGATGTGTCTGCTCGCACCGCCCGGGGCTCTGCACCTGGTGATGAGGGAGATGGGGAGAAAACCTCAGGAATAATAATCTGGGCATTTCTCAGCGAGTTGCTGTGTATTCAAGGACTTCTCTTATTTAACCCCTTGCTGCACAGATCTCGGCATTCTGGGGGAACATTTATTATGATTCCTGTTCTCCACTTGCTGTGATGTGCCCGTGTGTCTGACATGGAGACGATCAGATCGTCCCTTTCCCATCACAATCAATATTGTGGAGACGATATACTGGTCAGGGACGTATCCTACAAGAGACATTTCAGGGAAGACCAATTCTGCCCTTCCCAGCAGATCCCACCATGTCTCCCCATTATAGATCAGTCCTACGGCTGCAGGCAGGAAGTCAGTGATGGGAAATGTACGATCATGTGTAGATCCTCATAGTCTATAATCTTGCGAGCAGGGCCCTCATTCCTCTTGGTATCTATTTTGAACTGTGCTTTCTGTTATGCTGTAATATCTATTGTCTGTACAAGTCCCCTCTATAAATTGTAAAGCGCCGCGGAATATGTTGGCGCTATATAAATAAAATTATTATTAAGATTGCTGAGAGTTCCCTGCTCAGAACATTACCCTGTGGTGTCGGGATCTCACAGGTCAGGTAGTTACATTATCGGCCGTCACATCCTCCTCACAGGATTCCTGCTCAGTTACTGATCGTCCTTCTGTTCTATCACTTTTCCTCCCCGCTTCATCCAGTGTCAGGACTGGCGTCTCTCGGGCAATATATCCACATGTAGAAGCTCCGAGAATGAGGAGGGGAACAACGATTCTTAGGAGAAATATCCCAATATAATCGCAGGATAAGATCCTCTAGCACCGGATGTAATGATGTATAACGAATGTCACAGATCTCGGAGGAGACTGTTCAGGGTGACAAACGGAGAAGCCAAAAACAAGAGTCAGACCCAAACATCAACCACCATCAGCAAAAATGAAAATAGTGGCACCATCAATGATCGGGTGCCACCATGTGCCCGGAAAGCAAAGGGTTAATATAACATGAGATAAAATCACTGCAGTGCAGAGAGCTCCGATCACAAATCTGACTGTAAGATGCCCAAGTACTGGTGACCTCATCATAGCACAAATGTCACTAATGCCGGGAATATAAGGACTGATCTCCTGCAGAAGAGCCAGGAAAAAAGAGCAAGTGGGATGAGTCCTGGCCCGGGGTTAATGGAATGTTCTCTGTGGAAACCGAAGATCCTGAGGACGGGGCCGGTGTCGGGCTGTGTCTATGCCGGTGTGAGATCCCCTGTGCGGCTGCCTGTAATATCCGCAGTGGTCACAGCCTGGGCAGTGTCCGTTATATCCTCCTGACATATACTGGGGCGGTGTCTGCTCCCATTACTATTTTTGATCTCCCGTCATTCATCTTGGAACTGGTCCGCTGACGTCGTGTGATGCGGTCTCTTCATATTGATCTATAAAATATAACACGGATTTACAGGGGAACAGGCTGTACAGTAATATTCTCCTGATCAGATCCGTGTGGGGTGAATAGGGCAGCGAATATTCACAGGGGATGTGGCTGTGTGAGGCAGCTGGATAGACGGACGCCCTGTGTACCGGGTACGGAGACTCCTGTGTGATGACCACGTCCCGGACACTAATGTTTCGGATGGATGGCGCCTCTGAAGACTATTAGAACCTCCCCAGAATAATAATGGCCACCGATAAGAAAACCGATCCCCGTGTTTGGGGGCAGACAGATGGGAGGACAGGACCCGGTATTATCGGTGATCGCCCCTCCAGCAGAGGGGCCGGTAATAATCCGACGGACAAAGAACAGAGATTGAGCGGGAAATTCAAAACCATCAACGGATCTGCAATAAGCCAATGAGCGAGAGACATCCGCAGGCGCCGACCAATCCCAGATACAGGAATATCCGCCTCCATTTAACTCTTTAGTGGCCGTGTGTGCTGACCCCCACTACACACTCGCTTTACAGATCCGGCGACTTCCCCCACCCGAGACCCGGCAGCGTCACATCAGGCTCCGGGCAGAACATAGGAGACTTGTCTCAGTCAGGCTGTGATAGGATCAGCGCGGACACCACAGGGGATCTGCACAGGATAATAAGCGGGTGAGAGAGGAGCCTCCGCCTGTGCAGATGGAGCGGAGGAGAAGCACTGACAGGGATTAACCCCTCACCCGCCCGACTGTCATTGTAATTTATTGCTGATAGCAGTCACAAATTCAACAAGTGCAAACTACAAATCAACAGAATATTTCTGCATTTCCTTCTGCTCCATGACAAATATCTGTTTTCACCCCTTATCTATTCTGTTCAAAACAAACGTTTTCTATTGGGTGAGAAACTCATTTGAGCAAGGAGCAGTAATAAGCTCCGCCCTCGGCAGCTCATTGGCGGTTCCTCAAGACTCTTCCTGATTGGCAGCTTCAGATTCATCCAATGACAGGAGAGGAGGGCGGAGCAGCAGACTATACAAGGCGACACAACACGGTCTCTTCTCCATACGATTTTCTGTCTTTAGTTATCGGCATCATGTCTGGACGCGGCAAACAAGGAGGAAAGGTCCGTGCTAAGGCCAAGACCCGCTCATCCCGGCAGGACTGCAGTTCCCAGTTGGCCGTGTGCACAGGCTTCTCCGCAAGGGCAACTACGCTGAGAGAGTCGGCGCCGGCGCTCCGGTCTATCTGGCCGCTGTGCTGGAGTATCTGACCGCTGAGATCCTGGAATTGGCCGGCAATGCTGCCCGGGACAACAAGAAGACCCGCATCATCCCCCGTCACCTGCAGCTGGCGGTGCGCAATGACGAGGAGCTGAACAGGCTGCTGGGTGGGGTGACCATTGCCCAGGGGGGCGTCCTGCCCAACATCCAGGCCGTGCTGCTGCCCAAGAAGACCGAGAGCAGCAAGGCGAGCAAGAGCAAGTGAGCGCTGCCGCCAATCTCTACCAAACCAAAGGCTCTTCTAAGAGCCACCCACACCGTCACCACAAGAGCCGGCGCCGCCTATCTCGGGGGTCCTCACGTGAGGCTGATGGTATATACACCATTGATGCCACCAGTTCGTGTGTTGGTGCACATATCCACAGAATAATAGGAGATGAATGGGTCAATCCCACACGGAGTCTCAGACCCTCAGGTGGAGTATTATTATTTATTATATTTGTTCCATGGCGCTTTACATGTGAGGAGGGGTATACATAATGAAAACAAGTACAATAATCTTAAACAATACAAGTCATAACTGGTACAGGAGGAATGAGGACCCTGCCCACGAAGGCTCACAATCTACAAGGGATGGGTGAGAATACAGTAGGTGAGGGTAGAGATGGTCATGCAGCGGTTTGGTCGATCGGTGGTAACTGCAGGTTGTAGGCTTGTCTGAAGAGGTGTGTCTTCAGGTTCTTTTTGAAGGTTTCAATGGTAGGCGAGAGTCTGATGTGTTGTGGTAGAGGGTTCCAGAGTAGGGGTGATACGCGAGAGAAATCTTGTATACGATTGTGGGAAGAGGAGATAAGAGGGGAGTAGAGTAGGAGATCTTGTGAGGATCGGAGGTTGCGAGTAGGTAAGTACCGGGAGACGAGGTCACAGATGTATGGAGGAGACAGGCTGTGGATGGCTTTGTACGTTAGGGTTTTATAGTGGAGTCTCTGGGCAATGGGGGGCCAGTGAAGGGATTGACAGAGGGGAGAGGCCGGGGAATAGGGGGGGACAGGTGGATTAGTCGGGCAGCAGAGTTTAAAATAGATTGGAGGGGTGCGAGAGTGTTAGAGGGGAGGCCACAGAGCAGGAGGTTGCAGTAGTCAAGGCGAGAGATGAGGGCATGGACTAGGGTTTTTGCAGATTCATGGTTGAGGAATGAACGGATTCGGGAAATATTTTTGAGTTGAAGTCGGCAGGAAGTGGAAAGGGCTTGGATATGTGGTTTGAAGGAGAGATCAGCATCAAGGATTACCCCGAGGCAGCGAGCTTGTGGGACTGGGGAGAGTGGGCAGCCATTTACTGTAATGGATAGGTTCGTTGGGGGGGGGTCGCTTGAGATGGGGGAAAGATGATGAATTCTGTTTTGTCCATGTTAAGTTTCAGAAATCTAGCGGAGAAGGATGAAATAGTGGACAGACATTGAGGGATTCTGGTTAGAAGGGAGGTGATATCTGGTCCAGAGATGTAGATCTGTGTCGTCAGCATACAGGTGATACTGAAAGCCATGAGATTCTATGAGCTGTCCCAGGCCAAAGGTGTAAATGGAGAAGAGCAAGGGCCCAAGGACTGAACCTTGTGGGACTCCGACAGATAGGGGGCGAGGTGAGGAGGTGGTGTGTGAGTGGGAGACGCTGAATGTCCGGTCTGTTAGGTATGATGAGATCCAGGATAGGGCCAAGTCTGCGATGCCAAGGGAGGAGAGGGTTTGTAATAATAGGGAATGGTCCACTGTGTCAAAGGCAGCCGACAGGTCGAGGAGGACAGAGTAGTATCGCTTGCTCTTGGCGGTTAAGAGGTCATTGGTGACTTTAGTTAGGGCAGTTTCGGTGGAATGGTGTGACCGGAAGCCAGATTGTAGGCGGTCAAAGAGGGAGCAAGAAGAGAGATGGGAGGACAGTTCAAGGTAGACGTGTTGTTCCAGTAGTTTTGAGGCAAAGGGGAGAAGTGATATAGGGCGATAGCTAGATACAGAGGATGGGTCAAGAGAGGGCTTTTTGAGGATAGGTGTGATTGAGGCATGTTTAAAGCTTGAGGGGAAAACACCAGTTGTTAGTGATAGGTTGAAGAGATGGGTTAGGGTTGGGATGAAGATTGTGGTGAGGTGTGGGATGGGAGTGGGTCAAGTGCACAGGTGGTGAGATGCGATCTTGAGAGTAGAGTGGAGAGTTGATCTTCTGTAATGGTGGAGAAGTTGGTTTTGGAGGTGGAGGGCTGGGAAATCGGGAGGAAGAGCTCTGGGGGTTTTTGACCAAAACTGTCTCTAATACTATCAATCTTCTGCTTGAAAAATGAGGCAAAGTCTTCAGCAGAGATAAGTGGGGAGGGAGGAGGTGCTGGGGGACGGAGGAGAGAATTGAAGGTGTTGAATAACTGTTTAGGGTTGTGAGAGAGAGAGGAGATGAGAAGTAGGTTTGTTTAGCTGTGGCGAGTGTGGTCTTGAAAGTAGTGAGGGACTGTTTGAATGCGATGAAGTGCTCGTTAGAGTGGGATCTTTTCCATCTGCGCTCAGCAGCCCTGGAAGCTCGCCTCAGTTCTTTGGTCAGGCTGGTGTGCCAGGGCTGTCTATTGATTTTGCGAGCTTTGGTATGTGTAAGTGGGGCAGCAGATTCCAAAGCTAGAGCTATTGTGGTGTTATATAGAGCAGCAGCGTCATCCGCATTGTGTATGGAACTTATGCCTGTGAGGGGGAGGAGGGATTCAGAGAATGAGTGTAGGTCAAGATGTTTAATATTTCTGCGAGGGTGTGAAAGTTTGTGGGGTGGGGATTGTAGACATGGAGTGGAGAGAGATGAGAATGTGAGAAGGTTGTGGTCAGAGAGTGGAAGAGGTGAGTTAGAGAGGTTAGATAGAGAGCAGAGGCGGGTGAAGATGAGGTCCAATGTGTGACCGTCTTTGTGAGTGGCTGCAGAAGACCATTGAGTGAGGCCGAAGGAGGAAGTGAGAGTTAGAAGTTTAGTGGCAGCTGAGAGGGAAGTGTCAATGGGGATGTTGAAGTCACCCATGATGATAGTGGGGATGTCCGCAGAAAGGAAATGAAGTAGCCAGGTGGTGAAGTGGTCAAAGAAGATGGTGGCTGGCTCTGGGGGGCGGTAAATGACAGCCAGTTGGAGGTTGGTGGGGGAATAGATGCGCACAGAGTGCACCTCAAAGGAAGGGAGGGTAACAGAGGGTGGCAGTGGGATTGGGGTGAAGGAACAGTTATCTGACAGGAGAAAACCAACTCCTCCGCCATGTTTGCTGCTGGGGCGGGGTGTGTGGGAAAGGTGGAAGCCACCGTAAGAGAGTGCAGCAGGGGAGACTGTGTCAGAAGGGGTGAGCCAGGTTTCGGTGATGGCGAGGAAGGAAAGTTTGGTAGTAACAAAGACATCATGGATGTAGGAGAGCTTGTTGCAGACAGAGCGGGCGTTCCACAGAGCTCCTGTTAGTGGGACTGGGGAGGCGGGGGATGTGCAAATGGGTATAAGGTTAGAGAGGTTACGGACGTTTGTGCTAGAGCGAGTGTCGTCTGCGAAGCTCGCAGGAAATGTCCCCTCATTAGTGTCTGATACTCCGCGCTGAGGTCTACATGTAGTTAGGACCTGCCGGAGTATCGGACCGGGCGGGTGATTCTCCTCATCAGTGACGGCGCCTTCTCTGGGAGGACAGGACTCCGCGCTGTTCCGGGTGTGACCGGATTGTGATCTCCGCTATCAGCAGTGACCGGTAACAATCCTTCCGAGATTATGAGCAGGAAATTCAAATCTCCCAACGGATCCTGTGATCAGACAATGAACGGGCAGCCTTGGGAAAGCTCAGCCTTGAAAATAGGAAGTTAAATGGAGGAGAGACGTCTACGTACATCAGGCACACATACGTGTCTCCTCCGTTTAACTTCTTATTTCCCGTGTTCCAGCTGATCTTTCATTATCAGAGTATCCACAGATGCGGCACCTTCACCCCAGGCCCCGGTAGCGCTGTGTCCCCTATACACCGGAAACAATGTATACACTGTAAATATATATATATATATATATATATATATATATATATATATATATATATATATATATATACATATATACACAGGACAGGGGCTGTAGAGGGCAGAACCAACACCTGTGTTCCCCGTACACTGCACTAACTGGATATATATCTACGTGACAGGACCTCCAATCACTCCGCCGCGGCTGCAGGACCTCGAAGCACATGTACCCGGCTGTCGGATCTGCCCCTCCACAGCTGTTAGATCTGGAAATGCGCTGTCCTGCTGCCAGACCTCCAAACGCACCTGCTCGGCTGTCGGACTTCGAAACACACCGTGACTTTGGTAAAGGTGTTTACGGTTTGGCTAAGGATTCCTATATGTCACAAATATTGGAGATGGGACCGTCCCTACCGTGCCCTTACACTATAGAGCTGCCATCTAGCAGAACCTCAGCTTCCATCTCAGACGCTCTGGTTACATGTGAAGGAGTCCGGCTTTTCCAGGCCTTATTTATTTGTCTTTGTGACTGTGACCGGCCAGTGGCATTGAAGGCTTGTGAAATCCTTCTCGCCGTGTAGCCCAAACTGCAATGGGGACACCGATCCCTCCGAACAGCATGGAAGGGACTGGCTGGAGCACACGATAACAGAAACGCAAAAGGAAGGCGGGGACGGTGCCGGGGACCGGCAGGAGCGCCCACCAGAATGGGCCACTGGGGTCATAAAGACAATGGATTTGGATAACATGAAATGCTCCTTGCCGAAAAACAGCGATTATCTTCGCTAGACTCCCCTGCCACTGCTGCAGGACGTCAAAACCACTTTATGGGGGGATGCAAGATGCATATTGCTACTGGTGTGGATGTTAGAGGGACTTTTCTTAATCAGATTTCACTGCCAAAAATGCCTTTGTGCTGTAATTGGCAGTGGATCCGACCTGGTATTTCATACAGTGCCCTACTGGGACCCAGGAGCCATCATACAGCTACTCAGTAACCGACCTGCAGCATTTATTGGGTTCACTGCCCTAACGCCTAAGAAGGAAGTCCTGGTTGTAAGAGAGTAAATGCCTCTGGCACTATAGAGGACAATGTAGTAGGGATCATGTTTCTGTTACTGTTTTTTTAACCCGTTTGCTGCCAGTACAGTTTTCACATTAAGACAAACAATGAAAAAGAAGCAACCCCCCCCCCCCCTAATAATTTGTACTTTACAATTAAGGGCCCATTCCTGTGATTTTGCATTACTAAAGCATAACATGATATGTAAAAAAAT
This sequence comes from Ranitomeya imitator, assembly GCF_032444005.1. Lineage (NCBI taxonomy): Eukaryota > Metazoa > Chordata > Amphibia > Anura > Dendrobatidae > Ranitomeya > Ranitomeya imitator. The sequence continues at coordinate 187,358,583 of NC_091288.1, forward strand.
GCATAAAAATGTGTCTTTCTGGTTTGTGAAGGGAGAAATGAAAGTAAAAGAGATGCGCCTGTCATATTGTATGTGACGTGACGGAGGGTTAAACAGTAACTGTGGGGGCATCCTGCTGTGTGGGTATCTTACTGTGTAGGGGGCATCATACTATGTGGAGGGTAACTGTGGGCATCATCCATTGTGGAGGGTATGATCCATCGTGATCTGGAACAGTAATGACAATATTTGGGATACCCTCAGTCATAAGGGAAGGAAATTGCATATAATAGAAGCTGGAAAAGATAATTGCAGAAACTGAACAATGAGCGGGAAATTCAAACTTCCCAACAGTTCTGTATTTAGCCAATCAGCAGAGGAAGGGAGGGGCAAATGTAGATTATGTAAGCCCCGCCCTGGAAAGCGTCATCTCTGAAGTTCTCTCTCTGGTCCATTCTTCCTCCATATAAAGGAGCAGTCCGTGCGGCTCAGGAATCAGTTTTTGCTCACTGACTGCAGAAGATGTCTGGTCGCGGCAAAGGAGGAAAAGGTCTCGGGAAGGGCGGCGCCAAGCGGCACAGGAAGGTGCTCCGTGATAACATCCAGGGCATCACCAAGCCTGCCATCCGCCGTCTAGCTCGCAGAGGAGGCGTCAAGCGCATCTCCGGCCTCATCTATGAGGAGACTCGCGGTGTCCTGAAAGTCTTCCTGGAGAACGTGATCCGTGACGCCGTCACCTACACCGAGCACGCCAAGAGGAAGACCGTCACCGCCATGGACGTGGTGTACGCGCTCAAGCGCCAGGGCCGCACTCTCTACGGCTTCGGAGGTTAATTGTGTTCTCTTCTGTCCTCACAACCCAAAGGCTCTTATCAGAGCCGCCCACATCTCAGTGAGAGGCTGCACCTTCCTATTCCTGCGCTATGGTTCCTGGTGGTCTTAAAATCTAGGTTAATAAATGGTTTAGAAACCTTTCACGAGCCACAAACCTCTTCGTGTAAGGCTAAATGTACCTCGCTGTGCTGTGATCTTCTGTCTCCTGTGCGCTGGTGACTTCTCTACGCTCTTATGTGATTTCGGCAGTGAACAAGGCAAACGCATGTGCAGAAAGACGGATGATGATACCTGACACTAACGGATAAACACTGTTCCGCGGTCCCGGGTACCGACCTCTGATGCTGGGTATGGGCGGATGGTTCTGTTGTAGCTTTGGGTGTTTGAATTTCCCGCCTTGTGGCTTCAGTTTCTTCCTGCAGCTCGTGGTGTCAGGACTGGCGGCTGTAGGACGATGTTTGTGTGCAATGATGGCTTGTTCTGGAAGAGTGCCTCACATGTATCTAGGCTTCCCAGATAAGGGAGCAATATTCACTGGATAGAGCTGGAGCTCAGCAGAGCTGTGGGTTCCCGGTGGAAGGAGTGAAGCCGCATTATCCAGATTCTGGGATGTGCCTGCAGTGTGTGATCTGGGACCAGGGTCTTTTCCATTATCTTGACCTAGAAATACTAAGTCTAAGTTCACATTAGCGTTGCGCCGCTGTTGCGTCGGCGACGCAGCGGCGACGCGCCCCTATGTTTAACATAGGGGACGCGTGCGTCTTTTTGGTTGCGTTTTTCGCCACGTGCGTCGTTTCCGACGCTGGCGTCGGACGCACGAAAACGCTACAAGTTGCATTTTCTGTGCGTCCGATTTTGGTCAAAAACGACGCACGCGTCGCAAAACGCGCGCGTTTTTGCGCGCGTTTGCGCGCGTTTTTCGATGCGTCGCGCGTTGCGTCGCCGACGCAGGGCGGCGCAACGCTAGTGTGAACGTACCCTAACCTGGTTTTCCCAAGCAGATCCCTCTACAGCTCTAATAACGGGGCAACTCCCGGCGTTTTCTAAATTAAGATGTTGTCCTAAGATGCTGCTTTTATTGGGCGCTGATTAGTATCGGGTGCAGCGTCTCTGCAGGGCACAATATCCCCCGTGCGGCTGCCTGTAGTATCGGTCACAGCCTGGGACGTGTCTTCTATACTCTCCCCTCTTATTTTCCTCCCCGTCTTTCCATACTAGAGCCGGCACCGCAAACTTCGGGTGATGCGGTTTCTTCTCATTGATCTATTACATAAACCTCACAGATTTATGGGGACTATATCCGCACACTGCCTCCCAGAGACCCCTCTATGCAGACAGTACAGACCCCGGAGTGATGCGGTTACTACAGTCCTGCCGTGAGATGAATGTGTTGATTCTGCAACTTGATGTTATACTGAACAGGGGGCAGCGGATATTCACAGGGGATGTGGCTGTCTGAGGCAGCTGGATGGACGGACGCCCTGTGTACCGGGTACGGAGACTCCTGTGTGATGGCCACGTCCTGGACACTAAGGTTTCGGATGGATGGCGCCTCTGAAGACTATTATAACCTCCCCAGAATAATAATGGTAACCGATAGAGTTGAGCGACCTTGACCTTTTTAGAGTCGAGCCGGGTTTCGCGAAACCCGACTATCTCAAAACTCGGGTCGAGTGAAATCGGCCGATTACGGCGAAAAGTCGGGATCGACCGAAACACGAAACCCAATGCAAGTCAATGGGGCAGCATAGTCGGCAGTGAGTGGGGGCCAGGAAAACACCTAGAGTGCCCATTTTAATGTCAAAACCATCCATTCTTCTTAATGAAGCTTGTCAAGCGTAATTTACCTTATAATAATTGGAAGGCATTTGAAATTGGGGGTCATTTGGCTAAAGTTGTGGTGGGTAGGGCTGGTTCAAGTAATTAGTGGGCCCAGGAAATCTGGACCACGTCACGGCAGTGGAGCAGGGAGAGGTAAGTATTTCAACTTTGCAATTGCTGTGAACCTGAGCAAGCAGGGGGGGCCCACTTGTTGGCATTGGCACTGGCACAGGGCCCCTCAAAGTACAGCGGTGTGTTTGCACAGCGGGGGCGCCTCCCACCGGCAGCAACACTTTTGCGTACTATGAGAGGCCCTGTGCCAGTGACGTCGCCAACTAGTATTCCTCCCCCCACCTGATGAAGGAACCTGCACTTTCATCTGCACCTTCCTGTTTGTCCCCGTGTAAGGTGGTATGGTATGCGGGAAGAGCAACCTGACTTTCAGCAGGGTCACAATGTTGTTGTGTAGCGTGCACGGGGAATGTTGCGTTATGGGTCAATGTACCAGCAGACTCATCTATCACTGGCTGGGCAATGGGCACGATGAAGTGGAAACACAGATATAGGCCCAAAGAATAAAGTGGGCTAAATGCAGTTCAAAATTGGTAACACAGGAATAACCAGGGGGCATTGCAGTGGAGGACAACTGGAATGAGAGGCTGACACAGAGAGTAGGGCCAAATCAGTAAGTAGTCGAAATGCAGTTCAAAATTGGCAACCGTAGTAAACAGGCGGCACAGCTTTGTTCAGTGGAGGAGAACAGCAAGGAGTGGCAGACACCGATAGTAGGCCCCAACCCAACTAGTAGGCCAAATGCAGTCTAACATTAACAACTACTTAACGAGAGCCTGAAAATGGAATTTCAGGACAGGAAACCAGGAGAACAGCAAGGAGTGGCAGACACCGATAGTAGGCCCCAAACCAACTAGTACGCCAAATGCAGTTGTTCCATTTAACCACAATTTAATGAGAGCCTGAAGATAGAAGCTCAGGAAAGGCAACCTGGGGAACACCTTGGAGTGTAACACACCATCTCTCTCCACCCCATACCCATTTTGTAGGCCTAATGCAGTGTACTTTTCTACAACTACTAAACGAGAGTCGGAAGACCGAAGCAATGGCAAGGAAACCTGGGGAACACCTTGGAGTGTAACACACCATCTCTCTCCACCCCATACCCAATTTGTAGGCCTAATGCAGTGTAGTTTCCAAGAACTACTAAACGAGAGCCGGAAGATCGAAGCTCTGGAAAGGCAACCTGGGGAACACCTTGGAGTGTAACACAACCTCTCTCTACACCACGGAAGGGCTGATTCTTAGGAAGGAAGGCTGTTGGAAATAAGCATTGCGCGTCCGAGGGTGATTATATTCTTATTAGGTATATACTCACCCTCGGACGCGCCCTGCTTCTTTATTTGTAATGAATGTTTATTTGCAATGTGGTTTTGACTTACTCTATTATTTTTGTAATTAATGATTTAATTATTTTCATTGTTTTACATCTTCTTGGCAATAATATAAAGAAGACGCGACAGGACAACACTCGGTGGATGCCATATCTGTGTTTTCAATTTAAAAAACCTTTCAGTTAACTACTTGCAGGAGAAAGTAATTGTAGCTGGTGGCCATTTTTTGTACTGTTCCAGATTTTAGTTGTGTGTTTGTTTTTAATGTTAAAATGTCTGCATTTGATATCTCACCACTATTTTCTTTTTTATAATTAAAATACTTATTATTTTATTTTATGATGTTGGTTCAAGGGGTACACGGGCAGCAGTAGACAGGTCACTGGAGGCCTAGTGGAAGGAGGGAACGCAGACAGGCTTCGAAGGCCTAACATAATATATTGGGCTGGCTGTAGGCAATTTATAATTGGTTCCATGGGAACACGGGCAGCAGTAGACAGGTCAGTGGAGGCCTAGTGGAAGGAGTGACGGCAGACAGGCATCAAAGGCCTAACATAATAACATTGGGCTGTTGGCAATTTTAAATTGGTTCCAGGGGTACACGGGCAGCAGTGGTCTGGTCAGTGTAGTAGTAGTTGAAAGAACGGACCGCAGACAGGCTTCGAAGGCCTAACATAACAAAATTGGTCTGGCTGTAGGCACTTTTAAATTGGTTCCAGGGGTACACGGGCAGCAGTGGTCTGGTCAGTGGAAGTCTAGTGGAAGGAGTGACGGCAGACAGGCTTCGAAGGCCTAACATAACAAAATTGGGCTGGCTGTAGGCACTTTTAAATTGGTTCCAGGGGTACACGTGCACCAGTGGTCTGGTCAGTGTAGTAGTAGTTCAAAGAACGGACCGCAGACAGGCTTCGAAGGCCTAACATAACAAAATTGGGCTGGCTGTAGGCACTTTTAAATTGGTTCCAGGGGTACACGGGCAGCAGTGGTCTGGTCAGTGGAAGTCTAGTGGAAGGAGTGACGGCAGACAGGCTTCGAAGGCCTAACATAACAAAATTGGGCTGGCTGTAGGCACTTTTAAATTGGTTCCAGGGGTACACGGGCAGCAGTGGTCTGGTCAGTGGAAGTCTAGTGGAAGGAGTGACGGCAGACAGGCTTCGAAGGCCTAACATAACAAAATTGGGCTGGCTGTAGGCACTTTTAAATTGGTTCAAGGGGAACACGGCCAGCAGTGGCCTGGTCAGTGTAGTAGTTGTAGAAAGAACGGACCGCAGACAGGCTTCGAAGGCCTAACATAACAAAAATGTCAAAACAATGGTATTGTCAGTGCCAGGCATTGAAGGATGTCAGCGCATAGACTAAACATTGGTGAAGCTGTGAGAGATAATTTTGCTAGTGGTAGAGCACTGTTTGAGCTGGGGGGGGGAACTGTCTTGTGGCCGGCGGTACAGGCACAGGGCCCCTCATATTACAATGGTGTGTCTGACGTTGGGTGCGCACCACCACCGCCAGAGACACTTTATTGTACTATGAGGGACCCAGTGGCAGTGCCGTCGACCAAAAGCGGGCTCACCCACCTCTTCAGACAAACTGCACTCTCACGGGTGCTGGCGCAAAGTGGCGATACCACGGCCCCGTGTGGGGAGTTTGGCCATTTTGTTAGGAGTAAACATGTCGTATGCTGGACAATCAGGTGCAGAAAATTACGAGATTGGAAAAGTCATTCAGAAGAGTCCACAGTCAAGACCTTTTCATAGGAAAGCTAGGTGTCAGCCGGGCAAGGTGGGGCAAAAGATTTCGAAATCCAGTTGTGGTTCATTTTAATGAAGGTTAGATCATCTACATTTTGGGTAGCCAGACGAGTCCTTTTTTCAGTTAGTATTGAACCTGCAGCACTGAATACTCTTTCTGATAGGACACTAGCTGCCGGGCAAGCAAGCTCCTGCAATGCATATTCTGCCAATTCTGGCCAGGTGTCTAATTTGGATGCCCAGTAATCAAATGGGAATGACGGTTGAGGGAGAACGTCGATAAGGGATGAAAAATAGTTTGTAACCATACTGGACAAATGTTGTCTACTGTCACTTTGAATTGATGCTGCAGTACCTGTCCTGTCTGCGGTCATAGCAAAATCACTCCACAACCTGGTTAGAAAACCCCTCTGGCCAACGCCACTTCTGATTTCTGCCCCTCTAACACCTCTGGTCTGCTGCCCCCTGGAGCTCGTGTGAGAACGATCACGGGCGCTGTGTGCAGGGAATGCCTGAAGCAAACGGTCAACAAGAGTTGATTGTTTTGTTGCTAATATTAGTTCCAAGTTCTCATGTGGCATAATATTTTGCAATTTGCCTTTATAGCGAGGATCAAGGAGGCAGGCCAACCAGTAATCGTCATCGTTCATCATTTTTGTAATGCGTGTGTCCCTTTTGAGGATACGCAAGGCATAATCCGCCATGTGCCCCAAAGTTCCAGTTGTCAAATCTGCGGTTGTGCTTGGTTGAGGGGCAGTTGCAGGCAAATCTACGTCACTTGTGTCCCTCAAAAAACCAGAACCCGGCCTTGCCACGCCACCAATTTCCAGTGACCCCGGGAAAGCTTCCTCATTAAAAATATACTCATCCCCATCATCCTCCTCATCCTCCACCTCCTCTTCGCCCGCTACCTCGTCCTGTACACTGCCCTGACCAGACAATGGCTGACTGTCATCAAGGCTTTCCTCTTCCTCTGGTGCAGACGCCTGATCCTTTATGTGCGTCAAACTTTGCATCAGCAGACACATTAGGGGGATGCTCATGCTTATTATGGCGTTGTCTGCACTAACCAGCCGTGTGCATTCCTCAAAACACTGAAGGACTTGACACATGTCTTTAACCTTCGACCACTGCACACCTGACAACTCCATGTCTGCCATCCTACTGCCTGCCCGTGTATGTGTATCCTCCCACAAAAACATAACAGCCCGCCTCTGTTCGCACAGTCTCTGAAGCATGTGCAGTGTTGAGTTCCACCTTGTAACAACGTCTATGATTAGGCGATGCTGGGGAAGGTGCAAAGAACGCTGATAGGTCTGCATACGGCTGGAGTGTACAGGCGAACGGCGGATATGTGCGCAAAGTCCACGCACTTTGAGGAGCAGGTCGGATAACCCCGGATAACTTTTCAGGAAGCACTGCACCACCAGGTTTAAGGTGTGAGCCAGGCAAGGAATGTGTTTCAGTTGGGAAAGGGAGATGGCAGCCATGAAATTCCTTCCGTTATCACTCACTACCTTGCCTGCCTCAAGATCTACAGTGCCCAGCCACGACTGCGTTTCTTGCTGCAAGAACTCGGACAGAACTTCCGCGGTGTGTCTGTTGTCGCCCAAACACTTCATAGCCAATACAGCCTGCTGACGTTTGCCAGTAGCTGCCCCATAATGGGAGACCTGGTGTGCAACAGTGGCAGCTGCGGATGGAGTGGTTGTGCGACTGCGGTCTGTGGACGAGCTCTCGCTTCTGCAGGAGGACGAGGAGGAGGAGGAGGGGGTGCGAACCGCTACAGCCAACTGTTTCCTAGACCGTGGGCTAGGCAGAACTGTCCCAAACTTGCTGTCCCCTGTGGACCCTGAAACCACCACATTTACCCAGTGTGCCGTGATGGACACGTAACGTCCCTGGCCATGCCTACTGGTCCATGCATCTGTTGTCAGGTGCACCTTTGTGCTCACAGATTGCCTGAGTGCATGGACGATGCGCTCTTTAACATGCTGGTGGAGGGCTGGGATGGCTTTTCTGGAAAAAAAGTGTCGACTGGGTAGCTCGTAGCGTGGTACAGCTTAGTCCATCAGGTCTTTGAAAGCTTTGCTTTCAACTAACCGGTAGGGCATCATCTCTAACGAGATTAGTCTAGCTATGTGGGCGTTCAAACCCTGTGTACGCGGATGCGAGGCTAAGTACTTCCTTTTTCTGACCATAGTCTCATGTAGGGTGAGCTGGACTGGAGAGCTGGAGATCGGGGAACTAGCGGGGGTGCCGGTGGACATGGCAGACTGAGAGACGGTGGGAGATGGTATTGTTGCCGCCGGTGCCCTAGATGCAGTGTTTCCTACTACGAAACTGGAGATTCCCTGACCCTGACTGCTTTGGCCTGGCAAAGAAACCTGCACAGATACTGCAGGTGGTGCAGAAAATGGTGGCCCTACACTGCCGGAAGGGATGTTGCGTTGATGACTAGCTTCATTGGCCGAGGGTGCTACAACCTTAAGGGACGTTTGGTAGTTAGTCCAAGCTTGCAAATGCATGGTGGTTAAATGTCTATGCATGCAACTTGTATTGAGACTTTTCAGATTCTGCCCTCTGCTTCAGGTAGTTGAACATTTTTGACAGATTACTTTGTGCTGATCAATTGGATGTTGTTTAAAAAAATGCCAGACTGCAGTCTTTCTAGCATCGGATACCTTTTCAGGCATTGCAGACTGAGCTTTAACCGGATGGCCACGCTGTCCTCCAACAGGTTTTGACTTTGCCACGCGTTTTGGCCAAGATACGGGCCCGGCAGATGGAACCTGTTGCGATGTTGATGCCTGCTGCGGCCCCTCTTCCTCCGCTTCAGAACTGCTGCCGCCTGCACCCTGTTCCCCCAATGGCTGCCAATCGGGGTCAAGAACTGGGTCATCTATTACCTCTTCTTGTAGCTCGTGTGCAACTTCGTCTGTGTCACCGTGTCGGTCGGTGGTATAGCGTTCGTGATGGGGCAACATAGTCTCATCAGGGTCTGATTCTTGATCAGCACCCTGCGAGGGCAATGTTGTGGTCTGAGTCAAAGGACCAGCATAGTAGTCTGGCTGTGGCTGTGCGTCAGTGCACTCCATGTCAGATTCAACTTGTAATGGGCATGGACTGTTAACTGCTTCACTTTCTAAGCCAGGGACGGTATGTGTAAAGAGCTCCATGGAGTAACCCGTTGTGTCGCCTGCTGCATTCTTCTCTGTTGTTGTTTTTGCTGAAGAGGACAAGGAAGTGACTTGTCCCTGACCGTGAACATCCACTAACGACGCGCTGCTTTTACTTTTACCAGTTTCACGAGAGGAGGCAAAAGAGCTAGAGGCTGAGTCAGCAAGATAAGCCAAAACTTGCTCTTGATGCTCCGGCTTTAAAAGCGGTTTTCCTACTCCCAGAAAAGGGAGGGTTCGAGGCCTTGTGTAGCCAGACGACGAACCTGGCTCCACAGCTCCAGACTTAGGTGCAATATTCTTTTTCTCACGACCACCTGATGCTCCACCACTACCACTACCCTCATTACCAGCTGACAATGAACGCCCCCGGCCACGACCTCTTCCACCAGACTTCCTCATTGTTTTAAAAACGTTACCAAACGAACGGTATTTGTTGCTGTCACACAACTTACACGGTGAGCTATAACTTCAGTATGATTTAGCTACCCCTTTACAGGTGGGTGAGACCACAACGAAAATCAGCCACAATGTTACACACTCTGTTGTTGTTGGCAACAAATGAGATGCCACACACGCAGGACTGTCACTGAAGCGCAAATGTAAATATTTATCTCCCACTGTTTTTTTTTTTTAAAGGGAGACTTCAGAAAAAAAAAAAAAAAAAAATTTTACAGAAGAATTTATAAAACAAATAAAATGCAATCATTGCTTCAGGGAGAATTTAGGGAAAAAAAAAAAAAGGCTTTGTAGGGCCCACTGAGTGAGAGATGACGCACACAGGAGTCAGGAGTGGCACACAAGCCCAGAGGCCAATATTAATCTCCCACTGATTGATTTTGTGATTTTTTCTGGTAGATTTTGGAACCCAAATCAAGCAAAAAAATGAATAGCCTTTCTATGGCCCACAATTGGGGAGAGAGAGAGAGATGGCACACCCAGGAGTCAAGACTGGCACACAAGCAGAAGGGGCAATAAGAATCTCCCACAGATTTTTTTTTTTTTTTTTTTTTTCAGGGAGACTTTAGAGAAAAAAAAATACAAAAAAAATGATTGTTTTCAGGAATAATTTAGAAACCAAAGAAAATAAAATGATTTTTTCAGGGAGAATTTAGAAAACAAATAAAACAAAAAATAGGCTTTCTAGGGCCCACTGAGTGACAGATGACGCACACAGGAGTCAGGAGTGGCACACAAGCACAGAGGCCAATATTAATCTCCCACTGATTGATTTTGTGATTTTTTCTGGTAGATTTTGGAACCCAAATCAAGAAAAAAAATTAATAGGCTTTCTATGGCCCACTATTTGTGAGAGAGATGGCACACTCAGGACTGGCACACAAGCCCAGAGGCCAATATTAATCTCCCATTTTTTTTTTTCCCAGGGAAAATTTATAAACCCAAAAAAAAAAAAAATAATAAATAGGCTTTCTATGGCCCACTATCTGAGAGAGAGAGATGGCACGCTTAGCACTGGCACACAAGCCCAAAGGCCAATATTAATCTCCCACTGATTGATTGATTTTTTCAGGTAGAATTATGAACCCAAATCAACCAAAAAAATAAATAGGCTTTCTATGGCCCACTATTTGTGAGAGAGATGGCACGCTCAGGACTGGCACACAAGCCCAAAGGCCAATATTAATCTCCCACTGATTGATTTATTGATTTTTTCAGATAGAATTTAGAACCCAAATCAAGCAAAAAAATTAATAGGCTTTCTATGGCCCACTGAGTGAGAGATGGCACACACAGGAGTCAGGAGTGGCACACAAGCCCTGAGGCCAATATTTTTCTCCCACTGATTGATGTGATTTTTTCTGGTAGATTTTGGAACCCAAATCAAGCAAAAAAATAAATAGGCTTTCTATGGCCCACTGAGTGAGAGATGACACAGACAGGGATGGCACTCTAGCAGAAATGCCAATTTTAATCTCCCACAAAAAAAAAAAAAAAGGAACTGTCGTTCAATTACTATCTCCCTGCAGTAATCTCAGCCAGGTATGGCAGGCAGCAATAAGGAGTGGACTGATGCACAAATTAAATAAAAAGTGTGGACAAACAAACAAGATAGCTGTGCAGAAAGGAAGGAACAAGAGGATTTGTGCTTTGAAAAAAGCAGTTGGTTTGCACAGCGGCGTACACACAGCAATGCAGCTATCAGGGAGCCTTCTAGGGCAGCCCAATGAGCTACAGCGCTGAGGAAAAAAAAAGGAGCTTCCACTGTCCCTGCACACCGAAGGTGGTGTTGGGCAGTGGAAATCGCTACAGCACAAGCGGTTTTGTGGTTAATGGACCCTGCCTAACACTATCCCTGCTTCTGACGAAGCGGCAGCAACCTCTCCCTAAGCTCAGATCAGCAGCAGTAAGATGGCGGTCGGCGGGAACGGCCCTTTATAGCCCCTGTGACGCCGCGGACAGCAAGCCAATCACTGCAATGCCCTTCTCTAAGATGGTGGGGACCAGGACCTATGTCATCACGCTGCCCACACTCTGCGTTTACCTTCATTGGCTGAGAAATGGCGCTTTTCGCGTCATTGAAACGCGACTTTGGCGCGAAAGTCGCGTACCGCATGGCCGACCACGCACAGGGGTCGGATCGGGTTTCATGAAACCCGACTTTGCCAAAAGTCGGCGACTTTTGAAAATGTTCGACCCGTTTCGCTCAACCCTAGTCTTCAGAGGCGCCATCCATCCGAAACCTTAGTGTCCAGGACGTGGCCATCACACAGGAGTCTCCGTACCCGGTACACAGGGCGTCCGTCCATCCAGCTGCCTCAGACAGCCACATCCCCTGTGAATATCCGCTGCCCCCTGTTCAGTATAACATCAAGTAGCAGAATCAACACATTCATCTCACGGCAGGACTGTAGTATCCGCATCACTCCGGGGTCTGTACTGTGTGCACAGAGGGGTCTCTGGGAGGCAGTGTGCGGATATAGCCCCCATAAATCGGTGAGGTTTATGTAATAGATCAATGAGAAGAAACCGCATCACCCGAAGTTTGCGGTGCCGGCTCTAGTATGGAAAGACGGGGAGGAAAATAAGAGGGGAGAGTATAGAAGACACGTCCCAGGCTGTGACCGATACTACAGGCAGCCGCCCGATACTAATCAGCGCCCAATAAAAGCAGCATCTTAGGACAACATCTTAACCCTCTTAATGACCGCCAATACGTCTTTTAACTGACCTGAGATATAAGAGAATAGCCTCCCCATACAGATGACAATCCATCATCTGTCGGCTGTACACTATAGCTGACAACTTGCTGTACCAGCCACGATCAGTATTTGCACCATCTAAATCTGTTTAACCCCTTAGATGCTGCTGTCAATAGTGACTACATCATTATAAAAGGTTAACAGAGTGTGGGGGCTTCTTCTTTGTCACAATTGGTGCCCTCAGATCATGATTTTGTTGTCCTGATGTTTGCAATGGCAATTTATGACCAAATAGCGGCCTTAGAGTCTGACGGCTGTTGTAATCTGTTTAGAAGTTAGCAACATTTAGGTAGTAAAAATACACATTTTCATTTCTGTCATACCACTTTGCATTAATTCCTGTAAAGCACCTGAAGGGTTAATAAACTACCTGACAGCAGTTTTCAATATGTTTAGGGGTGCTGTTTTTAAAATGGTATCGTGTGTGGGTTTCCCAATATATGGGACCCCTAAAATCACTTCAAACATGGATAAGTCCCTAAAAAAATAAATTTTGTAAATTTCTGTGAAAAAATGAAAAATTGCTGCTACATTTTTAAACCTCCTAAAATGCTAACAAAATAAAATAACATTTTACAAATGGTGCTGATGTAAAGCAGACATGTGGGAAATGTTATTTATTAATGGTTTGCTGTTGTATGACTATCTGGATTAAAGGGATAATCATTCAAATTTAGAAAATTGCTAATTTTTTAACATTTTTCTCAAATTTTTGATATTTTTTATAAATAAACACAAAAAATGTTGAACAAAATTTACCATTATCATAAAGTATAATGTGTCACGAAAAAACAATCTCAAAATCACTGGGATTTGTTGAAGCGTTGCAGAGTTATTACCACATAAAGTGACACTGGTCAGATTTCAAAAATTTGGCTCGGTCACTAAGGGGTTAATTTAGAAAACGCCGGGAGTTGCCCGTTATTAGAGCTGTAGAGGGATCTGCTTGGGAAAACCAGGTTAGTCTTTCTAGGTCAAGATAATGGAAAAGACCCTGGTCCCAGATCACACACTGCGGGCACAGAATCTGGATAATGCGGCTTCACTCCTTCCACCGGGAACCCACAGCTCTGCTGAGCTCCAGCTCTATCCAGTGAATATTGCTCCCTTATCTGGGAAGCCTAGATACATGTGAGGCACTCTTCCAGAACAAGCCATCATTGTACACAAACATCGTCCTACAGCCGCCAGTCCTGACACCACGAGCTGCAGGAAGAAACTGAAGCCACAAGGCGGGAAATTCAAACACCCAAAGCTACAACAGAACCATCCGCCCATACCCAGCATCAGAGGTCGGTACCCGAGACCGCGGAACAGTGTTTATCCGTTAGTGTCAGGTATCATCATCCGTCTTTCTGCACATGCGTTTGCCTTGTTCACTGCCGAAATCACATAAGAGCGTAGAGAAGTCACCAGCGCACAGGAGACAGAAGATCACAGCACAGCGAGGTACATTTAGCCTTACACGAAGAGGTTTGTGGCTCGTGAAAGGTTTCTAAACCATTTATTAACCTAGATTTTAAGACCACCAGGAACCAGAGCGCAGGAATAGGAAGGTGCAGCCTCTCACTGAGCTGTGGGCGGCTCTGATAAGAGCCTTTGGGTTGTGAGGACAGAACACAATTAACCTCCGAAGCCGTAGAGAGTGCGGCCCTGGCGCTTGAGCGCGTACACCACGTCCATGGCGGTGACGGTCTTCCTCTTGGCGTGCTCGGTGTAGGTGACGGCGTCACGGATCACGTTCTCCAGGAAGACTTTCAGGACACCGCGAGTCTCCTCATAGATGAGGCCAGAGATGCGCTTGACGCCTCCTCTGCGAGCTAGACGGCGGATGGCAGGCTTGGTGATGCCCTGGATGTTATCACGGAGCACCTTCCTGTGCCGCTTGGCGCCGCCCTTCCCGAGACCTTTCCCTCCTTTGCCGCGACCAGACATCTTCCACGTAGTCAGCAGAACACGATGACTGATCGGCGCAGAGTCCTTCCTTTATATAGAGAGTGAGCGGACCGGAGCGAGAACCGCAGAGATGACGCGTTTCCGGGGCGAGATTTCTGGTACTGAATTTACAGTTAGCTCCTCCCTTTAGTCTCTGATTGGTTGAGCACAGAACATTTGCTAATTTTGAATTTCCCGCTTATTGTGCTCTTATTTTCCCGCTTCTCTATTCTTCTCATCTCGGCGCCGCTGCTCGATCTGTTGGTCATCTAGATTTTTTTCATTGTTATTTCTGTTGCTAGTTTCCAGCTTCTGCCAAATGTTAGAAAGTAGAATAAAAGTATATTTTAGGGACAATGATCTACAGAGAACTCATCTGCTCCTCGGCAGTCACTCATCATTACATGTGGTGCCGGCCATTACCAGTCCCTCAGAGCAGGGAGCTGCATGTAACCAGTCCCCCTGCGGCTCCAGCCCTGGAGAAGATGGGAAAAGTCAAATATACCAGAATTACATAACGACCCACCACAAATGTGATCTGTAGCGACCATCGCAGCACACGGAGGGATCTGCTCAGATCAGTGTCAGGCAGAATAGATTCACATAAAGGCCTTAACCGATCTGGGGGACAAATGAGGTTATTAACAGAAACTAAGCGCAGAGATCTCCGATCACAAAAATAGAAAACAACCTAAAGCCGCAGGACTGAGGAGGCGGCACTAGGACCCAGCGCGTGCGACAGCAGATTGTGATCGGTTATGATCCTCGGGAGCGCGAGCAGCAATTTCAAATCCACCGGATCGGTAAATGACCACAAAACATCAGCCTAAAGAACCGTGCTCAGGAACCGACCAATCACCGATTACTTTTACTCCATTAACTCCTTAGTGACCGCGTTCCTGCAGATCCACCCCATCTACTTTGTGCTGTACAGGAACCGCATATCCACCACCACAGACCTGGGCTGTGCACTGTACACACTTTACCCCGTCCTTTAATAACTAATATCGCTGATCACCTACAATATCTGAAGCAGCAGCCGCCGTCTATTAACTGATCGGCCGTGCCTGCGCTTCCTACACGGAGAATACGCGCAAAAGAGGGACCGTTCAGGACTCGGCTCATTTGTGGGAGGATTTGGTGGCTCTGAAAAGAGCCTTTGTGTTGTGGTCGCTGCCGGGGCAGATCTAAGCTCTCTCCCCACGGATCCGGCGGGCCAGCTGGATGTCTTTGGGCATGATGGTGACCCTCTTGGCGTGGATGGCGCACAGGTTGGTGTCCTCGAACAGCCCCACCAGATAAGCCTCGCTGGCCTCCTGCAGAGCCATGACGGCCGAACTCTGGAAACGCAGATCGGTCTTGAAGTCCTGGGCGATCTCCCTCACCAGGCGCTGGAAGGGAAGCTTACGGATCAGCAGCTCGGTGGATTTCTGATAGCGGCGGATCTCACGGAGAGCGACTGTTCCCGGCCGGTAACGATGCGGCTTCTTCACTCCACCAGTGGCGGGAGCGCTCTTCCTGGCGGCTTTAGTGGCCAGCTGCTTGCGGGGAGCTTTCCCTCCGGTGGATTTACGAGCGGTCTGCTTAGTTCTGGCCATGACTCTGTATAGACGTGTCGTGCACAGATGTGATGAGCGCAGCGGCGGGAGCAGGGTATTTATGCTCCGGTGCGCGTCCTCATTGGTCTCTGGGAAACACGCCCCCTGCGCTCCACTGGTTCTTTCATGAAATAAAGTGGCCAATAAGGGTTGATGTGTTTGACCACATTGTTATTATTCCCGCCCAGTAACCCCGCCCCCCGGAGTCCCCGCCTCTTCCGTGATGCGCCTGTCCTCAGATCACTAATTTGCCACTGCTGGAGCAGCTGATGTATCTGTGCTGAAATGTCCCCGTGTATAGCGCTGTACACTGCAGCTCCCGCAATATCGTCAGATCACATCCACCCCCCATCCTGAGACTGCGCCCAGCATCTGTTATATTAAAAGCATTAGAAGTCTGAGAACTGAGCATACAGCTCTGCGGGGAGGTGGTGGCTCTGATCATACAGCTCTGCGGGGAGGTGGTGGCTCTGATCATACAGCTCTGCGGGGAGGATGTGGTGGCTCTGATCATACAGCTCTGCGGGGAGGAGATGTTGGCTCTGATCATACAGCTCTGCGGGGAGGAGGTGGTGGCTCTGATCATACAGCTCTGCGGGGAGGAGGTAGTGGCACTGATCATACAGCTCTGCGGGGAGGAGGTGGCTCTGATCATACAGCTCTGCGGGGAGGTGGTGGCTCTGATCATACAGCTCTGCGGGGAGGTGGTGGCTCTGATCATACAGCTCTGCGGGGAGGAGGTGGTGGCTGATCATACAGCTCTGCGGGGAGGAGGTGGTGGCTCTGATCATACAGCTCTGCGGGGAGGAGGTGATGGCTCTGATCATACAGCTCTGCGGGGAGGAGGTGGTGGCTCTGATCATACAGCTCTGCGGGGAGAAGGTGGCACTGATCACACAGCTCTGCGGAGAGGAGGTGGTGACACTGATCATACAGCTCTGCGGGGAGGATGTGGTGGCTCTGATCATACAGCTCTGCGGGGAGAAGGTGGCACTGATCACACAGCTCTGCGGGGAGGAGATGGTGACACTGATCATACAGCTCTGCGGAGAGGAGGTGGTGACACTGATCATACAGCTCTGCGGGGAGGATGTGGTGGCTCTGATCAAACAGCTATGCGTGGAGGAGGTGGTGGCTCTGATCATACAGCTCTGCGGGGAAGAGGTGATGGCACTGATCATACAGCTCT
This sequence comes from Ranitomeya imitator, assembly GCF_032444005.1. Taxonomy (NCBI): domain Eukaryota; kingdom Metazoa; phylum Chordata; class Amphibia; order Anura; family Dendrobatidae; genus Ranitomeya; species Ranitomeya imitator. The sequence continues at coordinate 187,375,493 of NC_091288.1, forward strand.
GCGGGGAGGAGGTGGTGGCTCTGATCATACAGCTCTGCGGGGAGGAGGTGGTGGCACTCCTGGTGACGCCCAGGAGACCGGGATACCCAGCACCGGACCAATGGAGTCTGTCTCTTGAGGGGGATGTCATGGGTGGCTTGACCCGGTGCTGTGGCCTCAGGCAATGCACAGTGTAAGGGGTATCATGAGGGGACAGGCACTTACTTGATCAGCAGCAGGTTCTCCCAGCGGTGACGATCCCGATCCTGGATAGATAGCTATTGTCCAAATGAAAGACTGAGGCACTGAAACGTTTAACCAGTTTACTTTAACATAAAAGGATTTACAACCAGTCCTGTCACCGGAGTCTGTATGGGAACTCTGAGTTACTTTGACCCTGCCGGGGTCTTCGCCTCTTATTGTGCGCAATTTCTGTGTGGCCCTGCTGCTGTATGTGAACTGGCTGCCGGCCCAATCTGTCCCCTCCGGGTCCTGGTTCAACGGGCAACCCGAGTCCTTTTATCGGTTTACCCCCTCTGGGAGTACCGCTGAACTCTGTGTCTGTTGCTGCGTCCGGCCCTAGTGAAGCTGATATCACCTCACGTTTTTCCGGTTGCTGTATTATATATAATGAATACAGCCACGGATCCGGTATCCGTCTTTGCGCCTGTTCTGGGTAGTGATTAATGCTACCCGGTTCTCACAATGTCCTTTTTCTCTATCCCTCTTCTCCTCAGGCCGGTGATTTAGGCCTGGTAACAGTCACAGGGCTGTTAGAGATTCAACTGTATGACCTCTCACTTTCAGCTCCTTAGCCCAACTGCCAGTTCTTCTCTCAGACCAGAATGGATCAAGGGGAGTCTCTGGAGCTCCCCCTTCTGGCCGGAGGTGGTAGTGCAGTCTTGCTATTTTAGTCTTTGTACTTACTGTCAGTAACTATTTTTGTGGCAAATACCCCTAGGGGTGCCACATTCCCCCTTAGTTAAGAACAGTACTCCGGGACTGTGGGACAATAACATTTTGAAATAACAATTAATATGTACAGAGTCTTAAAAAAGAAAAGTTACAAAAACCACTCAAGGAAACAAAAATAGAGTTCTGTAAAAAGTCACTTCAAATAGCGTCCATTAATACAGTTCTATCCTTGAAGGTATTAGGAACGGCACTGTACTTAGTGTCCAGGAATTTAGTTCCATTTTTCCAACGGAGTTATCAATATAAAGTCTAAAGAAAGTTCAAAAAGAGCAAAAAGCAAAGTTCAAAAAGCAGTCTTTCCGGAGCTTTGATTTAGTGCCTCCGGGCTGATAAAAAGTTCAAGAATATGCAATAAGTTCATACAGACAAGTCTCTGTAGGCACTGGGCTTAAACGTTGCAGACTGATAACAATGACTATACTACATTTTCTGTTTAACTATATACGGCATAACATATATACAATTCACATTATGAGCTTTATAGTTGGTAATCTGCATACCTGGCCGGTAATTGACCCTGGGTACTACGCTGTGATCTACGTAATAGCGGTGTCTCTTCATGTGGTGTACTACTGTGTACTGCGGATGTAGTATCTGCCCGCTCTGCTAAAGATAATTCCACGACTATGGAGTTGGCAAGTCCACCGTGAATAGGATTACTCTGACCAGGAATCTGTTCTTCCTGGCCTGGAACCTCCTGTAGTACGGGGTCAGCCTCTTCCTGTCTTGGGACTTCTGGTATTGGGTTCGGTGTTGGGTAAAAGGCCACCATGGGAACCACTACTGCACCATGGTATGTTAGTAGGGTTTTGGGAAAGTCTCCTATACAGGTGTGATACACTTCCTCTTCTTTTTCCTTTACTGGTTGAACCTGTATGGGTTGAATAACTTCTGGTTCTGGCTGGACAACGTCTGGCTCTTTCAATGCTTCCGGACACAATTTAAGATTGTCTCTTGACACTAGTACAGATGTTAAGCCTCCGTTTTTGCTAATGAGACACATTTTAGGATTATCCACTCTTGTTGGTAAAACTGTGTAGGGTACGGCTTCCCACTGATTGTCCAGTTTATTGGTTCGACGATTTCTCTTGAGCACTTGGTCACCTGGTCTTAATGGGGTCGCTAGAGCATTCTGGTTGAAAGTTCGCTCTTGTCTTTCTCTAGTTTGCTGAAGGCTTCTTTCCACACTCTCTTGCACTTGGCGATACTGCTTTTGCCGTATGATATCCCAATTGGAGTCTTGAACTTCTGCGTCTGGTTTCAGAATTCCCATTTCTAGATCGATTGGTAATTGGCCGGGTCTTGCACGCATAAGGTAAGCTGGGGTGCAGTTGGTGGAGCTCACCGGGACATGATTATACAGATCCACCAAGTCAGGCAATTTCTCTGGCCATTGATTCCTTTCTGTCTCAGGTAAAGTCTTTAGTAGGTCTATTACAATATGGTTCATCTTCTCGCATAAGCCGTTTGTTTGTGGATGATAGGCCGTCGTCCGGATCTTTTTGCAACCATACATATTACAGAATTCTCTGAAGATCTCTGATTCAAAGGCTGTACCTTGGTCGGTGAGAACCTGTTCCGGATATCCATGGGGTCTACAAAAGTACGTTTGGAACGCTTTGGCTGCTGTTTTTGCTGTCAGATCTTTTACGGGTACTACTACCAAGAAACGTGAATAATGGTCCACGATGGTCAAGGCATAGACATAGCCGGACCGGCTTGGTGTCAACTTCACGTGGTCCATGGCTACAAGTTCAAGTGGTTGTTTGGTGATTATGGGCTGCAGTGGTGCTCTTTGGTTCTTTTGATCGTTTCTTCTGAGGTTGCACGGGCCACAATTTCTGCACCACTGTTCGATTGATTTTCTCATCCCGACCCAATAAAATCTTTCTCTTAGAAGTACTTCTAACTTTTTCCAACCGAAGTGACCAGCACCATTATGGTAAGCTTCGAGGACCATCTTCACATCTTGTTTAGGCACAATAATCTGCCAAACCAATTCATGTGTTTTCGGATTGGTGTATCTTCTACAGAGCTTCCCTTGATACAGGAACATTTTGCCTCTCTCTTTCCAGAGTTGATGCGTCTCTTCTGGGGCATCCTCATCGGGATATGCACTTTGCTCAGTCAACAGTTCCTTCACCAACTTCACAGCCGGATTGCTGTCTTGGGTGTCAGCCCATCTATGGTGTGCTAACGGATTAAAATTCACCTCTTGTTGTTTCTGATAGGTACTTGACTGATGATGTTTTGCCTTGGGACGATGGAAGGCTGGTAGTTCAATTTCTTCAAGCTCCCCCGTTTCCTCTTCTACATCTCTCAAGTGTGGCATCCGGGATAGGGCATCGGCATTTCCATTCTTGCGACCTGCTCGATACTTGATTATGAAGTTGTAATTAGATAACCGGGCTATCCATCGCTGTTCTAACGCACCTAATTTGGCTGTGTCCAGGTGGGTCAACGGATTGTTGTCAGTATAGACAATAAATTCTGCAGCGGCCAGATAGTGTTTGAAACGCTCTGTCACAGCCCAAACTACTGCCAGTAGTTCCAATTTGAAGGAGCTGTAATTTTCTGAATTTCTTTCAGTAGGCCGGAGCTTTCTACTTGCAAAGGCGATGACTTTCTCCCGACCTTCTTGCTTTTGTGACAGCACCGCTCCTAGTCCCACATTACTGGCATCGGTGTAGAGGATGAAAGGTTGATGGTAATCTGGGTATGCCAGAACCTCTTCTCCAGTTAGTGCCTTCTTTAGTTGTTCAAAGGAGTCTTCCCTTTCGTCGTTCCACTGAAAAGGAGGGTTTCGGTTTGAAGGTTTCTTCGTCTGCCCTACCAAGGTGTCTTGCAAGGGTGCTGCCAACTTGGTAAATCATTTTATAAATCTGCGATAGTAACCCACCAATCCCAGGAATTGTCTCACTTCTTTTGCGCTGGTAGGTCTTGGCCAATCCCTTATGGCGCTTATTTTCTCGGGATCTGGTGCTACTCCCTCCGAGCTCACGATGTGTCCCAGGTACTGTACCTTTGGCTTGAGAAGATGACATTTGGATGGCTTGACTTTCATGCCATACCTGGATAAGGCTTCGAACACTTCTGCCAGGTCTATTAAGTGTTGTTCGTAAGTCTTTGAGTAGACGATCACATCATCTAGGTACAGGAGGACGGTCTCGAAGTTCTTGTGTCCGAGGCAGCATTCCATCAGCCGCTGGAAGGTACCGGATGCGTTGCAGAGTCCGAACGGCATGCGATTAAATTCACATAGACCCATTGGTGTGGTGAATGCCGTCTTTTCCTTATCTCTCTCAGCCACAGGGACTTGCCAATACCCGCTTGTTAAGTCTAAGGTGGAAAAATAATTAGCAGATTTCAAAGCAGTTACGGACTCTTCTATCCTAGGCAAGGGGTAGGCGTCTTTATGGGTGATGTTATTAATCTTCCGGTAGTCTACGCACATTCTCATGGTTCCGTCCTTTTTTTTGACAATCACTAGAGGGGCTGCCCAGGGGCTACAGCTGTCTCTTATTACCCCGGCCTGTTTCATTTCCCTCAGCATATCTTTTGCACATTGATAGTGAGCGGGCGGTATGGGTCTATATCTTTCTTTTATTGGGGGATGGTCACCTGTGGGGATTGTGTGTTCTACCCCTTCTATCCGTCCGAAGTCCAATGGGTGTTTACTGAAGACTTGTTCATATTCCGTCACTAGCCTATACACCCCTTGTTTTTGATGGGTAGGTGTTGAATTTATGCCCACGTGTAGCTGTTGGCACCAATCCTCCATTTCTCCATCTGAGCCATTGCCTTCCACCTGACAGGTTGGTTCTAAGGGCTCAATGGTTGTGATGGCATTATTGTCAACAGTATATAGCTTTGCCATTGTAGCATACCTTGGCAAAGTGACCTCTTCCTCTCCACAGTTCAAAAGTCGTACCGGCACTCGTCCCCGGTGTACCTCGACTATCCCTCGTGCTGTGAGTATAGTGGGCCTGCTGTCGGTGTACACTGGTTCTATTAAGGCTTGATAATCTCGTCCCTTAGTACCAATGGCTGCTCTACACCATACCAGCATTTCTGTTTTTGGTGGGATTACAATAGACGTTGGATCACTTACCCTCACACTGCCGATTTCTCCACCTGCAACTTCTACCTGTTGCCTTAACATCAATACTTTTATTTCCCTCCGGAGAACTCTCTGCTGGCAGGATTGGGCAGTTTCAGCAATTTGCTGTAAGACAGAAATGACTTCGGAAAAGCAGTTCTCTAACACATTCATTCCTATCAATACAGTTGGTTCACAGTTCCGCCGGTCAACATCAACAACAATTATACCCTGTTTCTCCAGTTCTACTTTACCAATCTTTATGGTCATCTCCCTGAATCCTAGTTTCGGTACCAACTTACCATTACTGGCCCATATATCTAGTTCAACATCAGAGGGCCCTTTATCAATATCTGCATCAGCCCAGTACCTCTTATAAAGGATATACGGTATAGATGAAATCTGGGAACCTGTGTCCAGCAAAGCGTTGAGGGGAATTCCGTCCAGCACGATAGGGATAATGGGTCGTCCTCCGATGTACCTGTCGTGCCAGGGGGTTGGGCCTTGAAAGTTCATTCCTGCGAAGCGGCCCGCATTCCCAGGGGATTCCCGTTTAAATCACAATCTCGTGCAAAGTGGCCCGGCTGCTGGCAATGGCGGCAAATGGGCTGTCCATCCGGTTGGTAGCGGTCGCGGGGTCGTCCTCTCCATGTCGGGTATCTCCGGGGTCTCATCCATGGAACATCCTCTCTACAGTTTGCCAACTCCATCTTGTGTCCTCTCATCTCCTGCATGGTTTTAGCCATTGAAGCAACAACATCAGCTAAAGAGTCAAGCTTTTGTTGAAGAGCCTCATTAGTACTGGGCCCCAGGGGCTTAGCAATGGCCCCAGACATAGCTGATGTCACTGGCACTCCCTGTTGTTGAGGTGCCTCTGCCATGGGTTGCGCAGGATCCTGATCCCGAGGTGCCTCTGCCAGCTGGAGACGTATAGCGCTCTCCTTTAATTGGGCAAATGTCAATTCAGGGTTCTTAAAAACAAGCATGCTCACATGCCCCCGGTGAGAAGGGGTGTAGAGTTCCTCAATAAATTGATCTCTTAGCAGTTTATCCGCTCCGGTGTTAAAAATGGGTTCAGCCAGTGTAAGTGATTTAAGGGCTTCCTGCAGGTTTAAGGCAAAGTCTCTCACGCCCTCATTAGCTTTTTGTTTGCAATTAAAGAATCGTATTTTAGCTTTGCTGCTGGCCGTGGTTTCAAATGTAGCTTTTAATCCAGCAAATATGCGTTCAACAGTGCCTTTTAGATCAGCTGCCCATGCTGTGACTTCTCGCTTAGCATGGCCACTTAACTGCATCATCAGGAGACTAACACGCTGAACTTCACCCACAGGGAACATGTCAAAATGGGCCAGCATCTTTTCTCTGAAATCGTCAAGGGTATTAGGCTCACCTTCATACATTGGAAGCCATGGGCCACCCGGGGTATATGGCATCAGCACCGGCATGATGGGCGCCACTCCTTGCACCGCTGCGCTGCCGGACTCTCTATTGACACTCTGTCTTTTAGCTGCATTAGCGTTGCCGGGTGCTGCGGCGTCTCCGTGCTGCGACATACTGTGCCCCCTTAGTTAATCCGGACCCTTCCGGTCCTCCGCTTCCGTCGGGATAGTGTAGATTCGTTCCGCTGTGCAGCAGGATCGATTTTCCCCTTGCTCTGATGTCAGAGCGCTCAGCTTGGTGCCGCCCACAATGACACGCCCCCTGCTGCTCCCACCCACCGCGCTCTGTAATGGCGGATTCTGAAGTTTTTCAGTTAGACTGGGGCTCAGGTGATGGCATAGCTCAATTAACAGTCTCGTGCCTAACGGTTATGAAGTGATTACCTCAGGGGATGGCGGCCATCTTTACTCCATTATAACCAATGGGGAAAAGTCACTTTCAATAGTTTTCAATGGGGAATGGATTTTTCTTTAATAAAGTCAATTTTCAAGATTTTTCATCCCAGTTTTCACAGTTTTGGGCTCCAATCACGGCACACAATACCCGGTATACGGGCTGGCTAGATCCTGTTCGTGACGCCAATTGTGACGCCCAGGAGACCGGGATACCCAGCACCGGACCAATGGAGTCTGTCTCTTGAGGGGGATGTCACGGGTGGCTTGACCCGGTGCTGTGGCCTCAGGCAATGCACAGTGTAAGGGGTATCATGAGGGGACAGGCACTTACTTGATCAGCAGCAGGTTCTCCCAGCGGTGACGATCCCGATCCTGGATAGATGGCTATTGTCCAAATGAAAGACTGAGGCACTGAAACGTTTAACCAGTTTACTTTAACATAAAAGGATTTACAACCAGTCCTGTCACCGGAGTCTGTATGGGAACTCTGAGTTACTTTGACCCTGCCGGGGTCTTCGCCTCTTATTGTGCGCAATTTCTGTGTGGCCCTGCTGCTGTATGTGAACTGGCTGCCGGCCCAATCTGTCCCCTCCGGGTCCTGGTTCGACGGGCAACCCGAGTCCTTTTATCGGTTTACCCCCTCTGGGAGTACCGCTGAACTCTGTGTCTGTTGCTGCGTCCGGCCCTAGTGAAGCTGATATCACCTCACGTTTTTCCGGTTGCTGTATTATATATAATGAATACAGCCACGGATCCGGTATCCGTCTTTGCGCCTGTTCTGGGTAGTGATTAATGCTACCCGGTTCTCACAATGTCCTTTTTCTCTATCCCTCTTCTCCTCAGGCCGGTGATTTAGGCCTGGTAACAGTCACAGGGCTGTTAGAGATTCAACTGTATGACCTCTCACTTTCAGCTCCTTAGCCCAACTGCCATTTCTTCTCTCAGACCAGAATGGATCAAGGGGAGTCTCTGGAGCTCCCCCTTCTGGCCGGAGGTGGTAGTGCAGTCTTGCTATTTTAGTCTTTGTACTTACTGTCAGTAACTATTTTTGTGGCAAATACCCCTAGGGGTGCCACATGATCATACAGCTCTGCGGGGAGGAGGTGGTGGCACTGATCATACAGCTCTGCGGGGAGGAGGTGGTGTCTCTGATCATACAGCTCTGCGTGGAGGAGGTGGTGGCTCTGATCATACAGCTCTGCGGGGAAGAGGTGGTGGCACTGATCATACAGCTCTGCGGGGAGGAGGTGGTGGCTCTGATCATACAGCTCTGCGGGGAGGAGGTGGTGGCTCTGATCATACAGCTCTGCGGGGAGGAGATGGTGGCTCTGATCATACAGCTCTGCGAGGAGGAGGTGATGGCACTAATCATACAGCTCTGCGGGGAGGAGGTGATGGCTCTGATCATACAGCTCTGCGGGGAGGAGGTGGTGGCTCTGATCATACAGCTCTGCGAGGAGGAGGTGATGGCACTGATCATACAGCTCTGCGGGGAGGAGGTGATGGCACTGATCATACAGCTCTGCGGGGAGGAGGTGGTGGCTCTGATCATACAGCTCTGCGAGGAGGAGGTGGTGGCACTGATCATACAGCTCTGCGGGGAGGAGGTGATGGCACTGATCATACAGCTCTGCGGGGAAGAGGTGGTGGCTCTGATCATACAGCTCTGCGGGGAGAAGGTGGCACTGATCATACAGCTCTGCGGGGAGGAGGTGGTGGCACTAATCATACAGCTCTGCGGGGAGAAGGTGGCACTGATCATACAGCTCTGCGGGGAGGAGGTGATGGCTCTGATCATACAGCTCTGCGGGGAGGAGGTGGTGGCTCTGATCATACAGCTCTGCGGGGAGAAGGTGGCTCTGATCACACAGCTCTGCGGGGAGGAGGTGGTGGCTCTGATCATACAGCTCTGCGGGGAGGAGGTGGTGGCACTGATCATACAGCTCTGCGGGGAGAAGGTGGCACTGATCACACAGCTCTGCGGGGAGGAGGTGGTGGCTCTGATCATACAGCTCTGCGGGGAGGAGGTGGTGGCTCTGATCATACAGCTCTGCGGGGAGAAGGTGGCTCTGATCATACACCTCTGCGGGGAGGAGGTGGTGGCTCTGATCATACAGCTCTGCGGGGAGAAGGTGGCTCTGATCATACACCTCTGCGGGGAGGAGGTGGTGACACTGATCATACAGCTCTGCGGGGAGGAGGTGGTGACCCTGACCATACAGCTCTGCGGGGAGGAGGTGGTGGCACTGATCATACAGCTCTGCGGGGAGGAGGTGGTGACTCTGATCATACAGCTCTGCGGGGAGAAGGTGGCACTGATCATACAGCTCTGCGGGGAGGAGGTGGTGGCACTGATCATACAGCTCTGCGAGGTGGTGGTGACCCTGACCATACAGCTCTGCGGGGAGGAGGTGGTGGCACTGATCATACAGCTTTGCGAGGTGGTGATGGCTCTGATCATACAGCTCTGCGGGGAGGAAGTGGTGGCTCTGATCATACAGCTCTGCGGGGAGAAGGTGGCACTGATCATACAGCTCTGCGGGGAGGAGGTGGTGGCACTAATCATACAGCTCTGCGGGAGGAGGTGGTGGCTCTGATCATACAGCTCTGCGGGGAGGAGGTGGTGGCACTGATCATACAGCTCTGCGGGGAGAAGGTGGCACTGATCACACAGCTCTGCGGGGAGGTGGTGGCTCTGATCATACAGCTCTGCGGGGAGGAGGTGGTGGCTCTGATCATACAGCTCTGCGGGGAGAAGGTGGCTCTGATCATACAGCTCTGCGGGGAGGAGGTGGTGGCTCTGATCATACAGCTCTGCGGGGAGAAGGTGGCTCTGATCATACAGCTCTGCGGGGAGGAGGTGGTGGCTCTGATCATACAGCTCTGCGGAGAGAAGGTGGCTCTGATCATACACCTCTGCGGGGAGGAGGTGGTGACACTGATCATACAGCTCTGCGGGGAGGAGGTGGTGACACTGATCATACAGCTCTGCGGGGAGGAGGTGGTGACCCTGACCATACAGCTCTGCGGGGAGGAAGTGGTGGCACTGATCATACAGCTCTGCGGGGAGGAGGTGGTGGCTCTGATCATACAGCTCTGCGGGGAGAAGGTGGCACTGATCATACAGCTCTGCGGGGAGGAGGTGGTGGCACTGATCATACAGCTCTGCGAGGTGGTGGTGACCCTGACCATACAGCTCTGCGGGGAGGAGGTGGTGGCACTGATCATACAGCTCTGCGAGGTGGTGATGGCTCTGATCATACAGCTCTGCGGGGAGGAGGTGGTGGCTCTGATCATACAGCTCTGCGGGGAGAAGGTGGCACTGATCATACAGCTCTGCGGGGAGGAGGTGGTGGCACTAATCATACAGCTCTGCGGGAGGAGGTGGTGGCACTGATCATACAGCTCTGCGGGGAGGAGGTGATGGCACTGATCATACAGCTCTGCGGGGAGGAAGTGGTGGCTCTTATAAGAGCCTTTGTGGTAACAGAACAGGGGCTGCAGCTTATTTCTTAGCCGCGGGCTTCTTGGCTTTCGCAGCCTTCTTAGCCGGACTCTTGGAGGGTTTGGCCGCCTTTTTAGCCGGACTTTTCGTCACCTTCTTGGGCTTGGGAGCGGCTTTCGGCTTCTTGGGGCTCTTGGCCGCTTTCTTGGCAGCTGCGGGCTTCTTGGCCTTTTTCGGGCTCTTCTTGGCCGCGGTCGGAGCCTTTTTGGGCTTCTTCGGAGATTTGGCGGCTTTCTTGGCAGCAGCGGGTTTCTTGGGTTTGGCCGCAGCTGCTGGCTTCTTCTTGGCCACTTTGTCCTTCGTCTCCTGCTTCTTGTTCAGCTTGAAGGACCCGGAGGCGCCGCTGCCTTTCACCTGGAGGAGGGCGCCCTTGGTGACCAGAGACCTGACGGCCAGCTTCAGGCGGCTGTTGTTCTTCTCTACATCGTATCCTCCGGCAGACAGAACCTTCTTCAGGGCGGCCAGAGACAACCCGCTGCGCTCCTTGGAGGCGGACACGGCTTTCACGATCAGCTCGGAGACGCTGGGGCCGGAAGGTTTATTGCTCTTCTTGGCGGCGGATTTCTTCGGCTGCTTCTTGGATTTGGCGGCCGGTTCTGCTGGAGGGGGAGCGGCGGCTGGCGCGGTCTCTGCCATCATGTGCTGCGTGTTTCTCGACGCAAGCAGTGAATAGCCAGACCTTTCCCCGGGAAGGAACAATCACGGGAAGGGCAGCATCCTTTGAAGGAAAGCCACATATGCCAAGCATGGTATCCATCCACAGACAGCTGTTTCGGGGTTTTTGCCCCTCATCAGTGTGGAGTAGGAATCTGGCTATTAGGAGCAGTGCCTAGTAAAAAGGCTATAAAGGTACAGATGATTGGCCTCGGGGAGACCAAAACATCCAACACCGCAAAGACACCATCACGTGTTTCTCAACGCAGTGATTCCAGAACACTGCCCCCATCCCATAAGGCTATTCACTGCTTGCGTCGAGAAACACGTGATGGTGTCTCCGCAGCTTCTTTACTTGCATCTGCATATTTCCCATAAGGGATGGGGGCAGTGTTCTGGAATCACTGCGTTGAGAAACACGTGATGGTGTCTCCGCGGTGTTAGATGTTTTGGTCTCCCCGAGGCCAATCATCTGTACCTTTATAGCCTTTTTACTAGGCACTGCTCCTAATAGCCAGATTCCTACTCCACACTGATAAAGGGCAAAAACCCCGAAACAGCAGTCTGTGGATGGATACCATGCTTGGCATAGGTGGCTTTCCTTCATAGGATGCTGCCCTTCCCGTGGTTGTTCCTTTCCGGGGAAAGGCCTGGCTATTCACTGCTTGCGTCGAGAAACACGTGATGGTGTCTCCGCAGCTTCTTTACATGCATCTGCATATTTCTCATAAGGGATGGGGGCAGTGTTCTGGAATCACTGTGTTGAGAAACACGTGATGGTGTCTCCGCGGTGTTGGATGTTTCGGTCTCCCCGAGGCCAATCATCTGTACCTTTATAGCCTTTTTACTAGGCACTGCTCCTAATAGCCAGATTCCTACTCCACACTGATGAGGGGCAAAAACCCCGAAACAGCTGTCTGTGGATGGATACCATGCTTTGCATAGGTGGCTTTCCTTCATAGGATGCTGCCCTTCCCGTGGTTGTTCCTTCCCGGGGAAAGGCCTGGCTATTCACTGCTTGCGTCGAGAAACACGTGATGGTGTCTCCGCAGCTTCTTTACATGCATTTGCCTTCTTAATGAGACGCAGCACAGCTGTCAAAAATACCACCTTGGTGCTGGGCGCAGCCTCCTGAGCGTCGTTATTTGCTGTACGGGAGTCTGCGCTGTTGTGTTATCCCTTGGCCATGCGCTGTTAGCGCTGCCCGTCTTCTGACCTCATTTCATGTCGGCCGGTGCGGTTAGCGATGCCCATGAATCCCAGACCCTCAGTGTCTTTTCATTAATTCACACTGCAGGGCTGGGATTCATGGCCTTGCGCAGTAAATATGTTCGCCTCTCACTCATGTCCTTACACCTGTTTCAGACTGGGCGGCGTCAGCTGATCCCTTATCGCATGCCACGGCCATGAAGCCGCATAGTCTGAAGAAGGCGGAAGGAGATGAGTGGCAGCCAGGCGAAGATATGCACTGCTCATGCCCATCAATCACACCCTCGCAGTCAAAATAAATAAGACACCGAGGGGCGTTGTGTCAGGCAGGGCGGACGCAGAGGCGCAGCCAGCCAACCAATGATGTCAGAAGACGGGCAGCGCTACCAAGGGGGTTGCTGCGTGTCATTAAAAAGGAAAGTACCACCTCCGGGATGGTTTTACGGTATCAGTGGACACATTTTATAAGTGTTAAGTTCTGCGTGTGCAAGGAGCTAAACTAAAAGAGCTACCTTTTCCTTGTGCAGCATTACTGCTGCACAAGATGGCTCTTTCAGTAACAAACGCCGGGGGGGTGCGGGACAGGTTCCCTTAAATTTAAGTTGTTGTGTCAGCGTGGCGGTCGCAGGATACATTGCCAGCTACACAGCTGGGGAACAGCTGACGTTACTGAAACCCAATAACACTGGGTCGTATGTTTTGACTGTGCAGCCTGCACTTCTGAGCCTCAACTGGCGTTGTTGGAGCCCAGGAATTACAGTTCAGGTGGTAGAAAGATGAACATATCAGGAGACCTGGATGACACCCAATTATTTAATCAGGCAGAGGAGTGGCAAATTCCTGCGAGATCCAGGCCTGGTTCATTTTCAGAAAAGTAAGCCGGTCAACGTTATCGGAGGATAGTCGTATGCGACGGTCTGTTAGTACACCACCTGCGGCACTAAAGATACGTTCCGATAAGACACTAGCCGCAGGGCAAGCCAGCACCTCCAATGCACACTGGCTTAGCTCTGGCCATGTATCCAGCTTAGAGACCCAAAACTTGAAAGGGGAAGAGCCGTCTGGGAGTACAGCAAGAGGGCAAGACATGTAGTCTGTCACCATCTGACGGAACCGTTGCCTCCTGCTGACTGGAGCCGCCGGTGATGGTGTAGACATTTGGGGCGGGCACACAAAACTGTGCCACAGTTGGGCCATACTGATCTTGCCTTGGGCAGAGGCACTGCTTCTGCTCCCTCTTTGTGCAGAGCCTCCTCCACTGCCTCGATGCACTGAGCTGCTTTGTAAAGCACTAGCAGCACTCCTCTCAGTTGGACTGGAGGAGATGATGAAATTCATCAGTGTGTCTTGGTACTCCCACATTTTACGCTCCCGGGTCAACGGTGTGATAAGGTTTTGTCGTTGTCCTGGTAGCGAGGATCGATGAGGGTGTACACCCAATAATCAGCCATGTTGAGAATGTGGGCGATGCAGCGGTCATTTCTCAGGCACTGCAGCATGTAATCAACCATGTGCTGCGGACTGCCAACTGGCCAAGAAACGCTGTCCCCTGCAAGAGGCGTGATCTCTGCCTGCTCTTCATCACCCCACCCTCGCTGTACACATTGACTACTGGACAATTGTGTAACTCCCTCCTCTGGACGGATGTCTTCCTCCTCCATTGACTCATCCTCCTCACAAAGTGTCCCCTGCCTACGCGTTTGTGAGGAACCACGTGGCGCTGACTGTCCAGAAGCTGATGGAAATGGTGACTCCTCATCCTCCACCTCTTCCACAACATCATCCCTTTGCGCTTGCAGTGTTTGTTGAAGCAGGCAGATAAGGGGGACAGTCATGCTGACTAGTGCATCATCTGCACTCGCCATCCACGTGGAATAATCGAAGGGACGCAAAACCTGGCAGACATCCTTCATAGTGGCCCACTCTGTGGTTGTGAAGTCTGAACGGCGCGGAGTGTGACTTCTTTGCACCTGATGCAGCTGGTACTCCATTACTGCTTGCTGCTGCTCACACAACCGCTCCAACATATGTAACGTGGAATTCCACCTTGTGGGTAGGTCACATATGATGTGTTGTTCCGGAAGGCGGAATCGGCGCTGCAAAGCTGCAATGCGCGATCTTGCCGTGCTGGAACGCCGCAAGTGAGCACACTCTAGGCGGACCTTGTGCAGCAGTGCATCAAGATCCGGATAGTCCCTCAAAAAACTCTGCATGACCAAGTTGAGCACATGTGCCAGACATGGGATGTGAGTGAGGTTGCCGAGGCCCAGAGCTCCCACCAGATTTAGGCCATTGTCACACACTACCATGCCTGGCTGGAGATTTTGCTGGCACAAACCACACATCGCTCTCCTGCTTGATGGCATTCCAGAGCTCCTGCGCTGTGTGGCTTCGATTCCCCAAATAAATTAATTTCAAGACGGCCTGTTGACGTTTGGCCACGGCTGTGCTCATGTCGGTCGTAACAGGTAAACGTTCACGGGTCTGTCATGCCGCTGCTGCCGCCGCCTCTCCCCACTGCAGCTCGCCGGGTGTGCGCGCGCGTCGCATTCAGCTCTGCGCGTGCGCACATCTGATTCCTCTGTTGGCGCTCTTTCCTGTCCTCTCTGTCATCCTGGAGGACTGTAACCTGGAAGTAGCTCCCACGCTGCTATATAAACTGCTTCCTGCTGCTCCTCTGTGCCTGATGTTCATTTGTGTTTACAAGTGCTTCTGGTCGCCTGTGGTCTCTGTGCGTTCCTAGCTCTCTGATCTTGGTTTCATGTGTTCCTTCAGTTCCTTTTCCTCTGCAGTACCTGCCCGGCTCCTATATCCTTTCCTTGCTCCCGTCAGCCTCAGTGTCTCCATATTGTCCTGCCAGCCTCCGTATCTCCGTAGCGTGCCCATCTTCTCCCTCGTCTCAGTAGTTCCTTTCTGTTCCCTCTGTCCCTTTTTGCCTACAGTGTACCCGTCTATCTCAGTCGATCCTCCAGCTTCCGTGGCGATAGTCCCTCACGGGCCTGCCAATAACTCTCCCTGTATAGGGGGCGGTCCACCTCGTCAGCTCGTCCGAGAGGGGTTCGTCATCACGGTCCAGTGGGTCCACTCTCCTTTTTCCCTGTTTGAATCGACACGCTCAAATAGGACTGCACTCGGGTGACATCCGAGTGCAGCCAGATTCTTACAGCATCACAGTAACATCAGGCCATGGACCCCGCTGGAGTCTCCGCCACTCTAAAAGAGTTACTCTTTTTGCGTGAAAACCAGACTAGGATTATGTAGTTTTTAAAGAATATGGAGTCTCGCCTAGCGGCTTTACAGCCTTCTGATCCTGGTATTGCTCCTCAGTTGGTTGCCCTTCAGCAGGAGCTAGGTCAACAAGGGGACACTCAGTCCCATATTTTGAATTTTATGGCCTCCATTAATGATCGGCTTCTCTCCCTCCAGAATGTGGCCTCTGTTTCCACTCCTGTCTCTGTGCCACAACCCTCGCCCCGACTTGCTCGACCTCCTCGGTATGGTGGGGATTCTAAAGCGTGCCGCGGCTTTCTTAATCAATGCCAGTTGCATTTTGAATTGTCTCCGCTACTTTATCCTACCGACTGAGCTAAGGTTGCTTTTATAGTATCCCATTTGGAGGGTGAGGCTTTGGCGTGGGTTAATCCCCTCTGGGAGCATGATGATCCTTTGGTCTCCCAACTCAATCCGTTCCTGGATACCTTCCGCAGGGTTTTTGATGAACCTGGTCGTCTGGTCTCTACCACAGAGTCCCTCTTTAACCTTTACCAGGGTACTCTCTCAGTAGCCCAGTACGTCATCTGTTTCCGGACTCTGTCCTCAGACCTTGGGTGGAATAATGAGGCTTTGGTTGGAGCGGTTTGTCTTCAACGATTAAGGATGAGCTGGCGGGACGGGACACTCCTACCTCTTTGGATGATCTTATCTCCTTGGCCATACGCATTGATCTTCGCTTTCAGGAGCGCACTCGCGAGCTTGTCAGAGAGAAGCAACCTCTTTGCCAGACCACTGTTGCTCGAGGGACTTCTTTTTCTCAAGCAGCCCCGGTGGCCTCTTCATCGTCTCCTGAACCCATGCAGGCCGATCGCCTTAAGTCTTCTGAGCAACGCCGCATGGAGAGACTCGCACAAGGTCTTTTTTTTTACTGAGGCAATGCCTCTCATCTCTTACGCGCCTGTCCTCAGAAGCCGGGAAACGCCTCCGCCTAGGACAGGTAAGAGAGGCCTTCCTAGGTGGTTATGATTCCTCTCCGCCTCTGGTTTTGTCTGTTATTCTACATTTAGGTTCCCGTCACTTTTCTCTGGAGGCTTATGTTGATTCAGGAGCGGCTGGGAACTTTGTTCAGCTCGAGATTGTTAACAGGCTTGGGATACCTGCTAGACCCTTGGAGACTCCTAGACAAATAGCTTCCGTCGATGGTCAGCCTTTGCGGGAGACCATCAACTTTGTTACGGAGGAAGTTGAACTTCAGATTGGAGCTCTTCATCGTGAGAAACTGGCCTTTTATGTTTTACCTTCTTTGTCTCATTGTTTCCTGTTGGGTCTTCCTTGGTTGAGAGATCACGAACCCACTCTGGACTGGCGTACTGGAGATGTTCTATGGTGGGGACAGTCTTGTCTGAACAGGTGCCTGCTTCCCGTCAAGCCTGCGTCCTCCTCTCGGTCTGCTTCGGAATCCGTGGGAATTCCTCCAGCCTATTGCGCTTTGTCGGACGTCTTTAACAAGGAAGCGGAGATTTTGCCGCCGCACCGCGCTTATGACTGCCCGATAGACCTTGTTCCTGGTTCTACTCCACCTAGAGGTCGTATTTACCCATTGTCTTCTACCGAGACTCAAGCCATGTCTGAATATATCCAAGAGAATCTGGCCAGAGGCTTCATTCGAAAGTCTTCCTCACCTGCAGGAGCTGGGTTCTTCTTCGTTAAGAAGGACGGTTCTCTTCGCCCATGTATAGACTACCGGGGTCTCAACACTATCACGATCAAAAACAAGTACCCACTTCCTCTCATACCAGAACTCTACGTGGAGCACGAATCTTAACCAAATTGGATCTCAGAGGAGCTTATAATTTGATCCGTATCCGTTCCGGTGATGAGTGGAAGACTGTGTTTAATACCAGAGATGGTCATTATGAATATTTGGTTATGCCATTCGCAATGCACCCGCAGTCTTCCAGGAGTTTGTAAATGATGTTTTTCAGGATTTACGTTACACCTGTGTTGTAGTGTACTTGGACGATATCCTTGTGTTCTCTCCAGATCTGTCTACTCAGAGAAGAGATGTACGGGAAGTACTTCAGCGTTTGAGAGAGAATCGGCTGTACGCTAAACTGGAAAAATGTGTCTTCAAACATTCATCTCTGCCCTTCTTGGGTTTCATCATTTCTGACGCTGGTTTGTGTATGGATCCGGGAAAAGTTTCTGTCGTGCTCAACTGGCCACGTCCTCTTGGAGTGAAAGCAATTCAGCGATTTCTTGGATTTGCTAACTACTATCGGCAGTTTATACCTCACTTTTCCTCTCTATTGTGCCCAATAATTTTTTTAACTGGACATGAACAAAAGTGTAAACTTCAGGCTTGTGTCTGTTAGGGTACATTCCCACACAGCAAAAGTGCTGCGTAGTCTGAGAAGGTACTGGAGGGCGCATCGATGACCCCCGTCATGTGATCAGGCGTCGGCATGACAACCTGAGGTCTCCTTTCCGGCTTGCTGCTGATAATCGCTCCTATGTAGCAGAGCCTATCCAGTTGTGCCAGCTTCTAGCCTCCCATGGAGGCTATTGAAGCATGGCAAAAGTTATAAAAAAAGTTTTAAAAAATATGAAAGTATAAATCACCCCTCTTTCGCCCCATTAAAAAAAAAAAAAAATCAATCAAACACATTTGGTATTGCTGCGCTCAGAATCACCCGATCCGTAAAAAAAAAAAGGATTAACCTGATCGCTAAACGGCGTACCGAAAAAAAACTCAAAACGCCATAATTACTTTTTTTGGTTGCCACGCCATTGCATTAAAATGTAACAACGGGCGATCAAAAGAATGTATCTGCACAACAGTGGTATCATTAAAAATGTCAGCTCGGCATGCAAAAAATAAGCCCTCACCTGACCCGAGATCCCGAAAAATGGAAACACTATGGGTCTCGAAAAATGGCGCAATTTTTTTTTTTTTTAGCAAAAGTTAGGAATTTTTTTTATTTCACCACTTGGATAAAAAATAACCTAGACATGTTTGGTGTCTATGAACTCGTAATGACCTGGAGAATCGCAATTGTAGGTCGGATTTAGCATTTAGTGAACCTAGCAATAAAAAGCCAAACAAAAAACAAGTGTGGGATTGCACTTTTTTTTGCAATTTCAGCACACTTGGAATTTTTTTCCCGTTTTCTAGTACAAGACAAGGTAAAACCAATGGTGTCGTTCAAAAGTACAATTCGTCCCGCAAAACATAAGCCCTAACAAGGCCATATTGACGGAAAAATAAAAAAGTTATGGCTCTGGGAAGGAGGGGAGCAAAAAATAAAAACGCAAAAACTAAAAAGGGCTGCGTCTTGAAGGGGTTAAAGGTGTTATCTGGGACTTTACTTTTACTACATGCCTAAGAAATAAGAGGCAGGTGGTTGCTAACTACCTGCCTGTTGTGCCCGGTGCTGACCTCTGCCGGCACAGAGTTTTCACAGACCGCTCCTGCTGGCGATTCAGCAGCTTATGGTGATGTCACGACGGCAGAGCAACTGTTCAGCTCTGCACGGTGGACTGGCTGTAAATCAGCATAATGTCAGCAGTCATGTCGCTTGCAGAGCAAAAGAACTGCTGTGTTGATGTGGAGCTCCGGTAGGAGCAGTTGGCGGCCGCTGTGACCCGGCGCCGGGTAAAACAGTTATCAACTACTTGCCTGTTTTTTGTTTTTTTTCTTTTTCTTCACTGTGGGCCTAAAGACTTAAGTCCTGGACAACCCCTTTAAGCATATATAAGCCTGTTGAGTTCGGGTCAGAAGAAAAGTGGCCTGTCCGGACACCAGACTGTATTCAGAACGTGAATCTGGCCTTTAACCCCTTTCTGACATCTGATGTACTATCCCGTCGAGGAGGTATGGGCCCCTATGATCAAAGGGATCGTACGTCATCACCGATCAGCCGCACTCACGGGGGGGGGGGGGGGGGGGGGGGCATGCGGGGCCGGGTGTCGGGAGCCGCTCCTGGCACATTAACCCCCGGAACACTGCGATCAAACATGATCGCAGCGGTCCGGCAGCATAGGGAAGCATCGCGCAGGGAGGGGGCTCCCTGCGGGCTTCCCTGAGAACCTCGGAGCAACGCGATGTGATCGCGTTGCTCAGAGGGTCTCCTATGTCCTCCTCCCTGCAGACCCTGGATCCAAAATGGCCGTGGGGCTCCTTCCAGGTCCGTCCTCCAGGGAGGTGGCTTGCAAGCGCCGGCAAGCCTTCTGCAGTGCCTGTCAGATCACTGGTCTGACACAGTGCTGTGTAAAGTGTCAGATCAGCTATCTGACACTATATAGTCATGCCCCCCTGGCGCAAAGTAAACAAGTAAAAAAAAAAAACTAAATTAAAGAAAAAAATATTATTGTTCCAATAAATACATTTCTTTAAATAAAAAATAAAATAAAAGTACACATTTAATATCGCCGAGTCCGTAATGACCCAACCTATAAAACTGTCCCACTAGTTAACCCCTTCAGTGAACCCCGTAAAAAAGAGGCAAAAAACAACAATGCTTTATTATCATACCGCCAAACAAAATGTGTAATAACACGCGATCAAAAAGAGGGATAAAAAAAAAATGGTACCGCTGAAAACGTCATCTTGTCCCGCAAAAAACGAGCCACCATACACCGTCATCAAGGAAAAAATAAAGTTATAGTCCTCAGAATAAAGCGATGCAAAAATAATTTTTTATATAAAAGTTTTTATTGTATAAAAGCGCCAAACCCCCCAAAAGGAATTCATGAATTGCTGGTTTTTGGTCATTCTGCCTCACCATAAATCGGAATAAAAAGCGATCAAAAAATTTCATGTGACTGAAAATGGTACCAATAAAAACGTCAACTCGTCTCGCAAAAAACAAGACCTCACATGACTCTGGACCAAAATATGGAAAAATTACAGCTCTCAAAATGTGGAGACACAAAACAATTTTTTGCAATAAAAAGTTAGGGATGGGGCTAAAATTAGGGTTAGGGTTTGGATTACTTTTACGGTTGGGATTAGGGTTAGGAGTGTGGTTAGGGTTATGGTTGGGATTAGGAGTGTGTTGGAGTTAGGAGTGTGGTTAGGGTTACTTAATACTTTAATACTTTATTAAACCACAACACACAATAGCAAACAGAACAATCTCATCATTTACCCCATCATAGTGCACATGACAGGGTCTTAAGGTACCGTCACACTGAACGATATCGCTAGCGATCCGTGACGTTGCAGCGTCCTGGATAGCGATATCGTTCAGTTTGACACGCAGCAGCAATCTGGATCCTGCTGTGATATCGTTGGTCGCTGCAGAAAGTCCAGCACTGTTTCGTCGCTGGACTCTCTGCAGACATCGCTGAATCGGCGTGTGTGACGTCGATTCAGCGATGTCTTCACTGGTAACCAGGGTAAACATTGGGTTACTAAGTGCAGGGCAGAACTTAGTAACCCGATGTTTACCCTGGTTACCATCATAAAAGTAAAAAACAAACAAACACTACATACTTACCTTCCGCTGTCTGTCCCCGGCGCTGTGCTTCTGCACTGGCTGTGAGCGCCGGCCAGCCGGAAAGCAGAGCGGTGACGTCACCGCTCTGCTTTCCGGCCGCTGTGCTCACAGCCAGTGCAGGAAAGCACAGTGTCGGGGACAGACAGCGGAAGGTAAGTATGTAGTGTTTGTTTTTTTTTTTTACGATGGTAACCAGGGTAAACATCGGGTTACTAAGCGCGGCCCTGCGCTTAGTAACCCGGTGTTTACCCTGGTTACCGGCATTGTTGGTCGCTGGAGAGCTGTCTGTGTGACAGCTCTCCAGCGACCAAACAGCGACGCTGCAGTGATCGACATCGTTGTATCGCTGCAGCGTCGCTTAGTGTGACGGTACCTTTACTCTTCCGTTGTCTCGCTGGGATAATGGTAGATGTTATATTAGAGCTCCCAGGGTTGCTATTCCACCTGTGATATACACACGGAGAAGAGATATCGACAAGCGTAGGAAGATGACAGAACTGTCCATAGAGTCTGTACAAGGTCAAAAGCCAGTTGACACGAGAGTCACCACCTGGCTTATCTGACCATCTCCATGGAACCAGGCAACCTGCGAGTCCCAAACCTGGCTTTCTCCAGATATATCCATGGTTCAGAGATGGTCACTGGAACAGATCTGTGTCCTTCCAACCGGAGCTGAAAACCCCTGGGTTGTTTCCTATAGAATCCTAGATCAGTGTCCCTCGTGATGGTGCCATGATGAATTAGCTGCAGTCGTTTCTCTTGTCTGTTGGGTGTTTTGCAGAATGTCTGGCTGGTAGCACTGTGTTACTTCAGTCTCAATGATGTGATCTGAGTCTTTTTATACCCAAGGCAAGTAAGCTATTTTTCGAATTACCCAGGATTCTTCAGTCCAACATCAAGACCAGGTAAAAAAATGGTGATGGGATCAAGTAGCACTATTAATATATCAGCACTAGTGTTGAGCATTCCGATACCGCAAGTATCGGGTATCGGCCGATACTTGCGGTATCGGAATTCCGATACCGAGATCCGATACTTTTGTGGTATCGGGTATCGGTATCGGATACATAGAGATGTGTAAAATAAAGAGTTAAAATAAAAAATATTGATATATTTACCTCTCCGGCGCCCCTGGACTCAGCACGGGTAACCGGCAGGCTTCGTTGTTCAAAATCAGCGCTTTTAGGACCTGAGAATCACGTCCAGGCTTCTGATTGGTCGCGGGCCGCCCATGTGACCGCCACGCGACCAATCACAAGCCACGACGTCATTCGCAGGTCCTTAACGCGCTCATTTTTTAAAAATGAGCGCGTTAATGGCTTTCAAAGACGTAGCGGCTTGTGATTGGTCGCGGCCACGCGACCAATCACAAGCCGCGACGTCACCGCAAGCTATTAACGCGCTCATTTTTAAAAATGAGCGCGTTAATGGCTTTCAAAGACGTAGCGGCAGACCCTGGGAACCATGAGAATACCTTCCGATACTTGATGTCCCATTGACTTGTATTGGTATCGGATATCGGTATCGGCGATATTCGATATTTTTCGGGTATCGGCCGATACTATCCGATACCGATACTTTCAAGTATCGGACGGTATCGCTCAACACTAATCAGCACACATCAATAAACAAAGCCTAATACACCCTATGTACAGTCACTATTAGACTTAAGGTACCGTTACACTAAATGACTTGCCAACGATCACGACCAGGGATACGACCTGGCCGTGATCGTTGGTAAGTCGTTGTGTGGTCGCTGGGGAGCTGTCACACAGACAGCTCTCTCCAGCGACCAACGATCAGGGGAACGACTTCGGCATCGTTGAAACTGTCTTCAACGATGCCGAAGTCCCCAGGTAACTAGGGTAAACATTGGGTTACTAAGCGCAGGGCCGCGCTTAGTAACCCGATATTTACCCTGGTTACCATTGTAAAAGATTAAAAAAAAACACTACATACTCACATTCCGATGTCTGTCACGTCCCCCGCCGTCAGCTTCCCGTAACTGACAGTGTCAGCGCCGGCCGTAAAGCAGAGCACAGCAGTGACGTCACCGCTGTGCTCTGCTTTACGGCCGGCGCTGACAGTCAGTGCAGGGAAGCTGACGGCGGGGACGTGACAGACATCGGAATGTGAGTATGTAGTGTTTTTTTTTTATCTTTTACAATGGTAACCAGGGTAAATATCGGGTTACTAAGCGCGGCCCTGCCCTTAGTATCTCGATATTTACCCTGGTTACCAGTGAACACATCGCTGGATCGGCGTCACACACGCCGATCCAGCGATGACAGGGGGTGATCAGCGACCAAAAAAAGGTCCTGATCATTCCCCAACGACCAACGATCTCCCAGCAGGGGCCTGATCGTTGGTCGCTGTCACACATAACGAAATCGTTAGCGGGATCGTTGCTACATCACAAAAAGCGTGACGTTGCAACGATATCGTTAACGAAATCGTTATGTGTGAAGGTACCTTTACACAGTATGTTAGATAGTATATCAGTTGGCCAGTCTGTCTTCTTGACCCACCAGTCATAAACATTTAAATTCACAAGCCAATATACAGAAAAAAAGCCAGTACTTTTGGTTTACAAAAATATGGTTGTCTGGGAAATTAAGATACAATCTGGTTTCTTCACAGTTGGGATTAGGGTTAGGGGTGTGTTTGGGTTAGGGTTTCCATTATAATTGGGGGGGTTTCAATGTTTAGGCACATCAGTGGCTCTCCAAACGCGACATGGCGTCCGATCTCAATTCCAGACAATTTTGCATTGAAAAGTCAAACAGTGCTCCTTCCCTTCCGAGCGCTGCCATGCGCCCAAACAGTGGTTTACCCCCACATATGGGGTATCGGCGTACTCAGGACAAATTGCACAACAACTTTTGGGATCCAATTTCTTCTGTTACCTTGGGAAAATAAAAAATTGGGGGCAAAATAATTTTTGTGAAAAAATATTTTTGATTTTTACGGCTCTACATTATAAACTTCTGTGAAGCACTTGGTGCGTCAAAGTGCTCACCACACATCTAGATAAGTTCCTTAGGGGGTCTACTTTCCAAATGGCGTCACTTGTGGGAGGTTTCAATGTTTAGGCACATCGGGGGCTCTCCAAATGCGACATGACGTCCCATCTCAATTCCAATCAATATTGCATTGAAAAGTCAAACGGTGCTCCTTCCCTTTCGAGCTCTGCCATGCGCCCAAACAATGGTTTACCCCCACATATGGGGTATCAGCGTCCTCAAATTGCACAATAACTTTTGGGGTCCAATTTCTCCTGTTACCCTTGGTAAAAAAAAACAAATTGGAGCTGAAGTAAATTGTTTGTGAAGAAAAGTTAAATGTTCATTTGTTGTTTAAACATTCCAAAAATTCCTGTGAAGCACGTAAAGGGTTTATAAACTTCTTGAATGTGGTTTTGAGCACCTTGAGGGGTACAGTTTTTAGAATGGTGTCATTTGGGTATTTTCTATCATATAGACCCCTCTGTTGTGAATTCTGTGGCCGGGCTCCCTCCTGTGGTCGTGAGTGGTACTTCGGCTGGTTCTGTCTATGAGCTTCCTTTGGTGGATGGGAGTGGTACTGCGGCTTCTGAGTTTCCTTCCTCAGGTGCTGAGGTTAAGTCGTTAGGTGCTGCTCTATTTAACTCCACCTAGTGCTTTGATCCTGGCCTCCAGTCAATGTTCTAGTATTGGTCTTGCTTTCTCCTGGATCGTTCCTGTGGCCTGTCTTCCTGCATAAGCTAAGTTTTGCTTGTGTTATTTTTGTTTGCTATTTTTTCTGTCCAGCTTGCTATATTGGTTTTTCTTGCTTGCTGGAAGCTCTGGGACGCAGAGGGAGCACCTCCGTACCGTTAGTCGGTACGGAGGGTCTTTTTGCCCCCTCTGCGTGGTTGTTTGTAGGGTTTTGTGTTGACCGCAAAGCTATCTTTCCTATCTTCGGTCTGTTCAGTAAGTTGGGCCTCACTTTGCTAAATCTATTTCATCTCTGCGTTTGTATTTTCATCTCAACTCACAGTCATTATATGTGGGGGCTGCCTTTTCCTTTGGGGTATTTCTCTGTGGCAAGCTAGGCTTATTTTTCTTTCTTAGGGCTAGCTAGTTTCTCAGGCTGTGCTCGAGGCGCATAGGACTGGTCAGGAGCGCTCCACGGCTACCTTTAGTGTGGTTGGATAGGATTAGGGATTGCGGTCAGCAGAGTTCCCACGTCTCAGAGCTCGTCCTATGTTTTTGGTAATTGTCAGGTCACTTGGTGTACTCTGAACTACAAGGTCCATTGTGGTTCTGAATAACCTGTTCACAACACCCCTCAAAGTGACTTCAAATGTGATGTCCCTAAAAAAAAAATGTTGTAAAAAAAGAGAAATTGCTGGTCAACTTTTATCCCTTATAACTCCCTAACAAAAAAATATTGGTTCCAAAATTGTGCTGATGTAAAGTAGACATGTGGGAAATGTTACTTAATAAGTATTTTGTGTGACATATCTCTGATTTAAGAGCATAAAAATTCAAAGTTGGAAAATTGCGAAATTTTTGCCAAATTTCAGTTTTTTTTGCACAAATAAACGCAAGTAATATCAAAGAAATTTTACCACAATCATGAAGTACAATATGTCACAAGAAAACAATGTCAGAATCATCAGGATGCGTTGAAGCGTTCCAGAGTTATAACCTCATAAAGGGACAGTGGTCAGAATTGTAAAAATTGGCCCGGTCATTAACGTGCAAACCGCCCCTGGGGGTAAAGGGGTTAACAAACATGTCAAGATGGCTGATTAGGGGTTCTTCTCCTGTTTCTGCAGTGACTGCTACATGTTGAATGGAGCTCTGCTGTTCAGCTCTGTTCATTGTTTATGTGCAGCCCCCACCTGACACCCACGACAATCAGATATTAATGACCTATCCTGAGAAATGGCTCATCAATATCAAAAGACCTGACAATCCCTTTTACAAAAAAAAATGTAAAAGGTGCTGTAAAATTTAACGTTAATAACGTTCTAAAGCCGCGGTGTCTTTAGGCTGCTCTGCATTATTTCACTATGAGCCAAGCTCCTTGCTAAAGATCATAAAAAGTAGCCCGAAATAAGATGGCCCAAATCCCTGTATGCCGGATTAAGGCTGTATATATTCTATGCATTGGAATCCGTTTTATAAACCACATGTTCACTGTGAGTTCCCCAATAACTTAGCTAGTAGTGGAAGCAACCTCGGCCTTGTCCACCACTCATCAGTTAATTGCTTAATTCAGATGACAATTTGAGGCCGTTGAGTTGCAGCTCTTGACAAATTGGTGACAGCGGTGGGATCTGTGTGATTTTTTTTTTCCCTGCTGTTATCCTTGACAAACTGGTGGTAGCTGTGTGATTCCTCCTGCTGTTATCCTTGACAAACTGGTGGGAGCTGTGCGATTCCTCCTGCTGTTATCCTTGACAAACTGGTGAGAGCTGTGTGATTCCTCCTGCTGTTATCCTTGACAAACTGGTGGGAGCTGTGTGATTCCTCCTGCTGTTATAATAATCTATATTTTTTTTATATAGAGCTAACATATCCCGCAGCGCTTTACAGTTTTGCACACATTATCATCACTGTCCCGAAGTTGGGGCTCACACTCTAAATTCCCTATCAGTATGTCTTTGGAATGTGGGAGGAAACCAGTAGTACCCGGAGGAAACCCATGCAAACACGGGGAGAACATACAAACTCCTTGCAGATGTTGTCCAAGGTGGGATTAGTACCCAGGACTACAATACTGCAAGGCTACATGGAGTTTGTTAAAAATATATATACACATAATCTTTAATTATATTTCCCAAAAAAACACTAGTACAAAAATACACAAATAAACATGAAAGAGAAATGATGTGAAGATGCCTAAAAACAACGTCTGGGGACGTTTGGGCAGCGTGGCCACTGGTGAGGTGACATCCATACCTTCCTCCTACTCCCACCATACATCTATTTCCTCCCTCTGGCTGTCACAATATGGATTATGGGGACAGATTCCTTATTTAAGGGGCTAGGTTTTGTGCAATGGAGCATGGACCAAGTAATTAGAGGGGGTGACTGTGCTACTTTCACTCACTTTGGGAGAGGTTAGGCAGGGTGGTGCCCTGCACCTGTTATTACATATTATGTACCATACTACCCCATGATATGTGGCTCGTTGTATTTGTTTTTAGGCATCTTCACATCATTTCTCTTTCATGTTTATTTGTGTATTTTTGTACTAGTGTTTTTTTGGGAAATATAATTAAAGATTATGTGTATATATATTTTTAACAAACTCCATGTCGTTCTCCTTTTTGTATATTGACATATATGGAGGTTTATTTAGTGGCCAAGCTACTGGTGAGGGTCACAATATGAGTCTGGATGTAGTAATACTAATACTGCAAGGCTGCAGTGCTTACCACTGAGCCACTGTGTCCTTGCCAAATTGGTGGTATCTTCATGACTCGGCCAGATGTGCTAACTGACACTGCTGTATATACATCACATAGGAGAAACTGTGACTCCTGCATATATCACTCAGGAGACACTGACAGCTGCCTACAACTCATAGGCTGGAGCGCGGAGCTCGCTAAGCCCCTCCAAAAAAGAACGTCCTGATGCTGACACTGGCCAGCGATGGATGCAAGCTAGCTCTGCATGTCCCATGGTCTTCATTTCAGTAGTGAATGCTGTGTGTGCGCGCATGCTTGTCAGAAAACTCAAACAACTGGCAAAAAGAAAAACAGGGCTGGTGGCCCAAGATCAAATGACTGACTAGAGGTTCCCCTCCCTGCACCTCAGGTACCTTAGCTGTCAGACTAAAATGTGGCTCATTGTATTGTTGCTTGGCGGTGCTCCAGAGTCGCCATATGTTGCATTCACGTTTGATTTCACTGGAATTTCAGAGGCTGTATAAAGAGGGTGATAAAACATACTGCGTAAGGTCTGTATACAAAATAGTTCCAACCAATTTTAATTGCAATCCTTGAAAAATACCAAAATTACTTGCAGCTAATCATTTTTTCGGGACCCATGACAGCACACCTGAGAGTGGTCCACCCACCAAGGACAGGAAATCGACTGAAATATAAGGGCAGCACCTATCCCCTGCATCAGTTGGGTTACAGAGCATGAGAGGACCTCCATCTACTATATAAAGCTGAATGTGTGTATGTGTGTGTGTGTGTGTGTGTGTGTGTGTGTGTGTGTGTGTGTGTGTGTGTGTGTGTGTGTGTGTGTGTGTGTGTGTGTGTGTGTGTGTGTGTGTGTGTGTGTGTGTGTGTGTATGTCCGGGATTGCCATCTGCACTGTCGCAGCTACAGCCACAAAATTTTGCACAGTCACACGTATGGACCCCGAGAGCGTCATAGGCTATGTTGTGAGGCAAAATTTTAACCCCGCACGTTCCAATTCACCAAACAATTTTGCTCCTATCTACATAATGGGGAAAAAAGTGAAAGGAAAAGTGTTGGAGGCAAATTGACAGCTGCCAGATGTGAACAAGGGGGACTTAAAGGATGAGAGCGATGGCGCAAAAGAGTATATACCGTACAGTTGCTAAGGTGGGGCTCCGACATGAGATACTCACCACACATGGGGATATGAACACACACACAATGCGCCACACACTACCACGTGCTTGAACACATATCACCCTCAGCACACATTTCACCACACATACACCAACCTCGCCACATAAAAGTCGAAACACAAAAGTCGCCGCTCAAAACTCGCCACGCGCAAAACTCGCCACATGCAAAAACTAGGCTCCCGCAAAACTCGCCACAAGTGCAAAACTCACCTCATGGAAAACTCGCCACACGCAAAACTTGCACACGCGGAAAAATTGCCACATGCACAAAATTTGCAACACATGCAAAAGTTGCCTCACACAAAAGTTGCACATACTCAAAAGGCACCA
Source organism: Ranitomeya imitator (assembly GCF_032444005.1). Taxonomy (NCBI): domain Eukaryota; kingdom Metazoa; phylum Chordata; class Amphibia; order Anura; family Dendrobatidae; genus Ranitomeya; species Ranitomeya imitator. The sequence continues at coordinate 187,404,374 of NC_091288.1, forward strand.
GACATAAAACTCACCACGCGCAAAACTCGCCATGCGCAAAACTTGCTGCACACAACTTGCTACACTAACCTGTTACATGCAACTCGACACACAAAAAGTTGCTACACGCATGTTGCCACACAAAACTCAACACACAACTTGACAAACAAAACTCGCCCTAAAACACACACAAGTCTGGTATTAGCCTTCAAAAATAAAAATCTGATTAATAAGCAGACAAACTACAAGAGCAACAAATGTACCATATAGGAAATACGGCAGCTGTCAGTCACATGACCTGTCTATTATGTGTATGTGTGAGCTAATATATACTGCCAGGGGGAGGGCTTCCTGTTGGCTGGGGATTTATCAGGCTGCCAATTTATCTTACAAATACTGAGGTAAAAATACTGAGCAAATAACGTGTTAACGAGGTCTAATACAGGAGATCACACAGGTATATATTATATACAGGGGAGATGACACACAGATATATACTATATACAGGAGAGATAACACAGGTATATACTATATAGAGGAGGAGATGACATACAGGTATATACTAAATACAGGAGGAGATGACACACAGGTATATACTATATACAGGAGCAGATTACCTACAGGTATATACTATATACAGGAGGAGATGACATACAGGTATATGCTATATATAGAAGATGACATACAGGTATATACTATATACAGGAGGAGATGACACAGATATATACTATATACAGGGGAGATGACACACAGGTATATACTATATACAGGGGAGATGACATACAGGTATATACTATATACAGGAGATGACATACAGGTGTATACTATATATAAGGGAGATGACAAACATGTATATACTGAGGTGAAAATGAGAGGTGTGAGGTGAAAATGAAAAGGTGTGAGTGCAAAATGAGAGGAGTGAGGGAATATAGTGGAGTGATCAGAAAATGACAGATGTGAGGTCGAAATGACAAGTGTTAGGGGGGAATGAGAGGAGTGAGGGAGAAAATGAGAGGAGTGAGGGAGAAAATGAGAGGTGTGAGGGAGAAAATGAGAGATGTGAGGGGGAAAATGAGAGGCGTGATGGGAAAGTAAGAGAAGTGACGTGCTATAACTAACCACAGATATTTACTATGCCCAGGCAACGCCGGGCTCTTCAGCTAGTTAATTATATACGCAACCAACACCGTTCTTCATTTCACACATCCATATGCAGCATGATGCGATTGTTTTTATATCACATTGCACTCAACGTATTTAGAAGCAAGTGTGAGCGAACACAAATACGGATGTAAAATACTTAACATGGCCTCGTATAGACAAACTCATCACATCACCTGGGGTCTCAAAAGCTGCTGCGGAGATCCATAAATTTAACGGGCGTTTTCCCATAGTGATATATAGTTAGAACAGGGGTCCTCAAACTGTGGCCCACAGGCCGCATGTGGCCCGCCGAGGACATTTATTTGGGCTCGGCCGACATTTCCATTCACTACAGTTCAATGCCGGCGGGTCCTGTAATCGCGGGCAGATCGGCGAGAAAAGGCGATGCGCAGCCCCCCGTATGCATCTGTCACGATATGGTATGAAATATCATAAGTAGTTCTCTAGCCTGTGTGGGCTAAGCCCCCCTTCTTGGAGCAACAGTTTGTAGCTGCAAATTCCTGGCTTTCCTTCTCTGAGAGTATGGGGGAAGAGAGGTTTTATTGCTCTGGGGTCGTAAATTCCAGGCTCAGAGGAAAGTCCCTCACCCCTCCCACATTCTCTAGTTCAAACTGGAAAAGTGGCTCCAAGATTCAGGAAAGATTCTTTGTTTAGTTTTTGTTAGATATTAGGCAAACGATTTAAGCTAGAAATACGAAAATATATATTTTTATTCTCACTCGGTGTATTTACACATCCCATGAATCTCGGGTTTCTAACTCCATCTGGTAAAGAAGTAGGGTTTTCTCTGTAAATATGTATCCCAGATAGGACATATTTGATCTCATTAGAATGCTCACGTTAATCCGAGATGAATTATGGGTTTGGTATGACTCTGTCATGTTTTGTAGTGAAGTTATAGAAATTAGAGAGAATAGTTTAAAGTTTAGGCAGAATGTAGAGAGAGGAGGGTCTGGATAAGCCAGCCTTTCTGTGATGTCACAGCCTTAATGTTTTAAGTGTCTGGCAGGCTCTGAGGAGTCACTTTTTGCTGATTTCTCCTTCTGGACTGCTTTGTCCTATTGTCCTGGAAGAGCTGGTACATCCCATGGACTGGGATGTATGGAAACTGCACTAGCCTGGATGCCTGCAATGCTTTTAATATGTGAGTGTTATCTTTTCTCATTTATTCCCTGTATGTTATAATTACCCTTGTACATATTTGCAATTGTCTCATGTATAACATCTTTATAAACTATTTTTGATAACGCACTGCCTAGTTATTTTGAATGGGATATACTATTATATATTAGTTCGTTCTCCTGCTCTAAACTGTACCCTAAGTCTCTTGAAGGGAAAATTCGCTACTATTACTGTTGAGTTGGGTTAGCTTCGGACCCGTTTAATCGAAGCTGGTGGCAGCGAAAGTGTGCTGACGGTTGGATTATGCTGAAGCAACTGCGGGTTTGATAATTATTGTTCCTGCCTGTGTGGGAGTAGTTATCGCGTCGCTGCAGCGTGCCCAATAGCCAGTACATAGCAGGCAGCCTTTCTGGCGACTAATTACCCAGGGTGCAGTACCTAATCTGACCTGAGAGTAAGGGGGGCGCCAGAGAGCTGCAAGTGTTAAGTGGAACTGTAAGCGGGATATACATAAATCCCTGCAGTTCGTGGTATATAGAAAAGCAGTGGGATACCTAGAATAAGCCCCTGCTGTAAACTAAGAGGTCAATAGCCTTGTGTGTGGTTTTTTCATCACATTGTTAGCAGTGGAGGGATAACTAAGATAAGCCCCCCTGCACATGTGATAGCCGTCTGTTGGCCTAAAGTCACCCTGATCCGTGACGTAGGGGTGACGGTCACGGTGTGAATCCTGACCCAGTGGTGACAGCGGTCAGGGGAATCGTGACAATTGGTGGCAAGGCGGTGGGATATCTTAGAGCATTAGTGATTTGGTTTGAGTAATCATTCCTCTCACTAAAAACTTGCAGAAAGTTCTTGCGAGGACTCTGCGCAAATAAGTTTGGAGAACGAATTTAGTGCTTTTTAGTTGTGAGACAATTGCGTACTGGTAATTATCCCTTCCCTTTCTCTTCGTTTTTCTATCCTATCTTTTATTTGGCAACCATGGTTGTGCTGGGAGAAACCTTCTATGAGCAGCAGACCAGAGACACCCTTGTTGCCTTATGCAAGTCACAGCACATTGACTTTGCAAGCAAAAACAAAGCCCAACTGGTCGCAGATCTGGTGCAATGGGAAGCCGCTCGAGACCAATCTCAGAGCTCAGAGGCCGCAGAAGCCAGCACCAGCGAACATGAGGCTGCAGCAGAGGTCCAACCACTAAATACGGGCCCTACTGGCAACCAGGGGGGCGCAGACCTCCTCCTGCAGCTGGCTCTGCAACAATGCTCCGCAGATGACCTAGAGAGACGTCTGCAGCTGATCCAGCAATACCAGGAGCGAGCTGAGAGAGAGGCCCAGGCCCAGCGAGCCGAGAGAGAGGCCCAGCGAGCCGAGCGAGAGGCCCAAGCGGAGCGGGAGTACCAGCTGCAGATGGCCCGACTGCAAATGCAGGGGTCGTCCCAGTCCAGCCGTGAGCCCAGCAGCGCTCAGATGCCTAAGCCCCGGCCCGATCACTTCCCTGTTATGGAGAAGGACGGAGACTTGGACACTTTTCTGCGGGCCTTTGAGAAAGCCTGCAGACAGTACCGGCTGCCTACAGAAGAATGGGCCCGATACCTGACACCAGGGCTGAGAGGCAAAGCTCTGGAGGCGTTTGCTGCCCTCCCTCAAGAACAAGATGGAGACTATGAGGCCATCAAGCAGGCCCTGATAGCAAAGTACCAGCTTACTCCCGAGGTGTACCGTAGAAAGTTCCGGACCCTCCAACGTGGCCCACACGACAGTTACAGCGATGTGGTGCATGGACTGGGGACCCACTTTGACCAGTGGACCCAAGGACTGTCAGTGACCACCTTTGCACAGCTGCGAGACCTGATGATCAAAGACCAGTTCTTTCATCTTTGCCCAGCTGAGGTGCGACAGTTCCGTGATGGACAGAGAACCCAAAGACGTGACGAAAGCAGCGCAGATTGCCGATGCCTATGAGGCCAACCGTAGATCGGAAGTGCGGAAGCCAGTCACTACCAGCTGGAGAGGGGGTAAGCCTGCAACCAACGCCAGTACCCCTGCCAGCCAGCACACCAGAGGTCCTGGCCCTGTGGCCAACAGCACCAGACCTACCACCGAACCTCGCACGTGTCACACCAGCAAGCGGCCTGGGCATATCAGTACCTTCTGTCCAGACAGGCCGAAGAACCCCCCAGCCAAGGCCCCAGGGCCTAATGCAGCAGTTCTTTTGGTGGGTGGTGTGGTTGGGAGGGTGTGTGACAACGTACAGCCCGTCACTGTGGGAGGCCATGTTGCTACAGGCCTCAAGGACACCGGGGCTGAACGAACCCTCATCCGACCCGAACTGGCGGCCCCTGAAGAAATCATTCCGGGGAAAACCCCAACTGTCACTGGGATTGGGGGCATCAGCTGTCCCTTACCGATGGCGCGGGTTTTTATTGATTGGGGTGCCGGGAGCGGGGTGAGGGAAGTGGGGCTGTCTGATAATTTGCCCACTGATGTTTTGTTGGGGACTGATTTGGGGAGGATGGTTGCATACTACGTCCCTGACACCCCTCCCCAATCTACTAATAAGGGTAAAGTTAACCCTGATGATGATGATGATGGGAAATCGCATGTGTTACCTGACCATGCTTTATCTTGTAATGATGCATCTAATAACCATTTTTTCCCTAGGATTGATGGTGAAAATGTTGTACCTGTGCCAGCTGAACCTGATAATGATTTTTCTGTGAAGGTTAATGTGTCCATAGGTGCAGGCGTGCCCAGCCACGTCGCTCTGCGGAGTGAGACGGCTGAGGAACCCCTAACAGGGGCAAGTGTCGGTGCTACAGGAAATGGGGAGAGGCATGGGAACCGTGAGAAAGGTGATGCCATGAAATTGACCAGTGCCACCGAGGAAGGTAACTGGCCCATAAGTAGCACTGCCCCTGGAGTGTTGGGGGTGGATGGGGAGGTAGAGCCCATAGCAGCGCCGGCTGATGGGTCTGTAGAAATCCCCGGGGAGACAGCCTACGTAGCTGCTGTCACCCGCAGTCAGAGTGCCCGGAACGCAGATAACTGTCAGCCTTCCGGACCCTCCTCAGTCATCACTGTGACTGAACCAGAGGTGGACCCAGAGCAGGTCCAAGAGGGTTCCCGTGGGGAAGGGACCCTGACATCGCTTCTGGCTTCCCCTAGCCAGGAGTTGCAGGCCGCTCTGCACACAGATGCGAGCCTAGAGAGTTTGAGACAACTTGCCGGGACGCACTTCTCCGAGACTGATAAGGAGAAGGTGTTCTGGGAACAAGGTAGGTTGTACCGGGAGACAGTACCTGGAGAATCACAAAAGGAGTGGTTGAGGGAAAGACAGCTGGTCGTCCCGCAGCAATTCCGGGGTGAGTTGTTGCGGATTGCCCATGAGATCCCGCTAGCTGGACACTTGGGGATCAGCAAAACTAAGGCCCGGCTGTCTCAACACTTCTATTGGCCTAAGATGGGGACAGATGTGTCAAACTACTGCGGCTCCTGTATCACTTGTCAAAGAGTGGGGAAGGCGGGACCTGCTATTAAGGCTCCCCTGATCCCTTTGCCAGTGATAGAGGAGCCTTTCCAGAGGATCGCGGTGGACATTGTGGGCCCGCTGGCCGTCCCCAGCAGCTCTGGAAAGCAATACATCCTTACTGTGGTAGACTATGCTACCCGGTACCCAGAGGCAGTAGCTCTGTCGTCAACTAGGGCAGATAAGGTGGCGGATGCCCTGTTGGCCATCTTTTCACGTGTAGGATTTCCCAGGGAAATGCTTACTGATCAAGGGACCCAATTTATGTCTCGCCTAATGGAGGCTCTCTGTAAGAGAATGCAGGTGAAGCACCTGGTATCGAGTGCGTATCACCCACAGACCAATGGCTTGTGTGAACGCTTCAATGGTACCCTCAAACAGATGCTACGCATGCTGGTTGAGACCCAAGGGCGCGACTGGGAGCGGTACCTCCCACACCTGCTGTTCGCTTACCGAGAGGTTCTGCAGGCCTCGACGGGGTTCTCACCCTTCGAGCTCCTGTACGGCAGGCGAGTCCGGGGACCCCTTGGGTTGGTAAGAGAATCCTGGGAAGAGGAGCCGAACCCTTCTGAAGTGTCCATAGTGGAGTATGTCATGCGCTTCCGTGACAAGATGCAGACCTTGACGCAGTTGGTGCATGACAACATGACGCAGGCTCAGGCTGACCAGAAGCACTGGTACGACCAGAACGCCCGGGAGCGGACCTACCACGTGGGTCAAAAGGTGTGGGTGCTGGTCCCTGTACCAACGGATAAGCTTCAGGCAGCCTGGGAGGGCCCGTACGTCGTCCACCAACAGCTCAACCCGGTCACTTACGTGGTCACGCTTGACCACGCTCGGGGTAGGCGAAAGGCCTTTCACGTCAACATGATGAAGGCTCATCACGAACGTGAACCTTTCGTCCTACCGGTCTGCAGCTTGCCCGAAGACGGTGAGGAAGACACCCTCCTGGACATGTTGGCCCAAGCCAAGGCCAATGGGTCCATTGAGGACGTGGAGGTAAGCGCCTCGTTAACTGAACCCCAGCGGTTGCAGTTGCAAACCACACTGGAACCCTTCCGGGTCGTGTTCTCCAACCGACCTGGGAGGACTGAGTTAGCCATCCACGAGGTGGACACCGGGAATCACGCCCCACTACGGCGAACACCCTATCGAATCTCTGACCAGGTGCAGCAGACTATGCGCCAAGAGATCGATGAGATGTTACAGCTGGGGGTGATTCGACGGTCAAAGAGCGCGTGGGCATCACCTGTAGTTCTCGTGCAAAAGAAGGACCGGACCACCCGGTTCTGCGTGGACTACAGGGGGCTCAACGCCATCACAGCCTCGGATGCGCACCCAATGCCGCGCATGGAGGAGCTGCTTGAGAAGTTAGCTGGCACAGATTACCTAACAATAATGGATCTGAGTCGAGGATACTGGCAGATTCCCCTGAGCCCCGAGGCGCAGGAAAAGTCCGCCTTTATCACACCCTTTGGACTGTACGAGTCCACGGTCATGCCCTTCGGCATGAAGAATGCCCCTGCCACTTTCCAGCGGATGGTCAACCTCCTGCTTCAGGGACTGGAGACGTAAGCCGTGGCGTACTTGGATGACATTGCCATCTTCAGTCCCTCCTGGAAGGAACACCTGCAGCATCTCGAGGAGGTGCTCAGGCGAATTCACCAAGCAGGACTGACTATCAAGCCGGGAAAGTGTCAGATGGGCATGAGGGAGGTTCACTACCTGGGGCACCGGGTAGGCGGGAACACCCTGAAGCCAGAGCCTGACAAAGTGGGAGTGATCGTGAACTGGCCCACTCCCGTGACCAAGAAACAGGTGATGTCCTTCTTGGGCACTGCAGGGTACTATAGGCGCTTCGTAAAGCACTATAGTAGCCTGGCAAAACCTTTGACGGACCTCACCAGGAAGAAGCTACCTCACATTGTCAACTGGACAGATGGCTGTGAGGGGGCCTTCCAGGCGTTGAAAACCGCACTGTGCAACGCCCCTGTGTTGAAAGCAGTCGACAGCAGTCGACCGTTCTTGGTGCAGACCGACGCCAGCGAGTTTGGCCTTGGTGCTGTGCTCAGCCAGGTTGACTCGGAGGACCAAGAGCACCCCGTGTTATACCTGAGCCGGAAACTTTTGCCGAGGGAAGTGGCCTACTCCACAATTGAGAAGGAGTGCCTGGCCATAGTCTGGGCCCTGCAGCGCTTGCAGCCCTACTTGTATGGTCACACTTTCACTGTGGTGACCGACCACAACCCTCTTCGCTGGCTAAACGCCATGTGTGGAACCAACGGCAGGTTGCTACGCTGGAGCCTTGCCCTTCAGCAGTTTGACTTCACCATTGAACATAAAACGGGCAAAGAGCATGGGAATGCAGATGGACTCTCCCGCCAGGGTGAACCTACTGAGGTGCCCATGGAGGCATACCGTGGGGTACTGCCTCCCTAGCGCACACCAAAAGGGGGAGGTGTCACGATATGGTATGAAATATCATAAGTAGTTCTCTAGCCTGTGTGGGCTAAGCCCCCCTTCTTGGAGCAACAGTTTGTAGCTGCAAATTCCTGGCTTTCCTTCTCTGAGAGTATGGGGGAAGAGAGGTTTTATTGCTCTGGCGTCGTAAATTCCAGGCTCAGAGGAAAGTCCCTCACCCCTCCCACATTCTCTAGTTCAAACTGGAAAAGTGGCTCCAAGATTCAGGAAAGATTCTTTGTTTAGTTTTTGTTAGATATTAGGCAAACGATTTAAGCTAGAAATACGAAAATATATATTTTTATTCTCACTCGGTGTATTTACACATCCCATGAATCTCGGGTTTCTAACTCCATCTGGTAAAGAAGTAGGGTTTTCTCTGTAAATATGTATCCCAGATAGGACATATTTGATCTCATTAGAATGCTCACGTTAATCCGAGATGAATTATGGGTTTGGTATGACTCTGTCATGTTTTGTAGTGAAGTTATAGAAATTAGAGAGAATAGTTTAAAGTTTAGGCAGAATGTAGAGAGAGGAGGGTCTGGATAACCCAGCCTTTCTGTGATGTCACAGCCTTAATGTTTTAAGTGTCTGGCAGGCTCTGAGGAGTCACTTTTTGCTGATTTCTCCTTCTGGACTGCTTTGTCCTATTGTCCTGGAAGAGCTGGTACATCCCATGGACTGGGATGTATGGAAACTGCACTAGCCTGGATGCCTGCAATGCTTTTAATATGCGAGTGTTATCTTTTCTCATTTATTCCCTGTATGTTATAATTACCCTTGTACATATTTGCAATTGTCTCATGTATAACATCTTTATAAACTATTTTTGATAACGCACTGCCTAGTTATTTTGAATGGGATATACTATTATATATTAGTTCGTTCTCCTGCTCTAAACTGTACCCTAAGTCTCTTGAAGGGAAAATTCGCTACTGTTACTGTTGAGTTGGGTTAGCTTCGGACCCGTTTAATCGAAGCTGGTGGCAGCGAAAGTGTGCTGACGGTTGGATTATGCTGAAGCAACTGCGGGTTTGATAATTATTGTTCCTGCCTGTGTAGGAGTAGTTATCGCGTCGCTGCAGCGTGCCCAATAGCCAGTACATAGCAGGCAGCCTTTCTGGCGACTAATTACCCAGGGTGCAGTACCTAATCTGACCTGAGAGTAAGGGGGGCGCCAGAGAGCTGCAAGTGTTAAGTGGAACTGTAAGCGGGATATACATAAATCCCTGCAGTTCGTGGTATATAGAAAAGCAGTGGGATACCTAGAATAAGCCCCTGCTGTAAACTAAGAGGTCAATAGCCTTGTGTGTGTTTTTTTCATCACATTGTTAGCAGTGGAGGGATAACCAAGATAAGCCCCCCTGCACATGTGATAGCCGTCTGTTGGCCTAAAGTCACCCTGATCCGTGACGTAGGGGTGACGGTCACGGTGTGAATCCTGACCCAGTGGTGACAGCGGTCAGGGGAATCGTGACAGCATCACAGACCACGTGATTGTCATCACACCGTCTGCGCGGCCTGATGTCACACCACCTGTGCCAAAAGATGCAGGCGCCTCTTCAGAGCAGCGGGGGACATAGGTGAGTACGGTTTTGTTTTTTTTAACGCTGGGTCTGGACTGTGCTGCCTATTGGGGACTCTCGCACCACACCAGTCTGAGCCTGATGTAAAAGCAGAGTTCCTCCAATATGGGCACTGGTGAGGCTGAAAGGATAATGACTGGCAAGGCTGCATTGATGGGCACTGATCAGACTGCATTGATGGGCAGTGCAGTCTGTATGTCTCTGTGTGGGGAACTTTATTGCTGGTATGTTGTTTTTGTAACGCTGTATATATATTGGTATTTTACTAATAGCATTTTAGAATCTGTAGAATCTGCTGAGTTTTGGGGTGCCAGTTAATACTAATTAACAAGAGCTACTGGATCTTTAAAAAGGGGGTTTATTACAAACAAGGTATTTACAATGACATAGATATGGGAAGTCTAACTAAGGGACAAGGGTAAATTAAAGGGAAGAGGTAATAGGAGAGGGTAGAGGAAACTGATGTGGGAAAGGAGAAGATACATAACTGATCCTTACATATATATTAAACCAATACACATCCACATACAAGCCATGACTCCACCATTGCTTCCGGTATCTTCTGTGGCAAATGTCCAGCCGTCTTCTGGCAATGTGAACTCTGTCATTGCCTGCGGTAATCATCACCTTCCTGCACATGGCATCCTTGTACTTGGGAAGAAAGTTCTTGTGTAGGACAGGTTCAACTCCATTTGGGCTGGCTCCAAGATGTCTATTCAAAGAACAATGGTTTGTCACCCAAACACCACAGGTATTGTGTATCAATATACATCTCCATAGGCCAAAGACAGGATATCTATCTCAGGACCACTGGCTTATAATGGAAACCCACAGGAGTTGTGTACATATGTAGATAATGATAGGTCACAAACAGGATAGAGGCCATTCATTCAAGATTTCCACAGTGTACACCTATATCCTCCATTAGGTTGGAGGGCCAATATTCATTTCGTATGTAGATGCACCTCTGCCTTATCACTAAAACAAAGGACATCGCACAAAAGAACAGCGGCCTGACTGCCTAATAGGTTTACAGTCTTGCATCTGGTTTATCTCATCAACAGAGTCCTGGAAATATTCAGCACTCATAAATTCAATATATATCAGTGATTTCTATGATACGTGCATTGTCCATGTTGCCTCCAACAGAATCCCTAGGAAAACAGGATATCAAGAAAGAGAACAATTGCTTCACTTGTTACGACTAGCAGTGACAAATATGGAACCGGACATTGACCATCTCATTAGCCAAAAGCAGGCCCATAGTTCCCACTGAAATACCGGTGAGTTTGTTGATTTAACTTTACTTGTTCTCCATTTTAAATATTGTATTTGTTCCTGTTTTGTTTCTTACTTCAAAATAAGATTATTTAAAACTATATTCCAGCCCCCCAATGGTTTGAGGGACCGTGAACTGGCCCCGTTTAAAAAGTCTGAGGACCCCCAAGTTAGAATATGACAATGCTTTCTGATTGGTGGGCTCTTGTACCCCTGAGAAAGAAAGGGGCCACAGTGCTGAGTCCCTTCCCTGTTTACCTTGCACAGTGATGCTCCTGACCACCTGAAGAGCACCCCCATCCATTGTGGTGACTGGCTGTACTGCAGCGCCTGGCTCCATGGGAGTCCAGAGGCTATGATAAACTAATTCCAAAGACATACTGATGGGGAATTTAGATTGTGAGCCCCATCGAGGACAGCGATGATAATGTGTGCAAACTGTAAAGCGCTGCGGAATAGGTTAGCGATTATATATATATATATATATATATATATATATATATATATATATATATATATATATATATATATACACACACATATATATATATTTTATTATTATTATTAATGCTGCGGCCCATCCATTGTCAGGATCGGTGGGAGTCCCCAGAAGGTGATAACATATCCCAGCTATGTTCCAGCACTCTTTCAGATAATTGTTAATCACTAAATGGTTAATTCTATCAATAAAGACAATTCACCCAATAATATTTCCATTTCGTTTCAATTATTTATTCAGTATCTGATCACAAGAAGGCAAAAACCCAAAACACTACAACAGTAAAAATCCCGCCATGAAAACCCCCCACATACATTATACAGTATTATTAGAAGACATTGCAGATAACACACTATATACAGATGCAGCATTGTAAAAAGAAATAACGCAATTTTGACGTGATGTCGTTGACACCGACCTCAGCTTGTTATTTTAACAGAGGCGCCATCTTCCAAATACAAGAAAACATGTAGGGGTTCGGTGAAGGAAGCAGTGAAGGTGTGTAAGTGTGTGACGGGGTCACTTAGCTCATAGAAGGACAGACGCCCGGCCTCATAATCCAAGAAGACTCCCAGTTTTGGACTTTGTGGCTTTACACTGAGGCTTAATATCAATGAGTTGTAACTTACATAATAAGCTTCCTCAGACATAAACAAAAACCAAGATTTAGCATGAAGTCTAACATCAGAGTTATATCCTTCCCTTTCTACACTGGAATAACACATTCCGACTTCGCATTCTCCAATCTGGTTCCACTCTACCTCCCAGTAATGTCTTCCTGAGGAAAGGTCACATCTGCTTAAAACATGGGAGTAATCCATAAATCTCACTGACGATTCTGGTCTGTCCTGTTCTTCTGAATCTGTTGCAGTTTTCAGATCTTCTGATATCTTTATACAGTTATAAGCAGCGTCCACATCCAGCAACACGTCTGGAACTTGGATCCCGAGCTCTGAGGTTACATAGGTGACAATATCCCTCATGGATCGGTATAAGGTCAATGAGATCAGACCTTCATCCAGATCCTCCCCACAATCCACATCTCCCCAAGTGTCCTCATCATCTTCATACCCTGTAATATCACTTTCTTGTAAGAGTCGTATTGGGTCAGTGACACGACACATCTCCTCCATATAATAGATTTTCTTGGACAGCTCTTGCTCCTGAACTTCCAACGTCTGGATCAGCTGAGATATCTTGGACACAGCCTTCTTCTCCTGCCTGCAGACCTCGCTCAGTGCTTTAGCTTCTGCAGTATCCAGTTGTTTCCTAATGTCCATAAATAACTTGACAATGTTCTCCTTCTTACCAGCGGCTTTCCGACGGATAGCCCACATATCATCCTGCAGATTTTGGACTCTGGTCTGAATTTTAGCTCTTTGTGGGTACAGATAATTCACATTTTTCACCAGTTTCTCCTTTCTCTTCTCAGAAGCCTCAGCTAGAAGTTCCATTTTGTGACCCCAATGTTCACCAACCAAACAGCAAGACACACAGAGACAAACCTCGTCCTCCAGGCAGTAATACTCCAGGAGCTTCTTGTGGAGAGAACATTTCTTGTTGCCAATTGAGAGAGTTGGTTCTATTAATATGTGATCCATCGTCTTATTGTGGACAGTCAGGTGTTTGCCACATAGAGAGTTCGCACACTGCAGACATGTTCTTACAGCCGGGGTGGGGGCATCGCAGTAAGCACAAAAAATTTGTGGGGGTTCCTCAGGCTGAGAAGATATGAAATGCTCCACTATATTCGACAGCTTCCTGTTCTTCTCCAGGGTCGGACGTTCCGGATATTCTGCTCTGCACTCCGGACAGGAATATGCTCCAGTTACCTCCTGTATATCCAGGACTCTCACAACACAGACGTGGCAGAAATTGTGTCCACAGCTCAGGTATACGGGATGTGTAAAGAGGCCCAGGCAAATGGGGCAGTTCAGCTCGTCCTTCAGCTCAGCAGACGCCATTGATTCTTGATTTGAGAAGGCCGGAGAGTTATGTCCTAAAGCTCTGCAGTGCCCAGGCCAGACTACTCCTCACCTAAAGCTCTGTAGGACCCAGACTACTCCTCACCTAAGGTTCTGTAGGGCCCAGACTACTCCTCACCTAAGGTTCTGTAGGGCCCAGACTACTCCTCACCTAAGGTTCTGTAGGGCCCAGACTACTCCTCACCTAAAGCTCTGCAGTGCTCAGTCTAGACTACTTATCACCTAATGCTCTGTAGGGTCCAGACTAGACTGCTCCTCACTCGCCTAAAGCTCTGTATGGACCAGGACTATACAACTTCTCACCTAAAGCTCTGTTTGGCCCAGAACTACGCGACTTCTCACCTTAAGCTCTGCAGTGCCCAGACTAGACAACTTCTCACAGCACTCGTGGTATCAAGCCTCCAGCAAACACGTGCAGTGCCGCTTCCGGTTAGGAACTTCCGCATTGTGCGTGTAAAGCTCCACCCCTTCCGCTGACGTCACCTCTCGCTGCCGCAGAGACGGCCATTTGTGCGCAGGCGCGCGACCAGGATGAGCTCTGAGGTCCAGAAGGGGAAAAAACGAGGAAAAGCGGCACCGGGGAGGCCGGCAGCTGGAGGCGGGCATGCAGGGCATCCTCATCACCTGCAACATGAACGGGAGGAAGTGCGTGGGGGAAGCCTACAGTCTGCTCAACGAGTACGGAGACTTGCTGTACGGCGCGGAGAAGGTGTGTCACTACAACTCCCAGCATGCCATGACAGCTGCAGATAGTGTGGGCATGCTGGGAGTTGTAGTCCTGTGACAGCTGCAGATAGTGTGGGCATGCTGGGAGTTGTAGTCCTGTGACAGCTGCAGATAGTGTGGGCATGCTGGGAGTTGTAGTCCTGTGACAGCTGCAGATAGTGTGGGCATGCTGGGAGTTGTAGTCCTGTGACAGCTGCACAGGTTCTGTTGCTCAGCTGCAGCCTTGGGGCCTGTGCACACTGCAGGGATTTTTATTCTGCTCAATGATTATTTATATACTAGATTGTGGCCCGATTCTAACGCATCGGGTATTCTAGAATATGCATGTCCCCGTAGTATATGGACAATGATGATTCCAGAATTCGCGGCAGACTGTGCCCGTCGCTGATTGGTCGAGGCAACCTTTATGACATCATCGTCGCCATGGCAACCATTATGACATCTACGTCGATACTGTGCCCATCGCTGAATCAGAAACGTGAGATGTCTACATCCTTTATGACATCATTGTCGCTGTGCCCGTTGCTGATTGGTCGAGGCCTGGCGGGAAAAACCCTTAGACAATTATATATATATATATATATATATATATATAGATTTTTTGCATCGAGGACAGAAATCCTCGGCTTGTTTCCCATTGCCTGTGAATTTAGTCCTGGACCCCGCTTACTTACATCGGATGCAGATTTCCTGAGGATCAGCGATAACTTACAATACATATCGGTGTTATGAGTATTAATGTATTATAATAGGTGGGCACTAGGACCCCCAACTGATGGCTGCAGCGGCCTCTGCCATACCCCGTTGGATTGGAGTGGTGGTCGCTCGTGCCTCTGCTCTAGTCATTGTCTATGTACAGCATGGGGCCATCTCCGGCACTCAGAGCCGCAGTCTCTGAATCTGAAGGGGGTCCTGGCAGTCAGACCCACATCTATCCACTCTGACAGTAGGTGATAACTTGCGATGTTGGGAATAGCCCTTTAAAAATGAGATCCTATAAGAAGATCTTAAAGGTGCAGATGTCTAGCCAATCAGAGAAGTGATCGATAACACTGACCCGGGCGTCTCGTCCTGAAATCTCCTTTTTCCACTCTTGTCTCTGTGGTCCTGCACCGGTCTGAACAAAGATTGAGGGATCCTGGGTCTGGTCATAGCCTGGCGTGAGAGACCCCCTTTAGAGCGACTGTCAGCACTTAGTCTCGGCGCTTCATGGTTCGGCCGATTATTTCTATTCACCTTCCACCTTCTTGGTTTTTCTCCATCTCCGAAATTTTGGACCGTAGATCTATAGGGCCAATCCCACTAGCAATGTGGGCTGTGTATCCATAGGGTCAATCCCACCAGCTAATTAGTACTATTAGACGTTTTTTGAGTGGTCCTGTAATTTTTTGGACAACTAGGGTAAAAATCCTTTTTTCATAGGATGGCAGGGTCTTCATGATTACCCTATTTAGGGTTGTTTGCCTATAATATAAAAATAAATAAAATATATATATATACTTTTTTTTTTTTTTTTGCTGAGTTTTGTTTTTTGATTTTCTTTTTATGTTTTTCACAAACTTTTGCTAGTTTTTTTTTACATTGCTTTCCTTTTTTGGGTATTAAAGTATGTGATACTATTAGGGACTACAGGGAGTCTTTAGGGCTATTAGGGCCAGTCTTCGTGGAGCGGGGGCGCCAACCACAGAAACTTAGGGTGCCATCCTCTGCAGACAGGTAGTGGACAGTAATAGGGCATTTGATAGGGTTATTTAGCTCCTATCATTTTTTTCCTGTGGTTATATATTTTAAAATTTTCTTTCTTTGATGTCCTCAACTTTGGAACTATAGTGGTTATAGCTTTCTCTATTAAAAGTTATATTTTAGGGATCCTTGTGTTTTTTGTTTTTTCTTTGTCTAGGATTCCGTCTTGTATATGCTTTATGGTTTGCTGTTTTCATTAGGACCCTGAATGTAGGTAAGATCACGTCCTTCCCCCTCTACATGACTGTTGCTGGAGAAGTGGATTCGCCTGATGCAGATCTGTTAGCAGAAACTCCTGATCTCTTCCATACTTGTTAATGGGGTCGTATTCGAGGCAGGTGGATGGATTTCTACAAGCCGTGTTTAGAGCAATGAGGCATACAAGCAAACTTCTGCAACAGATCTGTTTCCAGACGCTGCATCCACTGCAACATCAAAATCTGCCCCATATGCTGCATATTTACTGCAGGTTTTACCTCCTATATTGCAAAGGTCAGAATCCACAGCGTAAATTGACAGGTTGTAGATGTGAAATCCAAAGTGTTACTCAATTCACTTTTTTTTTTCCTGCAGCTTGTGAATGAGGTTTCATAAAATCTGATCCACAACCCTGATTCTGTGCACGGCAGATTTTCCCATTTTTATTCTGCTATTTATTCAACCCAGCTTTAATCGCTGCTGTTAACCATTTAGATGCTACTATCAGACAGCAGCAGTTAAATTAAGTGTTGCTGGTGCACACATTCACTAGCTCCCATTGGCCCATCCTGATGCACTGATTGGCTATCATGGCAGCTGGAGTCTGCTGAAGCCTCATCTGAGGCCGCGATTTACAAAATATACTGCAATATTGTGGTATATAGTATAAGCAACTCAATGATCGCTGATTCAAGTTCCCTAAAGGGGAATACAAAACATAAATATATAAAATTATCCCCTTTGTGGCATGTGCCGTACTAGTATGGCGCATGTCACATCTCCCCCTTTGATGTGGGCTCCGGCGCTGAGCCCACATCAAAGCCGGGACATGTCAGCTGTTTTGAACAGCTGACATGTGCTCACAATAGCGGGGGGTTGGAATTGCGATTCACCCGCCGCTATTAACTAGTTAAATGCCGCTGTCAAACTCTGACAGCGGCATTTAACTAGCGCTTCCGGCCGGAAATGTCACGTGATTGGGGGTCAGCGGTGCGTCAGCATGACAACCAGAGGTCTCCTGCAGACCTCTATGGTTGTTGATGCCAAATTGATGCCAGATTGCTGTGAGTGCCACCCTGTGGTCGGCGCTCATAGCGATGTAGTAATTCAGCTATATAGGGGCGATCTGAGCATCACTCCTATGTAGCAGAGCCGATCAAGCTATGCCATCTTCTAGCCTCCCATGGAGGCTATCGAAGCATGGCAAAAGTAAAAAAAAAAATACAATTTAAATCGCCCATTCAAAATAAAATAAAAAAAGAAATCAAACCTACACATGTTTGATATTGCCGCGTTCAGAATTGCCTGATTGATCAATGAAAAAAAAAGGATTAACCTGATCGCTAAACGACTAGTGGAAAAAAAACATCAAGACGCCAGAATTATGCTCACATACAGTGCTAAATGACTTTCGAGGAGCATTTGATCATATCAATACTTTGTTTTTTGTATTTTTTGCAGATTCCATCTGTAACTGGGGCTGGTATTAGTAGCCCCGGTTACAGGGATGTATCAGTTTCCGAGCTGCATAGCGGAGCTTTTTCGGTTTCTGACTCTCCATACACCCAGTGATTACATGTTCACTGGGTCCGGAGGAGGACGCACTGTTGGTACTTCCTAATCTGTACGTATAAGAGCTAATTCAGTGCAGTGTGTACAGAGATCGAGTTAAATAAACCATGTTTATCTCTATGGGAAGTCTGGCTGTGTCTGACAGCTGCTTCCCACAGCGACATGATCGCATGCAAGATGGTTAGACTGCAATGATGTGTCATGCAACATCTATGGGCCGCCCAGAACAAGTTATTCAACCCATATGGTAAATGCTGTAAAGAGGAAGAAACAAATAAAAATGGCAAGATTGCGTTTTTTCAGCCACAACACTTCCCTTCTATTTTTAATATTTGTGATGTCTTCTTTCAGAGCTGGAGAAGTTTGTTCACCACATTTTAAAGGATCTGAACACTACGAAGAAGACGACAACGACACGGGTCATCTATCGTATGCTACCCGTCACCGGTACTTGTAAAGCTTTCCCCGAGGATCTCAAGAAATGCACAGAGATGTTCTTCCATCCTTGGTTTAAAGCTCCCAACAAAGGAACATTTCAGATTGTGTATAAGGCAAGAAATAATAATCACATGAACAGAGAGGAGGTCATAAAGGACCTGGCAGGTGAGACAGCATGGCGGCATCCGTGTGTAGTAGCATGCCATCCTCACGTGTCATATGTGTTGTATTATAGCCGTGCAGCCGACACTGTCCAGACACTTGAGCGCGTGAACAAAGAATATGTAGGCTGCTATAGTTTCCCCATCAGCAGGGAACATGGGAAGGGACAATATGAAAGAGTTGTTGTGGACAGGGACAAGTTGGCATTCAGTCAATCAGGTAGGTGGCACACCCAGTGAATTAGTTAGCTGGAGACTGGTGCTAGTTCCTCTGAGCTCCTGTAGACCAATATTCGAAAGAGTGAAGGAACTGCACATCTAAAGGCACATAGACATATGCTCCAGATGGGATTTACTGACAGAACTGGATATCCAATCGTCACACCTCGGTAAGTACAGCATTAGTTTGCATTTCGGATGAAAAATCCTTCATCAGACTTATAGGCTCACTGCATACGGGTTAAGGCGATCCAGGGTGCTGGGTGGGCTTCCCCCAAACAGGGACAGTGTCACTATCAAACTATAGAGTCCTGACATGTGAGGCCTTGCTATAACTGGATACTGGTTGTGCCCCTTTGGGTTAAGCCCAACCTGCACCCTGGATTCTCTTATCCTCTATGTGCTGAACATAGCCTATATGTCCGATGAAGGGTTATTCTCCCAAAACGTTACGTAATTGGATATGCGGTGCCGTCAATAAATCCAATTTGAAGAATCTTCACGTGACTTTTAGGTGTGAAGTTCCTTCACTCTGTCTACAAGTTGGCATTGCAGTCATTACATGGGATCCTATAGCAAAAAGATCACAAGGCCCCTTTATTTTGATAACTGTTCTTTCTTACCCCATTTGCAGCTCCTGGATCATTTTCCTTTTCCCCTACTTGCCATCACATTGCTTTGAGGTCCCTGCTGCATGCCACAAGCTGTAGTGATTGCTGCACTCTTTATAAAATATTAATGGTGGTGTGAGATGCTGATGGGCACGGAGTTGCTTACTGCTTTACCCTCATTCATTTCCAATTTTACTGTCTCATCTATACTTGGGTGGGCCATCATTTTGTCAGTGGGGGTCAAACTGCAGGGACCTGCAATGATTCAGAGAGTGATTGAGCAGGGGCATTTCTCTGCACGGTGGCGCTCTGTCACCCGCTCTGCTGGCAATTGCAGCACAGCTCAGGTGAAGTAAGGGGAACACTTTAAAAAGGACTCCCACACTGTGAATCCAGAAAAAAAAAATCAAAACCAACAATGCCAGAATTGCTGTTTTTGATCATCCCATCTCTCAAAAAAGAAATGTTCAAAAATTCTGAAAACTATGCAAAAATACCAAGCCCTATGTAAAACTTACGGCTCTCAGAACAACAGCCAAGTGTTGTGTTGTTTTGTTTTTAAGTGATTTTTATTGTGCAAAAGTACTAAATGGTAAAAAAGAACTGTGTTATTAAGTATCGCCATAATTGTATTAACCTGTACTATATAACTATCATTAAGCTGACACGGTCAATGCTGTAAAAAAAAAAAATAATAATTCTAATGAACACCGAGGAAGAGGATTCATATTTGACTTCCCAGGGGAGCATTGCATGGCCTATAAGTCTCCATACACCAACCTGCCACTCTCCAAAAAGAGAAATTTTAACACTTTGACTCCTTAAAAAAAACTCTCTAAAATTATTCTTTTCTGTTCATACAAAATGAAATAAGTGACAAAAAGGTCAAATGCTCCTGTTTTAGTTAGATTTTTCTTCTGGATTGACTGACACAGTTTTGTTTCAGGACTAGTTGGGAACCTGAATCCGGAGAATAAGGTGGACCTGACCAATCCTGAGTTCACCATTGTAGTGAAGATTATCAGGAATGTCTGCTGCCTGAGCGTGGTGAAGGACTATACCTTGTTCAAAAAGTATAACCTACAGGAGGTGGTAAAGAGCGCCAAAGAGGAGAAACCACAGGAACCAGCTGGAGAAAACAGAAGAGCAAAGCAAAAAGGACCCTGCAGTGGTCTGAGACACTTAAAAAATACGTACATGTAGAGCCCAGGAGGAATCAAGTCAGCAAAAATCCAAGCACAAAAACTGTGTTGGTTTAGTAAAATAAACCCCTTTAGCTGTTTTTTTTTTCCCCTTTGTACATTTTTGCCCCCTTCCTTAGAGCAGCGCTTCAAATGAGTGATTTTCTGATTTTTTTTTTTTTTAGTAAGGTTATGGTGCACATGGATGATCTGGTCATTGTGTTGCTCTCCAGTTAGGTTTACTATAACATTAAAAACTGGGTCCCTGTGTGAATTTTTTTTTTGTTAATTTTGGGTAGGTTTTTATTTAACAATGTGAATGATGGATCTGTAAGCCAGAAATCACATACGGCACCAGAAGACGTGGTATACGAAGCATATCCATTATCATCTGATGGGGATAGTGTTTTTCTCCGCCTCATTGGGGGACACAGACCGTGGGTGTATGCTGCTGCCAATAGGAGGCTGACACTAAGTGATACAAAAAAAGTTAGCTCCTCCCCTGCAGTATACACCCTCCTGCTGGCTCTCGGCTCCTCCCCTGCAGTATACACCCTCCTGCTGGCTCTCGGCTCCTCCCCTGCAGTATAAACCCTCCTGCTGGCTCTCTGCTCCTCCCCTGCAGTATACACCCTCCTGCTGGCTCTCTGCTCCTCCCCCGCAGTATACACCCTCCTGCTGGCTCTCGGCTACTCCCCTGCAGTATACACCCTCCTGCCGGCTCTCGGCTACTCCCCTGCAGTATACACCCTCCTGCTGGCTCTCTGCTCCTCCCCCGCAGTATACACCCTCCTGCTGGCTCTCGGCTACTCCCCCGCAGTATACACCCTCCTGCCGGCTCTCGGCTACTCCCCCGCAGTATACACCCTCCTGCCGGCTCTCGGCTCCTCCTCTGCAGTATACACCCTCCTGCCGGCTCTCTGCTCCTCCCCTGCAGTATACACCCTCCTGCCGGCTCTCGGCTCCTCCCCCACAGTATACACCCTCCTGCTGGCTCTCTGCTCCTCCCCCGCAGTATACACCCTCCTGCTGGCTCTCGGCTCCTCCCCCGCAGTATACACCCTCCTGCTGGCTCTCGGCTCCTCCCCCGCAGTATACACCTCCTGCTGGCTCTCGGCTCCTCCCCTGCAGTACACACCCTCCTGCTGGCTCTCGGCTCCTCCCCTGCAGTATACACCCTCCTGCCGGCTCTCAGCTCCTCCCCTGCAGTATACTCCCTCCTGCTGGCTCTCGGCTCCTCCCCTGCAGTATACACCCTCCTGCTGGCTCTCGGCTCCTTCCCTGCAGTATAAACCCTCCTGCTGGCTCTCGGCTCCTTCCCTGCAGTATAAACCCTCCTGCTGGCTCTCGGCTCCTCCCCTGCAGTATAAACCCTCCTGCTGGCTCTCGGCTCCTCCCCTGCAGTATACACCCTCCTGCTGGCTCTCGGCTCCTCCCCTGCAGTATACACCCTCCTGCCGGCTCTCGGCTACTCCCCTGCAGTATACACCCTCCTGCCGGCTCTCGGCTACTCCCCTGCAGTATACACCCTCCTGCCGGCTCTCGGCTCCTCCTCTGCAGTATACACCCTCCTGCCGGCTCTCTGCTCCTCCCCTGCAGTATACACCCTCCTGCTGGCTCTCAGCTCCTCCCCTGCAGTATACACCCTCCTGCTGGCTCTCGGCTCCTCCCCTGCAGTATACACCCTCCTGCTGGCTCTCGGCTCCTCCCCTGCAGTATACACCCTCCTGCTGGCTCTCAGCTCCTCCCCTGCAGTATACACCCTCCTGCTGGCTCTCGGCTCCTCCCCTGCAGTATACACCCTCCTGCTGGCTCTCGGCTCCTCCCCTGCAGTATACACCCTCCTGCTGGCTCTCGGCTCCTCCCCTGCAGTATACACCCTCCTGCTGGCTCTCGGCTCCTCCCCTGCAGTATACACCCTCCTGCTGGCTCTCGGCTCCTCCCCTGCAGTATACACCCTCCTGCTGGCTCTCAGCTCCTCCCCTGCGGTATACACCCTCCTGCTGGCTCTCAGCTCCTCCCCTGCGGTATACACCCTCCTGCTGGCTCTCAGCTCCTCCCCTGCAGTATACACCCTCCTGCTGGCTCTCGGCTCCTCCCCTGCAGTATACACCCTCCTGCTGGCTCTCAGCTCCTCCCCTGCAGTATACACCCTCCTGCCGGCTCTCAGCTCCTCCCCTGCAGTATACACCCTCCTGCTGGCTCTCGGCTCCTCCCATGCAGTATACACCCTCCTGCTGGCTCTCTGCTCCTCCCCTGCAGTATACATCCTCCTGCTGGCTCTCAGCTATCCAGTTCTTGCTTAGTGTCTGTAGGAGGCACATGGGTCTGTTTCAGACCCCAACGTTTTTATTTTACTTTTCTGTAAATTTTTATTTTTTAATTAACGGAGTGAAGGGGGCGAAGGTTCCTTTCAAGGTTCCGATCTCCCCCGAACCATCAACAGGCGAGCACGGCGAGTATACCTCCCCGTACCCTTTCCTGCGACGTGGGAAGCCATGCCTGAGCTGACTTCAGGGGCGACGGTTCCTTCACGGTCCCGATCTCCCCACACCAGCAGCAGCTGACCACATGGAGTGTCGCCTCCATGTATCCTCTCCTGGAGCCAGGCCTAATGCCGGACAACTGGCCCTGTCCACCCGGACTGAACTCCGTGGCTGTACAGAGGCCCCTCTCTATGGCGTCCGAGCAGCCCCCACTGTCCCACCACTGTGAAAGCAGATGGCACAAGGAGGCGGACGGTTCCTCTCCACCTCCCTAACAAACGGATGATGGATTGAGGCTTATCCCTGCACCGTCCACGCTGCACAGAACAGCGCTGAAACCCACATCCGCGGCGGCTCCATGCCGGGACGCGCACCAATGGTGAGTGGATCCATCTTCAGTGGGATATCCACATGCTGACAGGCAGCCTCAGCCACTTCCCTGTGGCCCACCTCTCTGAGGTAACGCTCTGGATGGCTGCAAAAATTTAGCCCCCGGCTTCGGCCGATTTGTAGGCCGCATCCTGGAAGTCTTGCCTGGAACGACCCACTGGTGACTTCCGCCGGCTACAGAAATGTAGGCCCCGGCTTAGGCCTATTCAACATCGTGTCTGTGGCTCCGCCCCCCAAATTGGCACTTCTCGCTCTCTGCGAGATTTTATCAACTCTGCAGCTCCCGGTGGCCATCTTGGTCCACCCGGCCAGCTCACAGTGGGGTGACAGTATTTTTGCATCAAAGGGGCACAACGACTCTACATCAGTACCCGGGTAAGGAAGTACCTGGTCTTAAAGGCACATGACCAGTATTTCCTGGTCTTAAAAGCACATGGCCAGTATTCCCTGGTCTTAAAGGCATATGGCCAGGATTCCCAGTCTTAAAGGCCCATGACCAGTATTCTCTGGTCTTAAAGGTGCATGACCAGTATCCTCTGGTCTTAAAGGTGCATGACCAGTATTCTCTGGTCTTAAAGGTGCATGACCAGTATTCTCTGGTCTTAAAGGCGCATGACCAGTATTCTCTGGTCTTAAAGGCGTATGACCAGTATTCTCTGGTCTTAAAGGTGCATGACCAGTATTCTCTGGTCTTAAAGGTGCATGACCAGTATTCTCTGGTCTTAAAGGCGTATGACCAGTATTCTCTGGTCTTAAAGGCGTATGACCAGTATTCTCTGGTCTTAAAGGCGTATGACCAGTATTTCCTGGTCTTAAAGGTGCATGACCAGTATTCCCTGGTCTTAAAGGCGCTTGATCAGTCCGAGGAGCCCTCCGCCGCCAACCCCAGCTTTATCCTCTAGTTCCCCTCAATGGAATTCTTCACTGACCAATCCATGGTTCTCTGACCAAGAGATTGAATCCCTCTGTTTACCCTCTGTGTTTGGAGTGCTCGCAGGACCAATATACATGGTCCCTATCCGACATGGGAGCCGTCTGCTATATAACAAGCCCAAACTGAAACAAGTCATGTGAAACTTCTTCACCATGCTCACAACCCTAAGTAGGGGAGCCCAATTCAGAAGAGTAACACTACTGATTACATATAGGACACTCCCAATACTGCATTATATAGGACGAAAAATGGAGTAATTGTCCATAAAAAGTCAAGTTTATTGAAAATACATAAATAATCAAAATATCAACAACACAATAAATACTTATACACCAAAAAGGTATTATAGACAAAAGAAATGGCTATGGTAGCACAGATAGAAAGCAACGTGGAGTAAACCTGGTGCCAGTTGTCATTTTCATAAAGTGCATAGTGCTACAGTTCCACTAAGGGGGAGAGGAAGCAGGGTATATCTGATCTAAAGAAAATAAATTAAGTCCGTGTGGACGAGTCACGGAGCCCTGTACACAGGCTCCCACCACTAAACAGTATCCTGGACAGTCATATAGGGACCCTGGATCCTTACCCCACAGAGATGGCACACAGGAGAACACCACGCTGTAGCCCCAACGCGCGTTTCACGTTAGCTTCGTCAGAGGGCGGCTAGCAGGGGCCGCAAGTATTCTAGAAACGCGCAGGCATCTAGAAACATACAGGCATCTAGAAAACGGAAGTTTTTCGTTTTCTGCTCCCTCACCAATGATTTGATGACAACAAGGCTCTGAATATGGATTGGATATTGCCTGAGCTTTCCAGAGCTTCAGAGACTAAACTCCCTCGAGAGTATTTGCCATTCAATTCGGATAAGCGATTCACTGGACAGAAGCCTCTACGTGGGATGCCATGCCTGGCCTGTTTTTTAAGGGCGACGGGTCCTTTAAAGGGCACCGATCTCCCCACACCATCAACAGACGAGCACACGGAGTGTCGTCTCCATGTTTCCTCTTCTGCATCCAGGCCTAACGCCAGACAACCTGTCCTGTCCACCTGGAGACCTGAACTCTGTGGACATATAGAGGCACCCTTTTTGGCGTACGAGCTCCCCCCTCTGCATCACCACTATTTAGTGGATGATGCAAGAGGGCGGACAATTCCTCTCCACTTCCCTGTGAAGAGGTTGATGGATCGAGGGTTCCTAATTTTTATCTCTGCACCGTGAAAAGAGGAGATGGCAAGAGACTATGACCTGCTGGATGCAGCCGCACATTCTGCCACGGGGCAGATTAACCGGGTAGAATCTCCTGTGGTATACCTACCAGTATCCCTACCTGATGGGTCATCAATTAAAAATACCACGGACTGTCAGATAGCAAATCTGGTTCGTTCCGTCTTGCGGCTTCGGGTCCAGCGCTCTATCCTCCCTAGCGGCCGCATGGATTGCTAGAGCAATGGTCTCCTGGCTGGAGACCTTAACTACCTTGATTCACACCAGCAACGACTGGCCAATCAAATCTTTTGAGCGGGAGACTGACAAAGGATTGTATAAGGATTGTCCAGCACAGTCTAGATCTAAGGGATCTTGGTTCCAAACAGGGGAACGAAAAGTAAGTTCGACCCTGGACCTCAAACTTCTAACAACCTTTGACATGGTCCTCCTTCTTTGGATGGAGTTTCTCCGCTCAGCCATTACTTCAACAGAAAAAGGTGCAGTTTCCGGCATCCATCGACATTCGGGTTGCTTGCCCTCTGCAAAAATTCCTTCGCCTTTCCATTCGTCAACAGCATTTTCAAGTCACAACCTTGTCCTTCGACCTTGCTTCCGCACCCAGAGTGTTCGCTCGGGTCATGGCGGATGTCATGTTTCTCTTGCACTCTAGAGGCGTGCTCGTCCTGCCCTGTTTGGTCTGTCTAGCCGCCCTTCCAGGACTACGCTGAGTCGTCTATATCTCTTGCGATACCTTCTCTCCTGGGCTGGCAGCTACACTTAGACAAGTTCTCCTCATTTCCAGCCCAGCAGATATCCTTTTTGAGGATGATCCTGCACACTTCTAGAAGGATGGTAATTCTTCCTCGAGACAAGGTCATGGCCCTTCAACAGGGAGCTCGCGCAAGGAGAGTTCTGAGGACTTGATTACTCACCCCCTCATTTCATTCGATTTGCTAAGAGAGTTCTGAGCAAAAATGGTGACAATGGAAACGGTTTCCTTCGCTCCGCTCGTTTTCAGCAAGTCAAACAGACTTTCAGACAATAGTCTCTGAGCTCCTTCATCCAGGGCCTTTCTCCCGGTTCAATGGATATTAGTAACTTCCAATGCCAGTCTTCTTCTCCCCATCATTGTTCTGGAGATCCGAACGGTAGTCTTACAGCAGGTCCACTTGCCTTCTGGCGGGTCTTCCTATCCGAATTCAATTGGATAATGCCACGGCGGTGCCTTACGTCAGTCATCTAGCAGGTACCCACGGCCAGGCGCCATGACCGAGGTACCTCACTTTCTCTGATGGGCCGAAGTCTATTCTGTGATCTCGGCAGTATATATCCCAGAAGTAGAACTCTGAACGGCAAGCAAATTCAGCCATCAGGGTTCCGCCTCAAGTCAGTGGGAACTTCACCCCGAAGTCTTCCATCAGATCTGTCCTTACTGGAGCTCTCCAGTTGTAGGTGGGATGACATCCAGACTGAAGGCCAATGTACCCGAGTTCGTGGTTCGGCCTCGAGATCCAAGAGCCATCGCTCTCCATGCTCTGGTTCTGCCGTGGTACCAGTTTCCATAACTCCCCTTCCACTGCTTCCGAAAGCCTTTCGGAAGCAGAAAGGGGCCCCAGTGATCCTCATAGATCCGCACTGACCACGTCCGTTTTTTGTTTGCGGAGCTAGTATCTTCTCGCCCTATCGCAGCACAACTGCAAGTAGGGACTTTCTCACAGGGAGTTTTCACACGTAGTTCTTCCCTATCGCATACCGTTAGATCATTGAGACCTTATTATTCCTAGGAGCCTTACAGTAGGCTCCTTTTTCATCCGGGCAGACTTTACTATCAGGGAAAGTCGTCCCGTTCTCCTCTGCGATATTCTCACTCTGATGAGTCTTCGGAGCTAGCTTCTCTGCTCTTTCAGACTTTTTTCCCTTATTACCTTCGAGGCAAGGTTGTCCTCAGGCCATCTCCATCCCTTGTTACCAAGGTGGTACTGTATTACCACTGTTATGAGGGCATAGTTCTTCCCTCATCTCTTTTGGCTCCAGTCCACAAAATGGAATAAGATCCCCCATATTCTGGACGAAGTGAGTGCTCTGAGTAGGTGCGTCTTGAGGACGGCGTCCTTCTGAAGGTTGGACGTTTTATTTGGGCTTCCTGACGGTAGAGGAAGGCTTCCTGACATTTTCAGGAAGGGTTTAGCCGTTTCATCGACCATGATAACATTGTGAATTCTTTTCACCATCCAGGAGTCCTTCCGTGCTAGATGTCAGCCTATCTCCCTGTCTATCAAGGGTTCTAGGCACCAGGCGTCAGCAAGGCACGCCTGCAAGCTCGCGGATTCGTCCAGTCCGCATGCATTCTTGAAGCACTATAATTCCCACACTTCCACAGATGTGAGTCTGGGCAGGCGGACTCTGCAGGCCGCGGTGGCGCACTTGTAAGTAGTGGATACACAGGGCCTGATCTATTGTTGTCCCCACCCAGGGACTGCTTTGGGACGTCCCACGGTCTGTGTCCCCCAATGAGGCGAAGGAGAAATAGGGATTTTTGTGTACTCGCTGTAAAATCCTTTTCTCCGAGCCATTCATTGGGGGACACAGCTCCCACCCTGTTATTAGCTTATGCTTGTTTTTTTTTAGAATATGACATGCTATACACTCATATATTGTTATTGATCTCCTACTGCTTTTGCACCGAACTGGTTAGCTGAGAGCCAGCAGGAGGGTGTATACTGCAGGGGAGGAGCTAACTTTTTTTGTATCACTTAGTGTCAGCCTACTATTGGCAGCAGCATACACCCACGGTCTGTGTCCCCCAACGAATGGCTCGGAGAAAAGGATTTTACGGTGAGTACACAAAAATCCCTATTTCTGTGCTTTATCTCCAAATTAACCTAAGGGAAAAGTGTCAGGAATGTCATGTGTCAACCCCAAACCTCACAGACACACCACTGATGTCTTACAGAGTATCTAGTGCCATTTAAAGGTTGGCTTGTGGTCCTTCCTGTAGCTCATGGGACCGGTCTTCTCTCCTTACCTGTCTGTTTTACTAAACTCTTGTATTTCCCATGAAATAGGCAGGCTTCAGCATGTTATTTTAGAAATGTTTTCTCTCTGCTAGTCCTGCTGGAAATGTATGAACAAACTGACAACGTTGGATAGTAATAGATCTGTTGTCTCTGCATTGTGTCTACAGTCTGACAAGGTCACACACTATTGAGGAGACATGGTAATATTAATTTGTCAGTTTCTTTCCATTCTTTTTCAGGAATAATCACAAAAGAATAGCACAAAACAATGTAAATGTGCTCCATAATCCTCCTTCTACGAGTAATGGAGGTATTCACTAACTTGGGTTTCATGGATCGGCAGCAGCTCTCCAGACCCGATGGTGTTATCTGGGACTTTAGTTTTACTATGTGTCTAAAAACTAAGAGGCAGGTGGTTGCTAACTACCTGCCTGTTGTGCCCAGAGCTGACCTCTGCCGGCGCAGAGACTTCACAGACCACTCCTGCTGGCGATTCAGCAGCTTCTGGTGGTGTCACGACAGCAGAGCAACTCTTCTTCTGCTCTGTCAACAGGGTGTGACTGCAGACGTCATGCTGATTATTAGCTGGCCCCCCGCTGTCTAACTGCGGGGAGCTGGCTGTAAATCAGAATAACGTCGGCAGTGAAGCCAGATGCAGAGCAGAAGAAGTACTGCTGTGTTGATGTGGAGCAGCTCAACCACCAGTAGGAGCAGTTGGCGGTAGTTAGCAACTACTTACCAATTTTGTTTTGTTTTTTTCTTCTCTCACTATGGCCCTAAAAACTAAATCCTGGACAACCCCTTTAAGGATATATAAGCCCTGGGCTTTTCAAAGGCGTTTGATATGGTGTTACATGAAAGCTTGGTGCATAAAATGAGAGTAATGGGACTCAATGATTGAAAACAGAGGTTAGTGAATAAATGGAACTGGTCACCAGTTTTGTCCTGTGTCAACTAAAATTATTACCGTACCTTAATCAGCGCCTGGGCTGCAGTCTATTAATGGTTATATAACCCCCCCGACTCCACCTGTATCACACCCCCTAAAAACTTTTAAAGTTCTCCCACGCTGTATGTTAATCCTGCCGTTTCTGCGGTCTCCATCTCTCCTCCTGGCTGCTGATGGCTGTCCTCTGGCTCCAATTAGCTGGGTGAAATCTCGCGCCTGCGCACTATGCTCCGTCCTACTGCGGGCAGAATCGGAAACATAAGCGAGCGTGCACTTTAGTAAGGCAGAGCATAGTGTGGACTGTGGAGGATCGGGCTGGCGATTCCTCTGCACAGGATTTTGCCTAATTACAGCAGGAGGGCAGCTAGCAGCAGCTGGGAGGAGGGATGGAGACCACATAAGCGACGCAGCCTCACTTTTTAACCCCTTTCCGATGTCAATAGTATGCTGATGTCGGACTCCCTCACTCCAGAAGCCCCCACAAATCTATCTACAGAAACACCTTGAAGTCCAAGACCTATGAAGGACTGGATCTTTACCAGCCTTGGTCTTGATTTTTGTATTCTCCATCCAGCCCAGCTTTTCTAAGATGTTCCTGACTCCAGAGTATCTTGAATTCAAAGGAGGACTGTCCTCTCGGCTATTACTTTGGGGAGCCATAGGTAAGCCGAAGGGAAGGGCTTTGAATTAGAAGTTTTTTTTCCCCCTGGACAAGCAAGGCGATTCAGAAGTTTTTGATGGCTTGGATGTATCGGGATATGATGGTATGCATCTTTTTAAGGCTATAACCACCATATAGCGGTTCTGAAATAGAAGCTTTACAGCCATCCTTATTGATTCCATCTTGAAGGCACGGTACTTTAAGAATCTGTTAGGTTTCCTAAAGAACTTACAACTCTATGAGAAGTTGTTCCCCTAATGACCTACTGGGGGGGGGGGAGGGTGTCAGCATGAAGGTCCCCCTGGGAATGACAATTTTAATTTTAGGCCTGTCATTTCTAATATGTAGCTTCTGTAAGAAATGTTTTCCCAGGCCTGGATTAAAGAGGGAAAGCCTTCCCCCTACTCATGGATTGGCGTCAGTTTTTTTTTTTCCTGTTCTTATCCTCCCATCTTCTTGTTTCTCCTGGGGGCTGTCCTCTACTACATTTTCTCCGACGAAAGGACCTCCTCTTCTGGTCAGGCAAGAAAAAAAAAAACTGGGAGAGCCCTTCTTTTTATCTCCAGCCTTTTCTAGTATATCTAGTTTTTTTTACAGAGTAAAGATTGACCATCGCAAGGATTACAGCATAGCCTTTTTTTTTTTTTTTTAAATTTAAAGTCCCCTGGGCAGCCTTTTATCCACAAGGCTCACCTAGCCGCGTTGGACAGACCTGCAGATCTTGCTGCTAGCCTCACTGAATCTGCTGAGGCGTCTGCTACAAAGGCTGC
Organism: Ranitomeya imitator; assembly: GCF_032444005.1. NCBI lineage: Eukaryota > Metazoa > Chordata > Amphibia > Anura > Dendrobatidae > Ranitomeya > Ranitomeya imitator. Next base: position 187,435,242 of record NC_091288.1, read on the forward strand.
CGCTCCCTGCGTCAATGGCAGGTTAGCCAGAATTTTACCTCTCGGGGGTCTTAAGGCCCCTTCACATTAAGCGACGCTGCAGCGATACAGACAACGATCCGGATCGCTGCAGCGTCGCTGTTTGGTTGCTGGAGAGCTGTCACACAGACAGCTCTCCAGCGACCAACGATGCCGGTAACCAGGGTAAACATCGGGTTACTAAGCGCAGGGCCGCGCTTAGTAACCCGATGTTTACCATGGTTACCATCGTAAAAGTAAAAAAAAAAAAAAACGCTACATACTTACCTACCGCTGTCTGTCCCCCGCGCTCTGCTTCTCTGCACTCCTCCTGTACTGGCTGTGAGCGTCGGTCAGCCGGAAAGCAGAGCGGTGACGTCACCGCTCTGCTTTCCGGCCGCTGTGCTCACAGTCAGTGCAGGAGGAGTGCAGAGAAGCAGAGCGCCGGGGACAGACAGCGGTAGGTAAGTATGTAGCGTTTGTTTTTTTTACTTTTACGATGGTAACCATGGTAAACATCGGGTTACTAAGCGCGGCCCTGCGCTTAGTAACCCGATGTTTACCCTGGTTACCAGTGAAGACATCGCTGGATCGGTGTCACACACGCTGATCCAGCGATGTCCGCGGGAGATCCAGCGACGAAATAAAGTTCTGGACTTTGTTCAGCGACCAACGATCTCCCAGCAGGGGCCTGATCGTTGGTCACTGTCACACAACGATTTCCTTAATGATATCGTTGCTACGTTACAAAAAGCAACGATATCGTTAACAATATCGTTATGTGTGAAGGTACCTTTATCCTCTAATTATTCGAACGAGCGAGAAGTGAATGTCTCCGCAATTGCAGGTTTCAAAGAGCCTGGTACAGCTTCTCACGTGTGCCTTAAGTACCCCTCTGCCTTCTTATCCAAAGGGTCCTGCAAGACAACAGTGTTCTCAAAGGGAACGGCAGATTTTTTTTTTTTTTTTAAGATTTCGACACTGCTTTGTCTATTTTGGGGATTATGTCCCATATCTCCGAATCCTTATCTTCAAAAGGATATTTCCTTTTTTAACATGAGGGCAAGGCTCCGCTCTTCTCTGGCTTTCTTCACTCCTTGTTAATATTTATCTTGTTATTATATTGTAAATATAAATGGAACCGCAGTGTATGGCAGTACAGATCTGGCGGTACAAAAGGTTTCATAGATTATATATTCATTTTAATGATGACAAACTTTAGAATTATCACAGTGCTGCCTTGTTTTACTATAAAATATTTTCTTTTGTTTCCAAAGACATTTTACAGATTGAAATTTGTCTGACTTTAACATATATACAAATATGTGATGTGAACACAAGCGACGGGGACTTGTCTTCATATGACATGAACACAGGGCAGAGCCGGGATCTTGGTACAGTCTCTGAAGGCACTGGTGTATGGAAGCCGCTCACTTCCACGTGTCTCTATGGCACAGAGCTCCCCTCCCCCACCCTATGCTGAACAGAAGGATATACCGGACCACCACCCACATACAATGATGCTATTCAATTAAAGAAAAGGATTGTGCATTTAGAAGGGATTGAGAAAAGTAGGATATACAAAGTGTTGTCTCGTTTTGATCCTCTTAACCAAATGTGGCTCCGCAGTTGGGACATCTTCGTTGCCTCAAAGCAAAACAGAACAGGATTCCGACTGGGAAGAAAAACACGGCGCAGAAAATCCCCAGGCAGGTGAAGGAGTCCTCCAAAACGCCAACCCTGGGGCAAGGAAACAAAAAAAAAAAAAAAAACACCAAAAACACAATGTTAGGTAATAGAAGATAAAGACAATTCATTACTCACAATGCAAGGTCCACCATGCTTGCTTTGCCAGGAAATGCAGCAGCTACTGGTAAATTTCAAAAATAAAAATAGATGCTCCATACCGTTCATTATTGCCCCATAGATGCTCCATATACAACTGTGCTATATACAATGCTCTGCACCGTTCATTATGGCCCCATAGATGCTCCACATAAAGCTGTGCCATATGGAATGCTCTATACCGTTCATTATGGCCCCATAGAAAGCTGTGCCCCATATATATTGTTCTGCACCGTTGATTATGGCCCCATAGATGCTCCTTATAAAGCTGTGCCCCATATATATTATAATATATAATTATTATTATTATAATTATAATAATATATATGGGGCACAGCTTTATAAGGAGCATCTATGGGGCCATAATCAACGGTGCAGAACAATATATATGGGGCACAGCTTTCTATGGGGCCATAATGAACGGTATAGAGCATTCCATATGGCACAGCTTTATGTGGAGCATCTATGGGGCCATAATGAACGGTGCAGAGCATTGTATATAGCACAGTTGTATATGGAGCATCTATGGGGCAATAATGAACGGTATGGAGCATCTATTTTTATTTTTGAAATTTACCAGTAGCTGCTGCATTTCCTACCCTAGGCTTATACTCGAGTCAATACGTTTTCCCAGTTTTTTGTGGCAAAATTAGGGGGGTCGGCTTATACTCGAGTATATACGATATATATATATATATATATATATATATATATATATATATATATATATATATATATATATATATATATATATATATATATATATATATATATATATATATATAATATATATATATATATATATACTCTGCACCGTTGATTATGGCCCCATAGATGCTCCATATATAATGCTGGTGCTGCAATAAAAAAAAATAAAATCACATACTCACCTCTCTTCTCAGGACGCCGGCACTTTCAATATTTACCTGCTCCTCATGCGGCTCCGTCTCCAGCACTGACGCTCAGCAGAGGGCGCGCACTGACTACGTCACCGCGCCCTCTAACCTGAGCATCACTGCCAGAGGACGCTGGAGACGGAGCCGGAGCGAGGAGCAGGTAAATATCGCTCAGCGCTGCGCTCCCCGTATACTTACCTGCTCCTGGCGCGGTCCCTGCAGTCCCTGGCTTCCCCGGCGCTGCAGCTTCTTCCTGTAATTGAGCGGTCACAGTTACCGATCATTTACAGCAATGAATATGCGGCTCCTCCCCTATGGGAGGTGGAGCCGCCTATTCATTTCTGTAATGAGCGGTACCATGTGACCGTTCAATACAGGAAGCATCTGCAGCGCCGGGGAAGCCAGGGACTGCAGGGACTGCGCTGCAGCAGGTAAGTATAACTACACAGCCCCCGCTCCCCCCTCACCTGCCGACCTCCCGTATATGACTCGAGTATAAGCCGAGAGGGGGACTTTCAGCCCAAAAAAAATATATATATACACATACACACACACACATACACCGTATATATTTTTTGTTATTTACAGTGCCTTGCGAAAGTATTCGGCTCCCTGGAACTTTTCAACCTTTTCATATCATGCTTCAAACAAAGATACCAGATGTAAATTTTGGAAGAATCAACAAGTGGAACACAATTGTGAAGTTGAACAAAATTTATTGGTTATTTTACATTTTTGTGGCAAATGGCAATTCAAAAACTGAAAAGTGGGGCGTGCAATATTATTCAGCCCCTTTAACTCAACTTTGTTGCGCCACCTTTTGCTGCGATTACAAGTCGCTTGGGGTTTGTCTCTATCAGTTTTGTACATCGAGAGACTGAAATTCTTGCTCATTCTTCCTTGGCAAACAGCTTGAGCTCAGTGAGGTTTGATGGAGATCGTTTGTGAACAGCAGTTTTCAGCTCTTTCCACAGAATCTCGATTGGATTGAGGTCTGGACTGTGACTTGGCCATTCTAGCACCTGGATACGTTTATTTCTGAACCATTCCATTGTAGATTTTGCTTTATGTTTGGGATCATTGTCTTGTTGGAAGACAAATCTCCGTCCCAGTCTCAGGTCTTTTGCAGACTCCAACAGGTTTTCTTCAAGAATGGTCCCGTATTTGGCTCCATCCATCAATTTTAGCTATCTTCCCTGTCCCTGCTAAAGAAAAGCAGGCCCACAACATGATGCTGCCACCACCATGTTTGACAGTGGGGATGGTGTGTTTAGGGTGATGAGCTGTGTTGCCTTTACGCCAAACATATCGTTTGGCATTGTTGCCAAAAAGTTCGATTTTGGTTTCATCTGACCAGAACACCTTCTTCCACATGTTTGGTGTGTCTCCCAGGTGGCTTGTTGCAAACTTTAAACTACACTTTTTATGGATATCTTTGAGAAATGGCTTTCTTCTTGCCACTCTTCCATAAAGGCCAGATTTGTGCAGTGTACCACTGATTGTTGTCCTATGGACAGACTGCCCCACCTCAGCTGTAGATCTCTGCAGTTCATCCAGAGTGATCATGGGCCTCTTGGCTGCATCTCTGATCAGTCTTCTCCTTATTTGAGGTGAAAGTTTAGAGGGACGGCCGGGTCTTGGTAGATTTGCAGTGGTACGATACTCCTTCCATTTCAATATGATCGCTTGCACAGTGCTCCTTGGGATTTTTAAAGTTTTGGAAATCATGGAAATCATTTTGTATCCAAATCCGGCTTTAGGCTGTGTGCACACGTTGCGTTTTTTTTGCATTTTTTCCCGATAAACGCTAAAAAACCGCATACAATAAGCATCCCATCATTTAGAATGAATTCCGCACGTTTTGGGCACATGATGCGTTTTTTTCCGCGAAAAAAAACGCATTGCAGCAAAAAACGCAGCATGTTCATTAATTTTCCGTTTTTTTTGCGGATTTCCCACTCCAAAATGCATTGGGAAGTGTCCGGAAAAAAACACGGCAAAAACACATGCGGTTTTCTTGCAGATTTCTTGCAGAAAATGTCCGGAATTCTCAGGAATTTTCTGCAAGAAATCCTGAACGTGTGCACATAGCCTAACTTCTCCACAACAGTATCACAGACCTGCCTGTTGTGTTCCTTGGTCTTCATGATGCTCTCTGTGCTTAAAGGGAACCTGTCAGCTGAATTTGGCGGGACTGGTTTTGGGTCATATGGGCGGAGTTTTGGGGTGTTTGATTCACCCTTTCCTTACCAGCTGGCTGCATGCTGGCCGCAATATTGGACTGAAGTTCATTCTATGTCCTCCATAGTACACGCCTGCGCAAGGCAAGATTGCCTTTCACAGGCAGGTACTACGGAGGACAGAGAATGAACTTCAATCCAATATTTCAGCCAGCATGCAGCCAGCGGGTAAGGAAAGGGTGAATCAAACACCTGAAAACTCCGCTCATATGACCCAAAACTGGTCCCGCCAAATTCAGGTGACAGGTTCCCTTTAAAGCTACTTTCACACTAGCGTCGTATTCGGCCCGTCGCAGTGCGTCGGGCTGACGTACCGACGCATACTGTGGAAGCGCCGCACAACAGGGGCAGCGGATGCATTTTTACAACGCATCCGCTGCCCCATTGTGAGTTGCGGGGAGGAGGGGGCGAAGTTCCGGCCACGCATGCGCGGTCGGAAATGGCGGACACAACGCACCAAAAAATGTTACAACGACGGTTGCGACGTGTGGCAATGCGCTGCTAATACACGCCAATGGAGAAAAAAAAACGCATCCTGCAGATAACTTTGCAGGATGCGTTTTTTTCTGCAAAACTACACATTGCGACGTGCAGTGCACGACGCTAGTGTGAAAGTAGCCTTAAACAGAACCCTGAGACTATCACAGAGCAGGTGCATTTATACGGACACTTGATTACACACAGGTGGATTATATTTATCATCATTAGGCATTTAGGACAACATTGGATCATTCAGAGATCCACAATGAACTTCTGGAGTGAATTTGCTGCACTGAAAGTAAAGGGGACGAATAATATCGCACGCCCCACTTTTCAGTTTTTGGATTGCCACAAAAATTTAAAATAACCAATAAATTTCGTTCAGCTTCACAATTGTGTTCCACTTGTTGATTCTTCACCAAAAATTTACATTTGGTATCTTTATGATTGAAGCATGATATGTGGGAAAAGGTTGAAAAGTTCAAGGGGGCCGAATACTTTTGCAAGGCACTGTATTATATTATTATCATCACTATTAATAATAACAACAAACAAATCTATATAATTGTCTAAGGGTCACTTCCGTCTGTCTGTCCTTCTGTCACGGATATTCACTGGTCGCGGCCTCTGTCATGGAAATCCAAGTCGCTGATTGATTGTTCGTGGCAAAACAGCCACGACCAGCGACGACCCCACAGTCCAGCGGCAACATGGCCGCTCCATACTCCCCCTCCAGTCAGCGTTCACACAGGGTTAATGGCAGAGTTAACCAACCGCGCTATGCAGCGGTGTAACGCACTCTGTTAACGCTGCTATTAACCCTGTGTGACCAACATTTTACTATTGATGCTGCCTATGCGGCATCAATAGTAAAAAGATCTAGTGTTAAAAATAATTTAAAAAAAATAAAAAATCGTTATATACTCACCGTCCGTCGGCCCCTCGGAACCACAACAGGCCTTTCCCGCTCACGACACTCCGGTAACCGGTCCATGCTGCAATCTCGCGAGATGATGGCGTAGCGGTCTCACGAGACCGCAATGCACCCTTGAGACTGGAGCGCGCAAGGAGCGTCGGGAACTGCTTCGCTTGGATCCGGGGGCGCCGGAAGGTGAGTATATAACTATTTTTTAATTTAATTCTTTTTTTTTTTTTTACAGGGATATGATGCCCACATTGCTATATACTACGTGGGCTGGGCAATATACTACATGGCTGGGCAATATACTACGTGGACATGCATATTCTAGAATACCCGATGTGTTAGAATCGGGCCACCATCTAGTCTTTACATAAATGCTAACTTCAAGTTCATCTACCAATTTTTGTGAGTGCACTGACTTTCGACTTACCACCAGGTGGCGCCATGAGCTGGACGAAATTTTCTATTAGGTAGCATTTTGGGGGGATTTTTTTTCTATAATGTTCACTTTGGACCCTCAATAAGATGTGAAATTAATACTTCTACTTGTGTAGATCACAAAACTGACGAAAAAACAAACAAACAAAAAAAAAAAAAAAAAAAACGGGAAAAACAGATGCCCCTGAAGTGACCTCATTCATTGGCAATATGGGTTTGCTGAGACAGAGCAGCGTGTGCATGTCATACACATAACGCAAGCACTCACATGATGGGGGGAAAAAAAAAAGGAACACAATGACTTATTCCTCATGTCTGCTTACAATGCACTTCATCTGCACATCATAAGACCATATTCTGGCTGCATCTATTCAGTGCTGCTGTCTAGTGGGCCCGCTAAATTTACCATGCCCCACCCTCCCCCCCCAAAAAAAAAAATTGCCCCTGATCATATAGCTGATGATATGGCAGACCTGCAATGCTCATACTGGGCTATCATACTGTAACTTATCACTTATCTAATAACTTACAAGGTTGGGAATCACTTTAGCGTGTTCCTCATACTTGGTGGGAGTGCCTCCGCTCCTGAGGCTAGGGAAGGGGAGCGCTCCCGGCCCAAACTGTGCATTCTCCCCTGAACTTCACTCCTTCATTTCTATAGCGGCAAAGTCGCACTAAAACTGGCTTGGATCAGGCACTAAAAGCGAGACCCAACCAGCTCCTACAAGCTCTAAAGAAAAGAGCTTGTAAACACGGCGCGAGTTCAGCGACTGCTGCTAGACGGTCCACAGAGGTGGCCGGGCAGAAAAGGATTTTTTAATAACAGGTAAATTGCAAAGTTACTGCTTTTCACAAGCACTCTGCTTATTCGGACCATTAATGAATATGTAAAAAAACAAAAAATTTAAATTATGCAACTTTATCTCAACTATATAGTCCATGCATTCTCCCAGAAATGTGAGGAATCAGACGTCTGCACTGCCGGCGCCCGTATTATACGTTTTTTATTTGTACAGCGAGTACTTGAAGCTGAGCACTTGGAGGGCGACTCTTCAGGAACCATTGACAAACCGCTGGTAGCCATGTGCCAGTGATCACACAGACGGATGGGAGACTTAGTAACTGCTGACCAAACAGGGATTACATAATCCTCCAACATATGACTGCACTGAGATTAGGAGAAGGACACGGAAGTCGATAAACAACTGAAAGTGCAGGATACTTATGGCATTAAATTAGTTTATTAGGGCAAGTTCATGTGAAAGACCGAGCTGCAAAATCTGCAAGTGTAAGGCCGTAATTCACTCCCAACAGCGTCCGACGGGAAAAAGGTGGCATATAAAATATTAAATATGATCTTTTACTCTTTTTATTGGGAAACCCAAATATGGATAAAACAAATAAGTTAAAGTGAACTTGTCGTTAGGATATTAGACTCCTGGTCCTCATTAAAGCCATATCTTGATTGTAAAAGTTTATTTTGACATCTTCGAGAAATCCAGCATTGATGGTGCAAGTGCAGGGGGCATACACTATACCTCCATACATATCTCCTGCCTCCCTCGGCCTCTGACGGACAGGTCACTTCACGCTCAGTTTCCTGCCCCCACTGCTGGAGATTTCGCGCAGGCGGCATAATTGCCTTAAGAAAGGGGTGGGGGCACATGCGCAAATCTATAATCCGACTCTTGCCACGTCATTAGGAGCTTACGGACCCTTCTGAGGAGATGGATCTCAGGTAGTGGAGGCCGGATACTGAGAAAAGAGTGACCTGTCCGTCAGAGAGACCGGAGGCGTGGGAGGAAAAAGGAGGCAGGAGAGCTGGAAGTGCAGCGTCTGCCAACCCCCACCCCCCCTGCACTTGCAACTAAAATTTCTATGCTGGATTTCTCCAAGATGTCAAAATAAAAATCTACAACTCGAGGTTTGGATTTAACAATGAATAAAGGCTCTTTACTCATATGCCATTAGATAGGGGTTTAATATCCTGATGACATTTCGGTAAGTGATGGCGCACTGCTGGGATATGCCGTCACTTAATGGCTGCTTGGAGTCCAACATTGGGGGCTATCACAGATCCCAAGATTGAAGGCCACCTTGCCGGGAGCCGGTCTGTGCAGGGGAAAAACTGGGAAGGAGACAGTTTTTCGGTGCACAATTGCACTTTCAGCCATCTGACTGCTGGGAGCATCTCAGTACAGAGAAAAATCTGCCAAACGGATGAAACCATCAGTATAAAAGAACTTGCTGTGGACAACAGCGCCAGCATTTGTGTATATCACCAGATGTCCGGTAACTTACCTGCATGCTGGACACCCTCCGACTACGACCACAGAGGTCATTGCTACCGCTGGCTGCTGTTGGATAACGTACGGGCTGGGGTAGGCAACATGCGACGTTCCCATATATCCTGAAAATAAAGACAGTATATCGTCAGGTCACTAGCTTTAATGTCCTACACAATCCTGGAGAAGAATGCAAGTATTTTTTCCTACGGGTGTAAGCTCGCTCTCCACGGGGGGCGGCCGTGATGAGTGGGGGCTTAACCAAGTAACTACACTTTTATAGGATACCCAACCCCTGTCTGCAACACAGATTTTTTCAGTTCTTCACGTGTGGGAATTATCAGCACGATTCGTAAGCATAAACCTCTTCTCCTCGCATCCTATCTCCAAGAAAGAGCTATTAGTAGCCATTTCCATGTATTTGCCAGTGACAGAGTGAGGAAGTTAAATATTAACATTACAAACATTTAGCAATCAACGTGTTACACCAATAGATTATGGCGGAGGCGACAGAACCTGGATACATGACCGCAGGTAGCATCAGTCTCTCAGACCTGTAAGTGGAGAGTCAAGATGGCATCCAAACATCAGTCCCAGATGTGCCACATGGTGGGCAGACGTTCCCACAAAACCTCCCACCGTTCAGATGGCTGAAAACGGTCTCCCGATTCTACCAAAAATCAACCAAACCCGGAGAGAGTCTAAAGCAATGGACAATTAGATCACAGACGTAAGCACTGGCCAGCAGGTCTCGCGGGGAGGTCACCAGACACTTCACATGTTTGCTTCCTCAAAAGAAAGACAGGTTTGCGTTTCTATACGCCCACATAGGTCAAACATGTAGATTTTGCATCCAGATTTTCCAGGAAAGAAAAAAAAAAAAAAAAAAGGTATACCAGCGGTATCTAAATGTTCTTGTCACTGGTCCTAGAAGACCAAAAGCAAATCCCATAGTAAAAAGGTTTCTTGCCAAGTCTTAAAGGGGGTTTTCTCCACAAACAAAAGTTCATTTTAATCAATACATCTTGGAAGAATAACAATTTCCACAATTGGATGTGTATAAATAAAATGTTCCTGTGCTGAGATCTAATATATAAAGCTGAATGTGTGTATGTGTGTGTGTGTGTGTGTGTGTGTGTGTGTCCGGGATTGGCATCTGCACCGTCGCAGCTACAGCCACAAAATTTTGCACAGTCACACGTCTGGACCCCGAGAGCGTCATAGGCTATGTTGTGAGGCGAAATTTTAACCCCGCACGTTCCAATTCACCAAACAATTTTGCCCCTATCTACAGAATGGGGAAAAAAGTGAAAGTAAAAGTGTTGGAGGCGTCGCAGCTACAGCCACAAAATTTTGCACAGTCACACGTCCGGACCCTGAGAGCGTCATAGGCTATGTTGTGAGGTGAAATTTTAACCCCGTGCTTTCCAATTCACCAAACAATTTTGCCCCTATCTACATAATGGGAAAAAATGAAAGGAAAAGTGTTGGAGGCAAAATAACAGCTGCCAGATGTGAACAAGGGGGACGTAAAGAGTGAGAGCGATGGCGCCAAAGAGTATATACCATACAGTTGCTAAGGTGGGGCCCCGACATGGGATACTCACCACACACGGGGATATGAACACACACACAAAATGTGCCACACACTACCACGTGCTTGAACACATATCACCCTCAGCACACAATTCACCACACATTCTCCAACCTCGCCACATAAAAGTCGAAACACAAAAGTCGCCGCTCAAAACTTGCCACGCGCAGAACTCGCCACATGCAAAAACTAGGCTCTTGCAAAACTCGCCACAAGTGCAAAACTCACCTCATGGAAAACTCGCCACACGCAAAACTTGCACACGCGGAAAAATTGCCACATGCACAAAAGTTGCAACACATGCAAAATTTGCCTCACACAAAACTTGCACATACTCAAAAGGCACCACACAAAACTCGCCACGCGCAAAACTCGCTGTACACAAGTTGCTACACTAACCTGTTGCATGCAACTCGACAGACAAAAAGTTGCTACACGCATGTTGCCACACAAAACTCATCTCACAAAAGTCGCTACATGCATGTCGCCACACGCAACTCAACACACACAACTTGACAAACGAAACTCGCCCTAAAACACACACAAGTCTGGTCTTATCCTTCAAAAATAAAAATCTGATTAATAAGCAGACAAACTACAACAAATGTACCATATAGGAAATACGGCAGCTGTCAGTCACATGACCTGTCTATTATGTGTATGTGTGAGCTAATATATACTGCCAGGGGGAGGGCTTCCTGCTGGCTGGGGACTTATCAGGCTGCCAATTTAGCTTACAAATACTGAGGTAAAAATACTGAGCAAATAACGTGTGAACGAGGTCTAATACAGAAGGAGATGACACACAGGTATATACTATATACAGGGGAGATGACACACAGCTATATACTATATACAGGAGAGATGACACACAGCTATATACTATATACAGGAGAGATGACACACAGGTATATACTATATAGAGGAGGAGATGACATACAGGTACATATATATATACTGGAGGAGATGACATACAGGTATATACTATTTACAGGAGGAGATGACACACAGGTATATACTATATACAGGAGCAGATGACCTACAGGTATATACTATATACAGGAGGAGATGACATACAGGTATATGCTATATATAGAAGATGACATGCAGGTATATACTATATACAGGGGAGATGACACACAGATATATACTATATACAGGGGAGATGACACAGCTATATACTATATACAGGGGAGATGACATACAGGTATATACTATATACAGGAGATGACATACAAGTGTATACTATATACAGGAGGAGATGACACAGATATATACTATATACAGGAGGAGATGACACACGTATATACTATATACAGGAGGAGATGACACACAGGTATATACTATATACAGGAGGAGATGACATACAGGTATATACTATATACAGGAGGAGATGACATACAGGTATATACTATATACAGGAGGAGATGACATACAAGTATATACTATATATAGAAGGAGACGACATTCAGGTATATACTATATATAGGGGAGATAACACACAGCAGGTATATAATATATACAGGGGAGATGACATACAGGTATATACTATACACAGGAGATGACATACAGATGTATACTATATATAAGGGAGATGACAAACATGTATATACTGAGGTGATGAGGTGAAAATGAGAGGTGTGAGGTGAAAATGTGTGAGTGCAAAATGAGAGGAGTGAGGAAAAATAATGGAGTGATCAGAAAATGACAGATGTAAGGTTGAAATGACAAGTGTTAGGGGGGAATGAGAGGAGTGAGTGAGAAAATGAGAGATGTGAGGGAGAAAATGAGAGATGTGAGGGGGAAAATGAAAGATGTGATTGGGAAAATGAGAGGCGTGATGGGAAAATAAGAGAAGTGAGGTGCTATAACTAACCACAGATATTTACTATGCCCAGGCAACGCCGGGCTCTTCAGCTAGTAATCTTATAAATGCACCCCTGCTGTGTACTGTGTAATGGCTGTGTCTGACCGTACAGGAAGATGGCCTGGTCATACCACATCTCCTGGGCAGGGGGGGAAAGTATACAGGTGGACAGCAGGGGATTGAAAATGAGTCTATTTGTATACTTTCCCCCCTGCCCAGGAGATGTGGTATGACCAGATCATCTTTACGGTCAGACACGGTCATGACACAGTACACAGCAGGGCGCATTTATAAGATTATCTCAGCACATGAACATTTTATTTATACACATCCAATTGTGGAAATTATTATTCCAAGATCCATTGATTAAAATGAACTTTTGTTGGTGGGGAAAAAAAACCTTTAAAGACACCCCCCACAAATATACGTACATATGTAAACCCCATAATATATTTTACACATATGCATGCATATGGGGTTTATATATGTGTATACTTGCATATTTTTCTTCTTCAAGACTTGGTGAGAAAGCAACAAATATACAGACAAAATCACATTTTTTAAATAGTGTGTGTATGAATAATATGTTATACAGACTCAAAAGGGCGATTGTCTACATATCCGTAGGACATGCTAGAAATATCTAATAGATTTGGGCCCCACACCCATCTCCGTAACAAGGGTCCCAGATCCCCACCCTTCCTGGTGAGGCGGCCAACGCAACTCGGAAAATAATAAATAGATTTGTTTTTGCTGTGCGACTACACAAAATATACGAGCGCACTTGTGAATTGCAAATTCTATCCTACGGGGAAAGTACGGGTCGAGAGGATTGAAGCATAACCAGTAGACACTCCCCATAGACACTGGACTTGGCACAATGGGCATGGGTTTTCAGTAGGAAGGGGGCGTAGGTTCTTTAAAAGCTCTGAACAATTACAAGAGAAGTTTGGGATACCCTGGAAAACTGCAATTTAGATTTTAGGCATCTAACACTAAAAATAAACTATCTCCTATAATAATTAGCGAACACTCAGTCATTGACCCCATTGTCTTCTAGGACTCTAGTAGAAGGCTAATTTCATGTAGCTATGAACAACTATTGTTAATTGAGAGAGTGATAAATACAATGGAGCGCAAGTCGAACTGGGAAGCCGAGCTGGGAGATATTTCTTTGGAACAATGGAGATCCTTGAACTAATCCTAAAGGTACCGTCACACTAGACGATATCGCTAGCGATCCGTGACGTTGCAGCGTCCTCGCTAGCGATATCGTCCAGTGTGACAGGCAGCAGCGATCAGGCCCCTGCTGTGCTGTCGCTGGTCGGGGAAGAAAGTCCAGAACTTTATTTGGTCGCTGGACTCCCCGCAGACATCGCTGAATCGGCGTGTGTGACACCGATTCAGCGATGTCTTCACTGGTAACCAGGGTAAACATCGGGTAACTAAGCGCAGGGCCGCGCTTAGTAACCCGATGTTTACCCTGGTTACCAGCGTAAAAAAACAAACAGTACATACTTACATTCAGCTGTCTGTCCCTTGCCGTCTGGTTCCTGCACTGACTGCTGGCCGTAAAGTGAAAGCACAGCACAGCGGTGAGTCACACAGCGGTGACTCACTGCTGTGGATGTGCTCTGCTTTCACTTTACGGCCAGCAGTCAGTGCAGGAACCAGACGGCAAGGGACAGACAGCTGAATGTAAGTATGTACTGTTTGTTTTTTTTACGCTGGTAACCAGGGTAAACATCGGGTTACTAAGCGCGGCCCTGCGCTTAGTAACCCGATGTTTACCCTGGTTACCGGGGACCTCGGGATCGTTGGTCGCTGGAGAGCTGTCTGTGTGACAGCTCTCCAGCGACCAAACAGCGACGCTGCAGCGATCCGGATCGTTGTCGGTATCGCTGCAGCGTCGCTAAGTGTGACGGTACCTTAAGGGTTGTCTTCCTGTGAATCTCAAAGACTACCACAACTATGTCATTGTCTGGACAGAACCCCAAGCTTCCTCTTGAAAATAGTTTTCACACGTACTGGAGATACTGACACATGTAGACCCATTAATTTGGGTCTCTGCACATGTCATTGTGTTTCCATGGACCCTGTGTCCTTGGGCAAAATATGCTGACATTTCCGTTTTTTTTTTTTTTTTTAAAAAAGTGAATGAGCTGCTGCGAGCTCAGCATCAGTGACCTCATCAAGGTTACTGCCTGTCACGGAGGCTGCGTTCCCAGCCGGCCTAAACTGCGGTGACCTCAGCACCGTGAGAAAAAGTCACTGAGTTCACCGCAGATCCGCGCTTGCAGCAGCTCATTTATCAGTGGTTCTCAGCCTGGACGGTCGCATCTTTGCACCATCCAGGTTGAAAACTTAATCTTCGGACATGGATTACAGTGTAGGACACAACGTCGTTTTGCCTGGCTGGTTATCAAAAATACAGGGAAACCCAAGCCGATATTTTATTTATTTATAGAGCAGGCTGATGAATACTCCCATCAGCCGCCGCCTGCTCTTATTGTTATTAGCGGCAGCAGGTGTAGGCTGATTGGAGTAATAGTAGGTGTTATCAGTTGAATATAACTCATCATTCTCTCCTGCTTTCGCTGACAGAGCAAGGGAGAATGATGAGAGCCGTCTTCAGCACCTGGGGAACAGCGCTTACTATACCGCTGCTTCCCAGGCTCCGGTATGTGTTGTACTGATGCGGCACACGGTTGCTACATGTGTGCTTCAAGTATTACACACACAACACATATCTCCGGTCCTGGAAATATCAGGATGTGTGAAACTGGCCAGATAGAGCGATCCTTTCTATTCCCTGTCCTCTTACACTTGGGCCTTGAATGAAAGAGAAAAGAAGGAAGGAATAATCGAAATTATAACCCTTCAACAGAACAGTCAATGAAAATCAACTCTCGGTTAGGTGGATAGATATTGTTTCTACCAATTCATGTTGCTTTTGATTAATTGACCTCTATAGATACACAAATGCCATGATTGACTTCCTTGAACTAATCTGCAAATATGTCAATATCTCACGATATTGTTTCCTCTTCCTGTTTGAAAAAAGGGAAACTACTGTATATGCAAAGTGTTTAATAAAAAAGGATCTGATTCCAGACAATGGGCATAAGTCACTGCCGGACACCGCTAGTGGCAGCCCCTTTTAAGCGACTACCAGCCATAAGAAGTGCAGGGGGATACTGGTGTAGTATGAACAATTCTGATTATTTAAGTGGTTAAGGCAAGCGATCCCAGCGGCACAATACCAAAGACTTGTGGATGTGCAGTCCTATCCCGGACATTCACATATGTTAGCGCAGAGTGACTGGAGATCAGTGACAAGAACACTTTATCACTAGCCGTCCTCTAGTATGAGCATGTGATAGCCAAAGGTCATATGACTTAGGAGATAATGCTCCTAATCTAGGAGCTCAAGTGAAAGGTTGTAAAGACATCGTTCAGAATTTGTAACTAGTAATGACGTCTCACAAGATTAGGGAGCAGTCAGACAGCCCTATAAATTGGACCTAAATCGGAACGCCGTGCTCGGACTGGCCGGCGGTTCTACCTACCAGAGCGTGACAGCTTCATGCATTTCTATGTAGCTATCATTCGGTTAAGGAGAGCTGCCAGCCACTCCGCGCACAGCTTTACGATCTTGGTCCGATTTATACAGGAGTCTGATTTGGCCTTTAGTGCGAGAATAACTCAAAACAGGGGGGGTATATTATTAAATCAAGGAGAGGGTCTCGGCATTTGCCACGATCAATGGCCTCAGTTTTGGGCATCTGTGGGCATCCCAGCTACTGGATCTAATATAAATTTCCAACCATGTTGCCCAGACCAGTGTACAAGTATGTCTATAGGTGTCATATATGGCGGAAACCGTGGGATGAATGCCCCTTTAGTAGTACACAACATCTCTTCTCATTTTTCAGACCCGCGTGGCAAGTCATGGCACCTCTGCCCCATATAAGTTCATGGCAGATTTCCTTCAAGGACATGGTCTCCTGCGACACCAGATAAGTGGAGCCGTGTGTAAAGGGGGCTGGCTGGCACATATCAGTATTTAAGCCAGTCCACTTCTCGATGGCCTCTTCACAAGGAGACAAGGATGAGCGGGGACCTGGGTTGGAGCGACTACCAGGCTGATAGAACCACAACAGAAAATATATAACTTACTAATTACAGTGGATTTTGCCATATTTCCTTCCTCGAAATAAACATTTCATTCATCCTGCTATCGATATTAAGAAGGATTTTTTATATTAGCCGCTTGACCCCTTTCATGCCAACGAGAAGTACCTAACCTCTCATCCCCTACACAAGTGGTGTGCCCTCACAGAATGTCTGCTGAGGAAGCCAAGGAGTTTACTATGAGGGTAGGAGTGACCAGACCCCCCAAAAAGCTTAATACTTGTCTATGGCGGAGAGAGGTCTTTCCCTCCCTGGAGGTCTTGGCTCTGGATAAAGCTTCAAAAATTCTACGAAAAACGAGAACATCCCCAAATCCATCCCAGATAGATTAGCGAAATTAGGATTATTTAGTCTAGAAAAAAGACGACTGAGGGGCGATCTAATAACCATGTATAAGTATATAAGGGGACAATACAAATATCTCGCTGAGGATCTGTTTATACCAAGGAAGGTGACGGGCACAAGGGGGCATTCTTTGCGTCTGGAGGAGAGAAGGTTTTTCCACCAACATAGAAGAGGATTCTTTACTGTTAGGGCAGTGAGAATCTGGAATTGCTTGCCTGAGGAGGTGGTGATGGCGAACTCAGTCGAGGGGTTCAAGAGAGGCCTGGATGTCTTCCTGGAGCAGAACAATATTGTATCATACAATTATTAGGTTCTGTAGAAGGACGTAGATCTGGGGATTTATTATGATGGAATATAGGCTGAACTGGATGGACAAATGTCTTTTTTCGGCCTTACTAACTATGTTACTATCCACAGATATAGTTTACATTCTGAATAGTTTAAGGAAGGACAAAGCCAACTTTTCATAATTAGGACTATTGTAAATTATACAAAAAGGAGAAGTCCAGTGGCCCAACTTGACTATAACTCAATTAAAGGGAACCTAACAACAGACACCGGCCACGTACTTTGAAACAAGTATTGAAAAGCCGCCCGGGAATTGTGCACGATGGATGACTAGTCCAAAACAGGTCCCATGCGGCTTCTTCTATAGACTGCTATGTCGACCCACATGTCTGTGCATAAGAGGAGACTTGTCAGCCATGGGAAGGCGGCGAGAAGCCACTAGGGGCCTGCTTTGGATTAGTCATCCGAGATGCATTGTCTCCAACGGGCTGATGCCTCAACCTTAGTAAAACATACGGCTGCAATAACGCAGCCAGTATCCGATTCATGCTGCCCGTGGTTCAGACGGCATAAACCTACTGTCAGAAGCAAGGAACGATGGTCTAAGACAGCAGTTGGCCAAGCATATAAGACCATTAATGGAGTGAGATGAGACCCCACCTTGCTAGCTGCTTATCTCCGACAGGGAGAAAGGATCAGACATGCTAAAATCCAACATGCCCAGTCCTCCTTTCCCTATACATCTGTTTTGGTGGGGATTCTAGTGACCCTATATACACAATATTTATGACCAATATCGACAAATTTGGCACGTTCAGCTCACTTTTACCTTTCGTGATTGGTCAGTCTGCTGCCGAATAGTCTCTTTTATGTTTGGAGGAAGCTGAAAACAAAGCTATAAATGCTTCGCTGGTCCCTTCTAGAGCGGACATCTTTGTTTTACCTCCCAATATTTGTCATCAGGAAACTTTTGGGCCACCCGACTGGTATCTTACTGAAAGTGTATGGTCAGCTTTAGGCTAGACTTCCAAAACCATACAGTAGCTGTAGTTTTGGGTCGATGTTTCCAACACAATTTATGGTGGACCATGGATCTTCAAGAGCTGAACGAACCGCATTAGAGGCGTATATGTGACTTTTTGTTTGGGTCAGGAGACCCACGGTCAGACCAGAAAACATGGCTGCTTACATGGCAGTGTAAATCATTAAGACAAAAAAAAAAAGTTTTGCCACCTTCTATCAGTCAGTGAAAAAAGGATGGCATCCGAGTGCGGTCGGATAATTGTCACAGACCCATAGACTTTCATTGCTGAGTTTGATCCGTCACGTCTGTGTGATTTAGCATGGAAGACAGGGCCCAAGAACAGTCCCATAGAAAAGCATAACTACAAGTACTATCTATGAAAAAAAAAAAAAAAAAAAAAAAAAACGGATAGCTCACTGATGTGTGAACGAGTCCTTAGACACAAATTCTCCATTATGATGAACTATTGCGCCGAAAAGGGCCCATTATACTGCTCTAGTAGAGGGGCTTCTGTCCTGTCCATGTTCTCAAATCTCTGCACTTATAAGCACCAACATGTCTGCACTAATAGACAATGTCTAATATATAGTAAGGTCTATTCACTGTGACAATCTGTGCGACGTGACAGCAGACTGAGCACCCACACGGCGGCACGTCTGCTCTCTGCCGGCTGTGATCCATCAGCACCTACTGATAATAGACCAACCACACTTTCCTCCAATTGGTATCATTCCTTCTACCATTCCAGCATTCACAAATTTACCCTCACATACATCTTCACACCAGAACACACCTCGCACAACCCTCAATCAGCCCACCTGCCCTTCAGGTAACATTATTAGCGCAAAATTACTGTTCTACCCATTTGTTGTTTTCACACTGACAGCAGTATGAAAACAAGATGATAGATATTTTAGAATTAATAATAAGGAAAAAACAAAACCCCCAATTCCACATCTGTGTAATATATATATATATATAGACATAGGAGACCCCCAAATGTGGACAATTTTATATATTAGTGCTATGTATTATACTACATGGATATATAGTAAAGATAGAAAAAGAAATTATATATTAGGTAATGGATGATACACAGGGGAGGGATAGATACATGATATATGGGACACGCGGTACATACGCAGGGGAGGGAGGGAGGGACACGCGGTACATACGCAGGGGAGGGACACGCGGTACATACGCAGGGGAGGGACACGCGGTACATACGCAGGGGAGGGACACGCGGTACATACGCAGGGGAGGGACACGCGGTACATACGCAGGGGAGGGACACGCGGTACATACGCAGGGGAGGGACACGCGGTACATACGCAGGGGAGGGACACGCGGTACATACGCAGGGGAGGGACACGCGGTACATACGCAGGGGAGGGACACGCGGTACATACGCAGGGGAGGGACACGCGGTACATACGCAGGGGAGGGACACGCGGTACATACGCAGGGGAGGGACACGCGGTACATACGCAGGGGAGGGACACGCGGTACATACGCAGGGGAGGGACACGCGGTACATACGCAGGGGAGGGACACGCGGTACATACGCAGGGGAGGGACACGCGGTACATACGCAGGGGAGGGACACGCGGTACATACGCAGGGGAGGGACACGCGGTACATACGCAGGGGAGGGACACGCGGTACATACGCAGGGGAGGGACACGCGGTACATACGCAGGGGAGGGAGGGACACGCGGTACATACGCAGGGGAGGGAGGGACACGCGGTACATACGCAGGGGAGGGAGGGACACGCGGTACATACGCAGGGGAGGGAGGGACACGCGGTACATACGCAGGGGAGGGAGGGACACGCGGTACATACGCAGGGGAGGGAGGGACACGCGGTACATACGCAGGGGAGGGAGGGACACGCGGTACATACGCAGGGGAGGGAGGGACACGCGGTACATACGCAGGGGAGGGAGGGACACGCGGTACATACGCAGGGGAGGGAGGGACACGCGGTACATACGCAGGGGAGGGAGGGACACGCGGTACATACGCAGGGGAGGGAGGGACACGCGGTACATACGCAGGGGAGGGAGGGACACGCGGTACATAGGCAGGGGAGGGAGGGACACGCGGTACATAGGCAGGGGAGGGAGGGACACGCGGTACATAGGCAGGGGAGGGAGGGACACGCGGTACATAGGCAGGGGAGGGAGGGACACGCGGTACATAGGCAGGGGTGGGAGGGACACGCGGTACATAGGCAGGGGTGGGAGGGACACGCGGTACATAGGCAGGGGTGGGAGGGACACGCGGTACATAGGCAGGGGTGGGAGGGACACGCGGTACATAGGCAGGGGTGGGAGGGACACGCGGTACATAGGCAGGGGTGGGAGGGACACGCGGTACATAGGCAGGGGTGGGAGGGACACGCGGTACATAGGCAGGGGTGGGAGGGACACGCGGTACATAGGCAGGGGTGGGAGGGACACGCGGTACATAGGCAGGGGAGGGACACGCGGTACATAGGCAGGGGAGGGACACGCGGTACATAGGCAGGGGAGGGACACGCGGTACATACGCAGGGGAGGGACACGCGGTACATACGCAGGGGAGGGACACGCGGTACATACGCAGGGGAGGGACACGCGGTACATACGCAGGGGAGGGACACGCGGTACATACGCAGGGGAGGGACACGCGGTACATACGCAGGGGAGGGACACGCGGTACATACGCAGGGGAGGGACACGCGGTACATACGCAGGGGAGGGACACGCGGTACATACGCAGGGGAGGGACACGCGGTACATACGCAGGGGAGGGACACGCGGTACATACGCAGGGGAGGGACACGCGGTACATACGCAGGGGAGGGACACGCGGTACATACGCAGGGGAGGGACACGCGGTACATACGCAGGGGAGGGACACGCGGTACATACGCAGGGGAGGGACACGCGGTACATACGCAGGGGAGGGACACGCGGTACATACGCAGGGGAGGGACACGCGGTACATACGCAGGGGAGGGACACGCGGTACATACGCAGGGGAGGGACACGCGGTACATACGCAGGGGAGGGACACGCGGTACATACGCAGGGGAGGGACACGCGGTACATACGCAGGGGAGGGACACGCGGTACATACGCAGGGGAGGGACACGCGGTACATACGCAGGGGAGGGACACGCGGTACATACGCAGGGGAGGGACACGCGGTACATACGCAGGGGAGGGACACGCGGTACATACGCAGGGGAGGGACACGCGGTACATACGCAGGGGAGGGACACGCGGTACATACGCAGGGGAGGGACACGCGGTACATACGCAGGGGAGGGACACGCGGTACATACGCAGGGGAGGGACACGCGGTACATACGCAGGGGAGGGACACGCGGTACATACGCAGGGGAGGGACACGCGGTACATACGCAGGGGAGGGACACGCGGTACATACGCAGGGGAGGGACACGCGGTACATACGCAGGGGAGGGACACGCGGTACATACGCAGGGGAGGGAGGGACACGCGGTACATACGCAGGGGAGGGAGGGACACGCGGTACATACGCAGGGGGAGGGACACGCGGTACATACGCAGGGGAGGGAGGGACACGCGGTACATACGCAGGGGAGGGAGGGACACGCGGTACATAGGCAGGGGAGGGAGGGACACGCGGTACATAGGCAGGGGAGGGAGGGACACGCGGTACATAGGCAGGGGAGGGAGGGACACGCGGTACATAGGCAGGGGTGGGAGGGACACGCGGTACATAGGCAGGGGTGGGAGGGACACGCGGTACATAGGCAGGGGTGGGAGGGACACGCGGTACATAGGCAGGGGTGGGAGGGACACGCGGTACATAGGCAGGGGTGGGAGGGACACGCGGTACATAGGCAGGGGTGGGAGGGACACGCGGTACATACGCAGGGGTGGGAGGGACACGCGGTACATACGCAGGGGTGGGAGGGACACGCGGTACATACGCAGGGGTGGGAGGGACACGCGGTACATACGCAGGGGTGGGAGGGACACGCGGTACATACGCAGGGGTGGGAGGGACACGCGGTACATACGCAGGGGTGGGAGGGACACGCGGTACATACGCAGGGGTGGGACACGCGGTACATACGCAGGGGAGGGACACGCGGTACATACGCAGGGGAGGGACACGCGGTACATACGCAGGGGAGGGACACGCGGTACATACGCAGGGGAGGGACACGCGGTACATACGCAGGGGAGGGACACGCGGTACATACGCAGGGGAGGGACACGCGGTACATACGCAGGGGAGGGACACGCGGTACATACGCAGGGGAGGGACACGCGGTACATACGCAGGGGAGGGACACGCGGTACATACGCAGGGGAGGGACACGCGGTACATACGCAGGGGAGGGACACGCGGTACATACGCAGGGGAGGGACACGCGGTACATACGCAGGGGAGGGACACGCGGTACATACGCAGGGGAGGGACACGCGGTACATACGCAGGGGAGGGACACGCGGTACATACGCAGGGGAGGGACACGCGGTACATACGCAGGGGAGGGACACGCGGTACATACGCAGGGGAGGGACACGCGGTACATACGCAGGGGAGGGACACGCGGTACATACGCAGGGGAGGGACACGCGGTACATACGCAGGGGAGGGACACGCGGTACATACGCAGGGGAGGGACACGCGGTACATACGCAGGGGAGGGACACGCGGTACATACGCAGGGGAGGGACACGCGGTACATACGCAGGGGAGGGACACGCGGTACATACGCAGGGGAGGGACACGCGGTACATACGCAGGGGAGGGACACGCGGTACATACGCAGGGGAGGGACACGCGGTACATACGCAGGGGAGGGACACGCGGTACATACGCAGGGGAGGGACACGCGGTACATACGCAGGGGAGGGACACGCGGTACATACGCAGGGGAGGGACACGCGGTACATACGCAGGGGAGGGACACGCGGTACATACGCAGGGGAGGGACACGCGGTACATACGCAGGGGAGGGACACGCGGTACATACGCAGGGGAGGGACACGCGGTACATACGCAGGGGAGGGACACGCGGTACATACGCAGGGGAGGGACACGCGGTACATACGCAGGGGAGGGACACGCGGTACATACGCAGGGGAGGGACACGCGGTACATACGCAGGGGAGGGACACGCGGTACATACGCAGGGGAGGGACACGCGGTACATACGCAGGGGAGGGACACGCGGTACATACGCAGGGGAGGGACACGCGGTACATACGCAGGGGAGGGACACGCGGTACATACGCAGGGGAGGGACACGCGGTACATACGCAGGGGAGGGACACGCGGTACATACGCAGGGGAGGGACACGCGGTACATACGCAGGGGAGGGACACGCGGTACATACGCAGGGGAGGGACACGCGGTACATACGCAGGGGAGGGACACGCGGTACATACGCAGGGGAGGGACACGCGGTACATACGCAGGGGAGGGACACGCGGTACATACGCAGGGGAGGGACACGCGGTACATACGCAGGGGAGGGACACGCGGTACATACGCAGGGGAGGGACACGCGGTACATACGCAGGGGAGGGACACGCGGTACATACGCAGGGGAGGGACACGCGGTACATACGCAGGGGAGGGACACGCGGTACATACGCAGGGGAGGGACACGCGGTACATACGCAGGGGAGGGACACGCGGTACATACGCAGGGGAGGGACACGCGGTACATACGCAGGGGAGGGACACGCGGTACATACGCAGGGGAGGGACACGCGGTACATACGCAGGGGAGGGACACGCGGTACATACGCAGGGGAGGGACACGCGGTACATACGCAGGGGAGGGACACGCGGTACATACGCAGGGGAGGGACACGCGGTACATACGCAGGGGAGGGACACGCGGTACATACGCAGGGGAGGGACACGCGGTACATACGCAGGGGAGGGACACGCGGTACATACGCAGGGGAGGGACACGCGGTACATACGCAGGGGAGGGACACGCGGTACATACGCAGGGGAGGGACACGCGGTACATACGCAGGGGAGGGACACGCGGTACATACGCAGGGGAGGGACACGCGGTACATACGCAGGGGAGGGACACGCGGTACATACGCAGGGGAGGGACACGCGGTACATACGCAGGGGAGGGACACGCGGTACATACGCAGGGGAGGGACACGCGGTACATACGCAGGGGAGGGACACGCGGTACATACGCAGGGGAGGGACACGCGGTACATACGCAGGGGAGGGACACGCGGTACATACGCAGGGGAGGGACACGCGGTACATACGCAGGGGAGGGACACGCGGTACATACGCAGGGGAGGGACACGCGGTACATACGCAGGGGAGGGACACGCGGTACATACGCAGGGGAGGGACACGCGGTACATACGCAGGGGAGGGACACGCGGTACATACGCAGGGGAGGGACACGCGGTACATACGCAGGGGAGGGACACGCGGTACATACGCAGGGGAGGGACACGCGGTACATACGCAGGGGAGGGACACGCGGTACATACGCAGGGGAGGGACACGCGGTACATACGCAGGGGAGGGACACGCGGTACATACGCAGGGGAGGGACACGCGGTACATACGCAGGGGAGGGACACGCGGTACATACGCAGGGGAGGGACACGCGGTACATACGCAGGGGAGGGACACGCGGTACATACGCAGGGGAGGGACACGCGGTACATACGCAGGGGAGGGACACGCGGTACATACGCAGGGGAGGGACACGCGGTACATACGCAGGGGAGGGACACGCGGTACATACGCAGGGGAGGGACACGCGGTACATACGCAGGGGAGGGACACGCGGTACATACGCAGGGGAGGGACACGCGGTACATACGCAGGGGAGGGACACGCGGTACATACGCAGGGGAGGGACACGCGGTACATACGCAGGGGAGGGACACGCGGTACATACGCAGGGGAGGGACACGCGGTACATACGCAGGGGAGGGACACGCGGTACATACGCAGGGGAGGGACACGCGGTACATACGCAGGGGAGGGACACGCGGTACATACGCAGGGGAGGGACACGCGGTACATACGCAGGGGAGGGACACGCGGTACATACGCAGGGGAGGGACACGCGGTACATACGCAGGGGAGGGACACGCGGTACATACGCAGGGGAGGGACACGCGGTACATACGCAGGGGAGGGACACGCGGTACATACGCAGGGGAGGGACACGCGGTACATACGCAGGGGAGGGACACGCGGTACATACGCAGGGGAGGGACACGCGGTACATACGCAGGGGAGGGACACGCGGTACATACGCAGGGGAGGGACACGCGGTACATACGCAGGGGAGGGACACGCGGTACATACGCAGGGGAGGGACACGCGGTACATACGCAGGGGAGGGACACGCGGTACATACGCAGGGGAGGGACACGCGGTACATACGCAGGGGAGGGACACGCGGTACATACGCAGGGGAGGGACACGCGGTACATACGCAGGGGAGGGACACGCGGTACATACGCAGGGGAGGGACACGCGGTACATACGCAGGGGAGGGACACGCGGTACATACGCAGGGGAGGGACACGCGGTACATACGCAGGGGAGGGACACGCGGTACATACGCAGGGGAGGGACACGCGGTACATACGCAGGGGAGGGACACGCGGTACATACGCAGGGGAGGGACACGCGGTACATACGCAGGGGAGGGACACGCGGTACATACGCAGGGGAGGGACACGCGGTACATACGCAGGGGAGGGACACGCGGTACATACGCAGGGGAGGGACACGCGGTACATACGCAGGGGAGGGACACGCGGTACATACGCAGGGGAGGGACACGCGGTACATACGCAGGGGAGGGACACGCGGTACATACGCAGGGGAGGGACACGCGGTACATACGCAGGGGAGGGACACGCGGTACATACGCAGGGGAGGGACACGCGGTACATACGCAGGGGAGGGACACGCGGTACATACGCAGGGGAGGGACACGCGGTACATACGCAGGGGAGGGACACGCGGTACATACGCAGGGGAGGGACACGCGGTACATACGCAGGGGAGGGACACGCGGTACATACGCAGGGGAGGGACACGCGGTACATACGCAGGGGAGGGACACGCGGTACATACGCAGGGGAGGGACACGCGGTACATACGCAGGGGAGGGACACGCGGTACATACGCAGGGGAGGGACACGCGGTACATACGCAGGGGAGGGACACGCGGTACATACGCAGGGGAGGGAGGGACGGACACGCGGTACATACGCAGGGGAGGGAGGGACGGACACGCGGTACATACGCAGGGGAGGGACGGACACGCGGTACATACGCAGGGGAGGGAGGGACGGACACGCGGTACATACGCAGGGGAGGGAGGGACGGACACGCGGTACATACGCAGGGGAGGGAGGGACGGACACGCGGTACATACGCAGGGGAGGGAGGGACGGACACGCGGTACATACGCAGGGGAGGGAGGGACAGACACGCGGTACATACGCAGGGGAGGGACGGACACGCGGTACATACGCAGGGGAGGGAGGGACGGACACGCGGTACATACGCAGGGGAGGGAGGGACGGACACGCGGTACATACGCAGGGGAGGGAGGGACGGACACGCGGTACATACGCAGGGGAGGGAGGGACGGACACGCGGTACATACGCAGGGGAGGGAGGGACGGACACGCGGTACATACGCAGGGGAGGGAGGGACGGACACGCGGTACATACGCAGGGGAGGGAGGGACGGACACGCGGTACATACGCAGGGGAGGGAGGGACGGACACGCGGTACATACGCAGGGGAGGGAGGGACGGACACGCGGTACATACGCAGGGGAGGGAGGGACGGACACGCGGTACATACGCAGGGGAGGGAGGGACGGACACGCGGTACATACGCAGGGGAGGGACGGACACGCGGTACATACGCAGGGGAGGGAGGGACGGACACGCGGTACATACGCAGGGGAGGGAGGGACGGACACGCGGTACATACGCAGGGGAGGGAGGGACGGACACGCGGTACATACGCAGGGGAGGGAGGGACGGACACGCGGTACATACGCAGGGGAGGGAGGGACGGACACGCGGTACATACGCAGGGGAGGGAGGGACGGACACGCGGTACATACGCAGGGGAGGGAGGGACGGACACGCGGTACATACGCAGGGGAGGGAGGGACGGACACGCGGTACATACGCAGGGGAGGGAGGGACGGACACGCGGTACATACGCAGGGGAGGGAGGGACGGACACGCGGTACATACGCAGGGGAGGGAGGGACGGACACGCGGTACATACGCAGGGGAGGGAGGGACGGACACGCGGTACATACGCAGGGGAGGGAGGGACGGACACGCGGTACATACGCAGGGGAGGGAGGGACGGACACGCGGTACATACGCAGGGGAGGGAGGGACGGACACGCGGTACATACGCAGGGGAGGGAGGGACGGACACGCGGTACATACGCAGGGGAGGGAGGGACGGACACTCGGTACATACGCAGGGGAGGGAGGGACGGACACGCGGTACATACGCAGGGGAGGGAGGGACGGACACGCGGTACATACGCAGGGGAGGAAGGGACGGACACGCGGTACATACGCAGGGGAGGGAGGGACGGACACGCGGTACATACGCAGGGGAGGGAGGGACGGACACGCGGTACATACGCAGGGGAGGGAGGGACGGACACGCGGTACATACGCAGGGGTGGGAGGGACACGCGGTACATACGCAGGGGAGGGAGGGACACGCGGTACATACACAAGGGACACGCGGTACATACGCAGGGGAGGGAGGGACACGCGGTACATACACAGGGGAGGGAGGGACACGCGGTACATACACAGGGGAGGGAGGGACACGCGGTACATACACAGGGGAGGGAGGGACACGCGGTACATACGCAGGGGAGGGAGGGACACGCGGTACATACGCAGGGGAGGGAGGGACACGCGGTACATACGCAGGGGAGGGAGGGACACGCGGTACATACGCAGGGGAGGGAGGGACACGCGGTACATACGCAGGGGAGGGAGGGACACGCGGTACATACACAGGGGAGGGAGGGACACGCGGTACATACACAGGGGAGGGAGGGACACGCGGTACATACGCAGGGGAGGGAGGGACACGCGGTGGATGGATACATTAGACACATGATAGGTAACAGGGAGGACACATAAATACTGACAGGTGACAGCCATCTCCATAGTTACAGGCTGTGTAGATAGGAGCACACTGTACAGAGTGTATATAGACAGGTCCCGGATACCCACCGCTGCCCGTGGCCGTGGGGTAGCTGTAGGGGTATGGCGGCGGCGGCGGGTGGCCGCTCTGGGCTGCGCTCTGCGGGGCTCCCGGGATGGAGCCGTAGTTCTGCTGCTGCTGTCCGTACTCGCAGCCCCCGGTGACGGCCGGGCTGTACGCCGGGGGTCGGTCCTGCAGGAGCGGCTTGCTATCCATGCTGTGCTCCGTGCTGTACTGTGAGCGCGGCCAGTCACAAGACTCGGGTCATGTGACCGCTCCCAACTGCCTGACTCTCCGCGGCAGGAAGCTCGTCTTAAAGCGACAGTGCCGCGGTCTGCAGCCGGCTGTACCTGTTACTCGGCAGGAGGAAGTGTGGAAAGAGTTAATGTCACTGGCTGCTGGCTCCTGTGCTGGAGGAGAGGAGGTGTGCTGAGCTGAGGTGACATCATGGGAGAAGCCCTGTCCCCAAAATAAAAGTCCCGTAAAATCTGAAAGCTTCTTTTTTTCTGCAGCAAAACCTGATTTCTTGGCAGGAAAGAAGCAAAAGGCATAACGTAGGTTTTGGTGCGTTTTTTGTGTCTCTTTGTCCATGCTAATGTCCCTGACTTGTCTGATGAAAAAACGCTGCAAATAGTGATACCTACGTTTATGCTGCGTTTTTCCTGCGGTTTTTCAACACCTATTCAAGCCAATGGTTGAAAAACGCTGCAAAAACGCAGCAAAACCCACTGTCAGGCCATGTTCACACAGTGCGTTTTTTACCGCGGAACCGCGGCGGTTTTGCCGCTGCGCTTCCGCAGCTGTTTTCCATGCAGGGTACAGTACACTGTACCCTATGGAAAACAGGACACACTGTGCACATGGTCCGGAAATTGTAAAAAAAAAGACGCGCTGAATAGCTCCCGGAAAAAAGAAGGAGCATGTCAATTCTTTTTCCGGAGCCGCAGCGGTTCTGCACCCATAGACCTCCATTGTGAGGTCCAAACCGCAGTAAAACCCGCAGATCAAAAATATATCTGCGGGTTTTACTGCGATTTGATGTGCAGAACCGCTGCAGCAGGAAGTGCGGGGAGCGGGCGGAAGTGCGTGGGCGGAGTGTGGCTGCCCCCCCCGTGTTCCGATCCCGCCCCCCCGTGCTCCGATGCCCTCCCCCAGTGCTCCGATGCCCCCCCCCAGTGCTCTGATGCCCCCCCCGTGCCCTAATCTCCCCCCCTTATACTCACCCGGCGTCCCGGTGTCCGTCCGGCCGTCTTCTCCCTGGGCGCCGCCATCTTGCAAAATGGCGGGCGCATGCGCAGTGCGCCCGCCGAATCTGCCGGCCGGCAGATTCGTTCCAAAGTGCATTTTGATCACTGAGATATAACCTATCTCAGTGATCAAAATAAAAAAATAGTAAATGACACCCCCCCCCCCCTTTGTCACCCCCATAGGTAGGGACAATAAAAAAAATAAAGAAATTTTTTTTTTTTTTTTCACTAAGGTTAGAATAGGGGTAGGGGTAGGGTTAGGGGTAGGGTTAGGGGTAGGGTTAGGGTTAGGGGTAGGGTTAGGGGTAGGGTTAGGGTTAGGGTTAGGGGTAGGGTTAGGGGTAGGGTTAGGGTTAGGGGTAGGGTTAGGGTATTTTCAGCCATTTTAACCCTAAAAAAATTCCTAGAAAACACACAGACTCTGGCTAGAAAACTGCATCAAAAAAACGCATCAAAAAACGCATCAAAAAACGCATCAAAAACGGACCAAAAAAGGACCAAAAAAAGGACCTGCGTTTTCTGCCAAGAGCTGCAGTTTTTTAAAAAACAGTCAGGAAAAAAAAAGGATGGAAATCCTGAACGTGTGAACATACCCTAATACCCAGGGTATGTGCACACATCAGGATTTCTTGCAGAAATTTTCCTGACAAAAAAACCGGACATTTCTGCCAGAAATCCGCATGCATTTTTACCGCGATTTTACCGCATTTTTGGTGCGTTTTTTATGCGGTTTTTGCCAACTGCATAGAATAGCGAGAAAAGTGCAGAAAATCCGCAAAATTAATGAACATGCTGCTTTTTTTACCGCGATGCGTTTTTTTTTCGCGGGAAAAAACGCATCATGTGCACAAAACATGCAGAATGCATTCTAAATGATAGGATGCATAATGTATGCTTTTTTAATGAGTTTTTACCGCGGAAAAAAAAGCGAAAAAACCTGAACGTGTGCACATAGCCTCAAAGAAGTGACTTGTTCTATGTCCTAAAAACGCAGCAAAGCCCAAAATCCTGATCACACAAAAAACCAATGTGTGTGCATGAGATTTCTGAAATCTCATAGGCTTTGCTGGTAATGGAAAAAGCAGCTGAAAATTAACATAAAAAAAAAAAACTGGAAAAAAAAAACGCCGCAAAAATGCCAAGTGTGAACATACCCTTAATGTGCCGCCCTCCGCAGCAAGGAAGGGACTCCTTTAGTAGCGACTGGAAAGGGTGAGCTAAAGTTTAGTTTAACCCCAAGCAACAATTTCCCCCCTTCTCCATTAAAATCAATGTATTTCATGGCCTGTTGTTTTGTGTGACTGTTGTCGTGGCCCTTTGCCCTGGAGTTGTGTTTCATCCCAATGGGAGTTATCACAACAACTGGCTCGCAATTGCCATTTTTTGCCCCCTTGTCCACCTATCGCACCAATCTACCTCCTTTTGTGAGATTTATTATGCACGGTATCAGATTGTTGCTCCTTGATTAGGCCGCTGTGTTGGGAGATATTGAGCGGTTTATATGGTGCTGGTCACTTTTAGTCCATTTCTTCAGGTGATCAGGGCCTCTTAGGCCAGAGTCACACTTGAGTTTTACGGGCGTATGAGATGGGCCGGAGTCACACTAGTGTGTTTGACGGGCGTATGAGATGGGACGGGGTCACGCTAGCATGTTTTACGGGCGTATGAGATGGGCCGGGGTCACACTAGCGAGTTTTACGGACGTATGAGAGGTGCAGAAAATACGGATTGCATACGGTACAATGATTCTCTATGGCCCAGCTCCTATCTGCCGTATTTTCCGGTCTTGTACGGCCGTAGAAAGTCACAGCATGCTGCGTTTGTCAGTGTATTGCGCAAAAAATCCGCCAATGAAAGTCTATGGGGGCGAGAAAAATACGGATTACACACGGACCAGCAGTGTGACTTGCGAGAAATACGCAGCAGTGTTAGAGAGAAAAGCCGGCAATTCAGTGCGGTGTACAGTAAAATCACACTGACAGCTTACAGTAGAATAGGTAGAATAAATGTGTACACATGGTATATATATATATATATATATATATATATATATATATATATATATATTTATATTTTATACAGCGCTAGATAGCAGAAAAGCCGGTAATTCAATTGCCGGGTTTTGCTATCTCCTTCACAAACCCGACAGGATATGAGACATGGTTTACATACAGTAAACCATCTCATATAACTTTTTTTTTTTTTTTTACATATTCCACACTACTAATGTTCCAAGTGTCTGTGTGTAAAATTTGGTGGCTCTAGCTATTAACCCCTTAAGCCCCAAGGGTGGTTTGCACGTTAATGACCAGGCCAATTTTTACAATTCTGACCACTGTCCCTTTATGAGGTTATAACTCTTGAACGCTTCAACGGATCTTGGCGATTCTCACAATGTTTTCTCGTGACATATTGTACTTCATGATAGTGGTACAATTTCTTAGATATAACGTGCGTTTATTTGTGGAAAAAAAAAACGGAAATTTGGCGAAAATTTTGAAAATTTTGCAATTTTCCAACTTTGAATTTTTATGCCCTTAAATCACAGAGATATGTCACACAAAATAATTAATAAGTAACATTTCTCACATGTTTACATCAGCACAATTTTGGAACCAACATTTTTTGTTAGGGAGTTATAAGGGTTAAAAATTGACCAGCAATTTCTCATTTTTACAACACCAATATTTTTTAGGGACCACATCACATTTGAAGTCATTTTGAGGGGTCTATGTGATAGAAAATAACCAAGTGTGACACCATTCTAAAAACTGCACCCCTCAAGGTGCTCAAATCCACATTCAAGAAGTTTATTAATCCTTCAGGTGTTTTACAGGAATTTTTGGAATGTTTAAAAAAATGAACATTTAATTTTTTTCACAAAAAATTTACTTCAGCTCCAATTTGTTTTATTTTACCAAGGGTAACAGGAGAAAATGGACCCCAAAAGTTGTTGAACAATTTGTTCTGAGTACGCCGATACCCCATATGTGGGGGTAAACCACTGTTTGGGTGCATGGCAGAGCTAGGAAGGGAAGGAGCGCCATTTGACTTTTCAATGCAAAATTGACTGGAATTGAGATGGGACGCCATGTTGCATTTGGAGAGCCCCTGATGTGCCTAAACATTGAAACCCCCCGCAAATGACACCATTTTGGAAAGTGGAACCCCTAAGGAACTTATCTAGATGTGTGGTGAGCACTTTAACCCACCAAGTGCTTCACAGAAGTTTATAATGCAGAGCCGTAAAAAAAAAAAAATCATATTTTTCACAAATATGATCTTTTCGCCCCCAATTTTTTATTTTCCCAAGGGTAAGAGAAGAAATTGGACCACAAAAGTTGTTGTGCTACTTGTTCTGAGTACACTGATACCCCATATGTGGGGGTAAACCACTGTTTGGGCGTATGGCAGAGCTCGGAAGGGAAGGAGCGCCGTTTGACTTTTCAATGCAAAATTGACTGGAATTGAGATGGGACACCATGTTGCATTTGGAGAGCCACTGATGTGCCTAAACATTGAAACCCCCCACAAGTGACACCATTTTGGAAAGTAAACCCCTAAGGAACTTATCTAGATGTGTGGTGAGCACTTTGACCCATCAAATGCTTCACAGAAGTTTATAATGCAGAGCTGTTAAAATAAAAAATCATATTTTTTCAGAAATATCATCTTTTCGCCCCCAATTTTTGATGTGCCTAAACATTGAAACCCCCCACAAGTGACACCATTTTGGAAAGTAGACCCCCTAAGGAACTTATCTAGATGTGTTTTGACATCTTTGAACCCCCAAGTGTTTCACTACAGTTTATAACGCAGAGCCGTGAAAATAAAAATTCTTTTTTTTTCACAAAAATTATTTTTTAGCTCCCAGTTTTGTATTTTCCCAAGGGTAACAGGAGAAATTCGACCCCAAAAGTTGTTATTCACTTTGTCCTGAGTACGCTGATACCCCATATGTGGGGGGGAACCACCGTTTGGACGCATGGCAGAGCTCAGAAGGGAAGGAGCACCATTTGGAATGCAGACTTAGATGGATTGGTTTGCAGGTGTCACATTGCATTTGCAGAGCCTCTGATGCACCTAAACAGTAGAAACCCCTCCACAAGTGACACCATTTTGGAAACTAGACCCCCCAAGGAACTTATCTAGATGTGTTGTGAGAACTTTGAACCCCCAAGTGTTTCACTACAGTTTATAACGCAGAGCCGTGAAAATAAAAAATCATTTTTTTTTCCACAAAAATTATTTTTTAGCCCCCTGTTTTGTATTTTCCCAAGGGTAACAGGAGAAATTGGACCCCAAAAGTTGTTGTACAATTTGTCCTGAGTACGCTGATACCCGATATGTGGGGGGAACCACCGTTTGAGCGCATGGCAGAGCTTGGAAGGGAAGGAGCGCCATTTGGAATGCAGACTTAGATGAATTGGACTGCAGGCTTCATGTTGCATTTGCAGAGCCCCTGATGCACCTAAACAGTAGAAATCCCCCACAAGTGACCCCATATTGGAAACTAGACCCCCAAGAAACTTTTCTAGATGTGTTGTGAGAACTTTGAACCCCCATGTGTTTCACTACAGTTTATAACGCAGAGTCGTGAAAATAAAAATTTATTTTTTTCCCACAAAAATGTTTTTTAGCCCCCAAAATTTTTATTTCCCCAAGGGTAACAATAGAAATTGGACCCCAATAGTTGTTATCCAATTTGTCCTGAGTATGCTGATACCCCATATGTTGGGGTAAACCCCTGTTTGGGCACACGGGAGAGCTCGGAAGGGAAGAAGCACTGTTTTACTTTTTCAACGCAGAATTGGCTAGAATTGAGATCGGACGCCATGTCGCGTTTGGAGAGCCCTGATGTGCCTAAACAGTGGAACCCCCCCAATTATAACTGAAACCCTAATCCAAACACACCCCTAACCCTAATTCCAACGGTAACCCTATCCACACCTCTAACCCTGACACACCCCTAACCCTAATCCCAACCGTAAATGTAATCCAAACCCTATAGGCCGGGTTCACATGGCGTTAATGGCAATGCGCTGATGGCATCCGTTAGATAGCGGCACCTAATGCTATGTAACGGATGCGTTAGCGCACCCATTAACTGCCATTATGTAGCGCATCCCTAACGCATGTCATAATCGGCATGCGTTAGCGATGTGCCGTTATTCTGTGACGGACCCTCAGACGCAGTCTGCAGCGTTTTCAGGTCCGTCACCGCTAGCACAGATAGAGCATCTGCGCTAGCGCGCTCACATAAATGCGATCTTTTTCAGCACTTGCGTTAACGCAGTCCGTTTAACGTATGCGTTGAACGAACTGCACTAACGCAATGTGAACCTAGCATAACTCTAACTTTAGCCCCAACCCTAACTTTAGCCCCAACCCTAACCCTAACATTAGCCCCAACCCTAACTTTAGCCCCAACCCTAACTGTAGCCCTAACTGTTGTGAATTCTGTGGCTGAATTCACTCCTGTGGTCACAAGTGGTACTGCAGCTTCTGAGCTTCCTCCCTCAGGTGTTCTGGTGAGCTCATTGGCTGCTTTGTTATTTAACTCCACCTGATTCTGTCTTCCTTGCTCCTTGTCAATGTTCCAGTGTTGGATCTGAGCTTCTGGATCTTTCCTGTGGCCTGCTGCTCTGCTTAGATAAGTGCTTCTTTGCTTTTGTTGCTATTTTTTCTGTCCAGCTTGTCTATTCGTTTTGCTGGAAGCTCTGAGACGCAAAGGGTGTACCGCCGTGCCGTTAGTTCGGCACGGTGGGTCTTTTTGCCCCCTTTGCGTGGTTTTTTGCTTTAGGGTTTTTTGTAGACTGCAAAGTTCTCTTTGCTATCCTCGCTCTATCTAGAATATCGGTCCTCACTTTGCTGAATCTATTTCATCCCTACGTTTTGTCTTTTCATCTTACTCACAGTCATTATATGTGGGGGGCTGCCTTTTCCTTTGGGGTATTTCTCTGAGGCAAGTCAGGCTTGTTTTTCTATCTTCAGGCTAGTCAGTTTCTCAGGCTGTGCCGAGTTGCATAGGTAGTGTCAGGCGCAATCCACAGCTGCCTTTAGTTGTGTTTAGGATAGGTTCAGGTATTGCGGTCTACAGAGATTCCACGTCTCAGAGCTCGTTCTATTGTTTTTGGGTTATTGTCAGATCACTGTATGTGCTCTGATCGCTGGTACACTGTGTCACTGGATTGCACTCATAACACCTAACCTTAACTTTAGCCCCAACCCTAAATTTAGCCACAGCCCTAACTGTAGCCCTAACCCTAACTGTAGCCCTAACCCTAGCCCCAACCCTAACCCTAGCTCTAGCCCTAACCCTAGCTCTAGCCCCAACCCTAAATTAACCCTAGCCCTAACTCTAATGGGAAAATGGAAATAAATACATTGATTTACTTTTATAGCGGGTTTTTTAGCGGATTTTTATGATTGGCAGCCGTCACACACTAATAGACATTTTTTATTGCAAAAAATATTTTTTGCGTTACCAAATTTTGAGACCTATAATTTTTCCATATTTTGGTCCACAGAGTCATGTGAGGTCTTGTTTTTTGCGGGACGAGTTTATGTTTTTTATTGGTAACATTTTCGGGCACGTGACATTTTTTGATCGCTTTTTATTCCGACTTTTGTGAGGCAGAATGACCAAAAACCAGCTATTCATGAATTTCTTTTGGGGGAGGCGTTTATACCGTTCCACGTTTGGTAAAATGGATAAATCAGTTTTATTCTTCGGGTCAGTACGATTACAGCGATACCTCATTTAGATTTTTTTTATGTTTTGGCGCTTTTATACGATAAAAACTATTTTATAGAAAAAATAATTATTTTTGCATCGCTTTATTCTAAGGAGTATAACTTTTTTTATTTTTTTGCTCATGATGCTGTGTGGCGGCTTGTTTTTTGCGGGACAAGATGACGTTTTCAGCGGTACCATGGTTATTTATATCCGTCTTTTTGATCGCGTTATTCCACTTTTTGTTCGGCGGTATGATAAAGCATTGTTTTTTGCCTCTTCTTTTTTTTTCTCTGCCAGAGTGGCAAAGCCAGTGACTGAGGGCAGATATTAATAGCCTAGAGAGGGACCATGGTTTATGCCCCCCCCCCCCCAGCTAAAAACATCAGCCCCCAGCCACCCCAGAAAAGGCACATCTGTAAGATGCGCCTATTCTAGCACTTTGCCTCTCTCTTCCCACTTCCATGTAGCGGTGGGATATGGGGTAATAAAGGGTTAATTATTATTTATTTATATAGCACCATTAATTCCATGGTGCTGTACATGAGAAAGGGGTTACATACAGTTATAGATATCATATACAGTAAACAAATTTACAGTGACAGACTGGTACAGAGGGGAGAGGACCCTGTCCTTGCGGACTTACATTCTATGGGATAGTGGGGAAGAGGCAGAAGGAGGGGCGAGGCAGCGGCTCTGGCGATGGCGAGGCGGTGGCTCTGGCGATGGTGAGGCAGCAGAATGGTTATTGTAGGCTGTAGGCTTTCTTGAAGAGATGGGTTTTCAGGTTCCGTCTGAAGGATCCGAGGGTGGTGGATAGTCGGCAGGGCCGGCTCCAGGTTTTTGAGGGCCCCGGGCGAAAGAGTCTCAGTGGGCCCCCCCTTTAACACATACCCCGATTCATGATCGCATATAAACACAGCCATGTAGTATATAACACTGCCCACGTAGTATATAGCAGCCCATGTAGTATATAGCAGCCCACGTAGCATATAGCAGCCCATGTAGTATATAGCACAGCCCATGTAGTATATAGCAGCCCATGTAGTATATAGCACAGCCCATGTAGTATATAGCAGCCCATGTAGTATATAGCACAGCCCACATAGTATATAGCAGCGCAGCCCACGTAGTATATAGCAGCCCGCGTAGTATATAGCAGCGCAGCCCATGTAGTATATAGCAGCGCAGCCCACATAGTATATAGCAGCGCAGCCCACGTAGTATATAGCAGCGCAGCCCACGTAGTATATAGCAGTGCAGCCCACGTAGTATATAGCAGCGCAGCCCACGTAGTATATAGCAGCGCCACTCACTCAGGCACTGGTAGGACTAGGAGCTCTTCCTGAATCTGCCTCATAACTTCAGCAGGACGGCAGCCAGCCAGGGGCGGAGATCAGAGCAGAGAACTGCTCTCTCCCCCCACAAACAATGTCACACTGGCTGCCTTCTGTTAACCCCTATGTGTGCCTGCCTGGCTGCACTGACTGAGTGAGAAGATGCTTGTGTCAGAGCTGGCACATAGGGGTTAAGAGAACGCAGCCAGCAGTGACTTTGTGGGCGGAGAGAGCATGTTATCTCCTGCTCTCCCAGCTGTATCTATGACAGCGTGAGTGGGCCCCCCTCTCTCTCTAGGGCCCCGGCATTTGCCCAGGTGCGCCGGGTGCTGACGCCGGCCCTGATAGTCGGACGTAATGAGGCGTGGAATTCTAGAGGATGGGGGATATTCGGGAGACATCTTGGAGGTGGTTGTGTGAAGAATGAATAAGTGTGGAGGAGAGTAGGAGGTCTTGGGAGGATCGGAGATTACCTGAGGGAAGATATTGGGAGATTAGTTCAGAGATATAGGGAGGGGACAGGTTGTGGATGGCTTTGTAGGTCAGTGTTAGTAGTTTGAACTGGATTAGTTGGGGAATTGGGAGCCAGTGGAGGGATTTGCAGAGGGGAGAAGCAGGGGAGTAGCAAGGAGAGAGGTGGATTAGCCGGGCAGCAGAGTTGAGGACAGACTGGAGTGGTGCAGGAGAGTTAGCGGGGAGGCCAAAGAGGAGGGTGTTGCAGTAGTCGAGGCGGGAGATGATGAGGGCATGCACAAGAGTTTTGGTAGATTGTGGGCTGAGAAAGGAACGGATTCTGGCAATATTTTTGAGTTGGAGGCGACAGGAGGTGGCAAGAGTTTGGACGTGCAGTTTGAAGGACAGGGCAGAGTCGAGAGTTACCCCGAGGCAGCGGATTTCAGGTGCGGGAGAGAGCGTGATGCCGTTTACCATAATAGATAGGACAGGTAGGGGGGATACGTGAGATGGGGGAAAGATGATGAGTTCGGTTTTGTCTACATTGAGTTTTAGGAAGCGAGAGGTGAAGGAGGATATGGCTGACAGACACTTCGGGATTCTGGACAGCAGAGAGGTGACATCTGGGCCAGAGAGGTAGATCTGAGTGCCGTCCGCATACAGGTGGCACTGGAAGCCGTGGGACTTTATGAGTTGTCCTAGGCCAAGAGTATAGATGGAAAAAAGTAGGGGCCCTAGGACAGAGCCTTGAGGGACTCCGACAGAGAGAGGGCGGGATGAGGAGGTAGTGTGGGAGTGGGAAACGCTAAATGTGCGGTCGGAAATGTGTGAGGCAATCCAGGACAGGGCAAGGTCTTTGATGCCAAGGGAAAAAAGAATCTGTAGCACTAGGCAGTTAATTTCACCTTGCTATTGTAAGGTGACATGAAGCCTGGTTAATAATGGAGAGGTGTCAATAAGACACCTATCCATTATTAATAGGGTTGAGCGAAACGGGTCGAACATTTTCAAAAGTCGCCGACTTTTGGCAAAGTCGGGTTTCATGAAACCCGATCCGACCCCTGTGCGTGGTCGGCCATGCGGTACGCGACTTTCGCGCCAAAGTCGCGTTTCAATGACGCGAAAAGCGCCATTTCTCAGCCAATGAAGGTAAACGCAGAGTGTGGGCAGCGTGATGACATAGGTACTGGTCCCCACCATCTTAGAGAAGGGCATTGCAGTGATTGGCTTGCTGTCCGCGGCGTCACAGGGGCTATAAAGGGGCGTTCCCGCCGACCGCCATCTTACTGCTGCTGATCTGAGCTTAGGGAGAGGTTGCTGCCGCTTCGTCAGAAGCAGGGATAGCGTTAGGCAGGGTCCATTAACCACAAAACCGCTTGTGCTGTAGCGATTTCCACTGCCCAACACCACCTTCGGTGTGCAGGGACAGTGGAAGCTCCTTTTTTTTTTTTTTTTCCTCAGCGCTGTAGCTCATTGGGCTGCCCTAGAAGGCTCCCTGATAGCTGCATTGCTGTGTGTACGCCGCTGTGCAAACCAACTGCTTTTTTCAAAGCACAAATCCTCTTGTTCCTTCCTTTCTGCACAGCTATCTTGTTTGTTTGTCCACACTTTTTATTTAATTTGTGCATCAGTCCACTCCTTATTGCTGCCTGCCATACCTGGCTGAGATTACTGCAGGGAGATAGTAATTGAACGACAGTTCCTTTTTTTTTTTTTTTGTGGGAGATTAAAGGGAACCTGTCACCCCGAAAATCGCGGGTGAGGTAATCCCACGGGCATCAGGGGCTTATCTGCAGCATTCTGTAATGCTGTAGATAAGCCCCCGATGTTACCTGAATAAGGAGAAAAAGACGTTATATTATACTCACCCAGGGGCGGTCCCGCTGCTTGTCAGGTCGGATGGGCGTCTCCGGTCCGCTGCGGCGCCTCCTATCTTCTTTCCATGACGTCCTCTTCTGATCTTCAGCCACGGATCCGGCGCAGGCGTACTTTGCTCTGCCCTCTTGAGGGCAGAGGATAGTACTGCAGTGCGCAGGCGCCGGAAAGGTCAGAGGCTCGGCGCCTGCGCAATGCAGTACTTTGTCTGCCCTCAACAGGGCAGAGCAAAGTACGCCTGCGCCGGAGCCGTGGCTGAAGATCAGAAGAGGACGTCATGGAAAGAAGATAGGAGGCGCCGCAGCGGACCAGAGACGCCCATCCGACCTGACCAGCAGCGGGACCGCCCCTGGGTGAGTATAATATAACGTCTTTTTCTCCTTTTTCAGGATACATCGGGGGCTTATCTACAGCATTACAGAATGCTGTAGAT
Source organism: Ranitomeya imitator (assembly GCF_032444005.1). Classification (NCBI taxonomy): domain Eukaryota; kingdom Metazoa; phylum Chordata; class Amphibia; order Anura; family Dendrobatidae; genus Ranitomeya; species Ranitomeya imitator. The sequence goes on from NC_091288.1 coordinate 187,476,014, forward strand.
AAGCCCCTGATGCCGGTGGCCTTACCTCACCCGCGATTTTCGGGGTGACAGGTGCCCTTTAAAATTGGCATTTCTGCTAGAGTGCCATCCCTGTCTGTGTCATCTCTCACTCAGTGGGCCATAGAAAGCCTATTTATTTTTTTGCTTGATTTGGGTTCCAAAATCTACCAGAAAAAATCACATCAATCAGTGGGAGAAAAATATTGGCCTCAGGGCTTGTGTGCCACTCCTGACTCCTGTGTGTGCCATCTCTCACTCAGTGGGCCATAGAAAGCCTATTAATTTTTTTGCTTGATTTGGGTTCTAAATTCTATCTGAAAAAATCAATAAATCAATCAGTGGGAGATTAATATTGGCCTTTGGGCTTGTGTGCCAGTCCTGAGCGTGCCATCTCTCTCACAAATAGTGGGCCATAGAAAGCCTATTTATTTTTTGGGTTGATTTGGGTTCATAATTCTACCTGAAAAAATCAATCAATCAATCAGTGGGAGATTAATATTGGCCTTTGGGCTTGTGTGCCAGTGCTAAGCGTGCCATCTCTCTCTCTCTCAGATAGTGGGCCATAGAAAGCCTATTTATTATTTTTTTTTTTGGGGGGTTTATAAATTTTCCCTGGAAAAAAAAAAAATGGGAGATTAATATTGGCCTCTGGGCTTGTGTGCCAGTCCTGAGTGTGCCATCTCTCTCACAAATAGTGGGCCATAGAAAGCCTATTAATTTTTTTGCTTGATTTGGGTTCCAAAATCTACCAGAAAAAATCACAAAATCAATCAGTGGGAGATTAATATTGGCCTCTGGGCTTGTGTGCCACTCCTGACTCCTGTGTGCGTCATCTGTCACTCAGTGGGCCCTAGAAAGCCTATTTTTTGTTTTATTTGTTTTCTAAATTCTCCCTGAAAAAATCATTTTATTTTCTTTGGTTTCTAAATTATTCCTGGAAAAAATCATTTTTTTTGTATTTTTTTTTCTCTAAAGTCTCCCTGAAAAAAAAAAAAAAAAAAAATTCTGTGGGAGATTCATATTGCGCCTTCTGCTTGTGTGCCAGTCTTGACTCCTGGGTGTGCCATCTCTCTCTCTCTTTTCCCAAATTGTGGGCCATAGAAAGCCTATTAATTTTTTTGCTTGATTTGGGTTCCAAAATCTACCAGAAAAAATCACAAAATCAATCAGTGGGAGATTAATATTGGCCTCTGGGCTTGTGTGCCACTCCTGACTCCTGTGTGCGTCATTTGTCACTCAGTGGGCCCTAGAAAGCCTTTTTTTTTTTTTTTTTCCTAAATTCTCCCTGAAGCAATCATTGCATTTTATTTGTTTTATAAATTCTTCTGTAAAAAAATTTTTTTTTTTTTTTTTATTTTTTTTCTGAAGTCTCCCTTTAAAAAAAAAAAAAAAAAAAAACAGTGGGAGATAAATATTTACATTTGCGCTTCAGTGACAGTCCTGCGTGTGTGGCATCTCATTTGTTGCCAACAACAACAGAGTGTGTAACATTGTGGCTGATTTTCGTTGTGGTCTCACCCACCTGTAAAGGGGTAGCTAAATCATACTGAAGTTATAGCTCACCGTGTAAGTTGTGTGACAGCAACAAATACCGTTCGTTTGGTAACGTTTTTAAAACAATGAGGAAGTCTGGTGGAAGAGGTCGTGGCCGGGGGCGTTCATTGTCAGCTGGTAATGAGGGTAGTGGTAGTGGTGGAGCATCAGGTGGTCGTGAGAAAAAGAATATTGCACCTAAGTCTGGAGCTGTGGAGCCAGGTTCGTCGTCTGGCTACACAAGGCCTCGAACCCTCCCTTTTCTGGGAGTAGGAAAACCGCTTTTAAAGCCGGAGCATCAAGAGCAAGTTTTGGCTTATCTTGCTGACTCAGCCTCTAGCTCTTTTGCCTCCTCTCGTGAAACTGGTAAAAGTAAAAGCAGCGCGTCGTTAGTGGATGTTCACGGTCAGGGACAAGTCACTTCCTTGTCCTCTTCAGCAAAAACAACAACAGAGAAGAATGCAGCAGGCGACACAACGGGTTACTCCATGGAGCTCTTTACACATACCGTCCCTGGCTTAGAAAGTGAAGCAGTTAACAGTCCATGCCCATTACAAGTTGAATCTGACATGGAGTGCACTGACGCACAGCCACAGCCAGACTACTATGCTGGTCCTTTGACTCAGACCACAACATTGCCCTCGCAGGGTGCTGATCAAGAATCAGACCCTGATGAGACTATGTTGCCCCATCACGAACGCTATACCACCGACCGACACGGTGACACAGACGAAGTTGCACACGAGCTACAAGAAGAGGTAATAGATGACCAAGTTCTTGACCCCGATTGGCAGCCATTGGGGGAACAGGGTGCAGGCGGCAGCAGTTCTGAAGCGGAGGAAGAGGGGCCGCAGCAGGCATCAACATCGCAACAGGTTCCATCTGCCGGGCCCGTATCTTGGCCAAAACGCGTGGCAAAGTCAAAACCTGTTGGAGGACAGCGTGGCCATCCGGTTAAAGCTCAGTCTGCAATGCCTGAAAAGGTATCCGATGCTAGAAAGAGTGCAGTCTGGCATTTTTTTAAACAACATCCAATTGATCAGCACAAAGTAATCTGTCAAAAATGTTCAACTACCTTAAGCAGAGGGCAGAATCTGAAAAGTCTCAATACAAGTTGCATGCATAGACATTTAACCACCATGCATTTGCAAGCTTGGACTAACTACCAAACGTCCCTTAAGGTTGTAGCACCCTCGGCCAATGAAGCTAGTCATCAACGCAACATCCCTTCCGGCAGTGTAGGGCCACCATTTTCTGCACCACCTGCAGTATCTGTGCAGGTTTCTTTGCCAGGCCAAAGCAGTCAGGGTCAGGGAATCTCCAGTTTCGTAGTAGGAAACACTGCATCTAGGGCACCGGCGGCAACAATACCATCTCCCACCGTCTCTCAGTCTGCCATGTCCACCGGCACCCCCGCTAGTTCCCCGATCTCCAGCTCTCCAGTCCAGCTCACCCTACATGAGACTATGGTCAGAAAAAGGAAGTACTTAGCCTCGCATCCGCGTACACAGGGTTTGAACGCCCACATAGCTAGACTAATCTCGTTAGAGATGATGCCCTACCGGTTAGTTGAAAGCGAAGCTTTCAAAGACCTGATGGACTACGCTGTACCACGCTACGAGCTACCCAGTCGACACTTTTTTTCCAGAAAAGCCATCCCAGCCCTCCACCAGCATGTTAAAGAGCGCATCGTCCATGCACTCAGGCAATCTGTGAGCACAAAGGTGCACCTGACAACAGATGCATGGACCAGTAGGCATGGCCAGGGACGTTACGTATCCATCACGGCACACTGGGTAAATGTGGTGGATTCAGGGTCCACAGGGGACAGCAAGTTTGGGACAGTTCTGCCTAGCCCACGGTATAGGAAACAGTTGGCTGTAGCCGTTCGCACCCCCTCCTCCTCCTCCTCCTCCTCCTCGTCCTCCTGCAGAAGCGAGAGCTCGTCCACAGACCGCAGACCAGGTCTCCCATTATGGGGCAGCTACTGGCAAACGTCAGCAGGCTGTATTGGCTATGAAGTGTTTGGGCGACAACAGACACACCGCGGAAGTTCTGTCCGAGTTCTTGCAGCAAGAAACGCAGTCGTGGCTGGGCACTGTAGATCTTGAGGCAGGCAAGGTAGTGAGTGATAACGGAAGGAATTTCATGGCTGCCATCTCCCTTTCCCAACTGAAACACATTCCTTGCCTGGCTCACACCTTAAACCTGGTGGTGCAGTGCTTCCTGAAAAGTTATCCGGGGTTATCCGACCTGCTCCTCAAAGTGCGTGGACTTTGCGCACATATCCGCCGTTCGCCTGTACACTCCAGCCGTATGCAGACCTATCAGCGTTCTTTGCACCTTCCCCAGCATCGCCTAATCATAGACGTTGTTACAAGGTGGAACTCAACACTGCACATGCTTCAGAGACTGTGCGAACAGAGGCGGGCTGTTATGTTTTTGTGGGAGGATACACATACACGGGCAGGCAGTAGGATGGCAGACATGGAGTTGTCAGGTGTGCAGTGGTCGAAGATTAAAGACATATGTCAAGTCCTTCAGTGTTTTGAGGAATGCACACGGCTGGTTAGTGCAGAAAACGCCATAATAAGCATGAGCATCCCCCTAATGTGTCTGCTGATGCAAAGTTTGACGCACATAAAGGATCAGGCGTCTGCACCAGAGGAAGAGGAAAGCCTTGATGACAGTCAGCCATTGTCTGGTCAGGGCAGTGTACAGGACGAGGTAGCGGGCGAAGAGGAGGTGGAGGATGAGGAGGATGATGGGGATGAGTATATTTTTAATGAGGAAGCTTTCCCGGGGTCACTGGAAATTGGTGGCGTGGCAAGGCCGGGTTCTGGTTTTTTGAGGGACACAAGTGACGTAGATTTGCCTGCAACTGCCCCTCAACCAAGCACAACCGCAGATTTGACAACTGGAACTTTGGGGCACATGGCGGATTATGCCTTGCGTATCCTCAAAAGGGACACACGCATTACAAAAATGATGAACGATGACGATTACTGGTTGGCCTGCCTCCTTGATCCTCGCTATAAAGGCAAATTGCAAAATATTATGCCACATGAGAACTTGGAACTAATATTAGCAACAAAACAATCAACTCTTGTTGACCGTTTGCTTCTGGCATTCCCTGCACACAGCGCCCGTGATCGTTCTCACACGAGCTCCAGGGGGCAGCAGACCAGAGGTGTTAGAGGGGCAGAAATCAGAAGTGGCGTTGGCCAGAGGGGTTTTCTGACCAGGTTGTGGAGTGATTTTGCTATGACCGCAGACAGGACAGGTACTGCAGCATCAATTCAAAGTGACAAGAGACAACATTTGTCCAGTATGGTTACAAACTATTTTTCATCCCTTATCGACGTTCTCCCTCAACCGTCATTCCCATTTGATTACTGGGCATCCAAATTAGACACCTGGCCAGAATTGGCAGAATATGCATTGCAGGAGCTTGCTTGCCCGGCAGCTAGTGTCCTATCAGAAAGAGTATTCAGTGCTGCAGGTTCAATACTAACTGAAAAAAGGACTCGTCTGGCTACCCAAAATGTAGATGATCTAACCTTCATTAAAATGAACCACAACTGGATTACGAAATCTTTTGCCCCACCTTGCCCGGCTGACACCTAACTTTCCTATGAAAAGGTCTTGACTGTGGACTCTTCTGAATGACTTTTCCAATCTCGTAATTTTCTGCACCTGATTGTCCAGCATACGACATGTTTACTCCTAACAAAATGGCCAAACTCTCCACACGGGGCCGTGGTATCGCCACTTTGCGCCAGCACCCGTGAGAGTGCAGTTTGTCTGAAGAGGTGGGTGTGCCCGCTTTTGGTCGACGGCACTGCCACTGGGTCCCTCATAGTACAATAAAGTGTCTCTGGCGGTGGTGGTGCGCACCCAACGTCAGACACACCATTGTAATATGAGGGGCCCTGTGCCTGTACCGCCGGCCACAAGACAGTTCCCCCCCCCAGCTCAAACAGTGCTCTACCACTAGCAAAATTATCTCTCACAGCTTCACCAATGTTTAGTCTATGCGCTGACATCCTTCAATGCCTGGCACTGACAATACCATTGTTTTGACATTTTTGTTATGTTAGGCCTTCGAAGCCTGTCTGCGGTCCGTTCTTTCTACAACTACTACACTGACCAGGCCACTGCTGGCCGTGTTCCCCTTGAACCAATTTAAAAGTGCCTACAGCCAGCCCAATTTTGTTATGTTAGGCCTTCGAAGCCTGTCTGCCGTCACTCCTTCCACTAGACTTCCACTGACCAGACCACTGCTGCCCGTGTAGCCCTGGAACCAATTTAAAAGTGCCTACAGCCAGCCCAATTTTGTTATGTTAGGCCTTCGAAGCCTGTCTGCCGTCACTCCTTCCACTAGGCCTCCACTGACCAGACCACTGCTGCCCGTGTACCCCTGGAACCAATTTAAAAGTGCCTACAGCCAGCCCAATTTTGTTATGTTAGGCCTTCGAAGCCTGTCTGCCGTCACTCCTTCCACTAGACTTCCACTGACCAGACCACTGCTGCCCGTGTACCCCTGGAACCAATTTAAAAGTGCCTACAGCCAGCCCAATTTTGTTATGTTAGGCCTTCGAAGCCTGTCTGCGGTCCGTTCTTTCAACTACTACTACACTGACCAGACCACTGCTGCCCGTGTACCCCTGGAACCAATTTAAAAATGCCTACAGCCAGACCAATTTTGTTATGTTAGGCCTTCGAAGCCTGTCTGCCGTCACTCCTTCCACTAGACTTCCACTGACCAGACCACTGCTGCCCGTGTACCCCTGGAACCAATTTAAAAGTGCCTACAGCCAGACCAATTTTGTTATGTTAGGCCTTCGATGCCTGTCTGCCGTCACTCCTTCCACTAGGCCTCCACTGACCAGACCACTGCTGCCCGTGTACCCCTGGAACCAATTTAAAAGTGCCTACAGCCAGCCCAATTTTGTTATGTTAGGCCTTCGAAGCCTGTCTGCCGTCACTCCTTCCACTAGACTTCCACTGACCAGACCACTGCTGCCCGTGTACCCCTGGAACCAATTTAAAAGTGCCTACAGCCAGCCCAATTTTGTTATGTTAGGCCTTCGAAGCCTGTCTGCGGTCCGTTCTTTCAACTACTACTACACTGACCAGGCCACTGCTGCCCGTGTACCCCTGGAACCAATTTAAAAGTGCCTACAGCCAGACCTATTTTGTTATGTTAGGCCTTCGAAGCCTGTCTGCCGTCACTCCTTCCACTAGACTTCCACTGACCAGACCACTGCTGCCCGTGTACCCCTTGAACCAATTTAAAAGTGCCTACAGCCAGCCCAATTTTGTTATGTTAGGCCTTCGAAGCCTGTCTGCGGTCCGTTCTTTCAACTACTACTACACTGACCAGACCACTGCTGCCCGTGTACCCCTGGAACCAATTTAAAAGTGCCTACAGCCAGCCCAATTTTGTTATGTTAGGCCTTCGAAGCCTGTCTGCGGTCCGTTCTTTCAACTACTACTACACTGACCAGACCACTGCTGCCCGTGTACCCCTGGAACCAATTTAAAAGTGCCTACAGCCAGCCCAATTTTGTTATGTTAGGCCTTCGAAGCCTGTCTGCGGTCCGTTCTTTCAACTACTACTACACTGACCAGGCCACTGCTGGCCGTGTTCCCCTTGAACCAATTTAAAAGTGCCTACAGCCAGCCCAATTTTGTTATGTTAGGCCTTCGAAGCCTGTCTGCCGTCACTCCTTCCACTAGACTTCCACTGACCAGACCACTGCTGCCCGTGTAGCCCTGGAACCAATTTAAAAGTGCCTACAGCCAGCCCAATTTTGTTATGTTAGGCCTTCGAAGCCTGTCTGCCGTCACTCCTTCCACTAGGCCTCCACTGACCAGACCACTGTTGCCCGTGTACCCCTGGAACCAATTTAAAAGTGCCTACAGCCAGCCCAATTTTGTTATGTTAGGCCTTCGAAGCCTGTCTGCCGTCACTCCTTCCACTAGACTTCCACTGACCAGACCACTGCTGCCCGTGTACCCCTGGAACCAATTTAAAAGTGCCTACAGCCAGCCCAATTTTGTTATGTTAGGCCTTCGAAGCCTGTCTGCGGTCCGTTCTTTCAACTACTACTACACTGACCAGACCACTGCTGCCCGTGTACCCCTGGAACCAATTTAAAAGTGCCTACAGCCAGACCAATTTTGTTATGTTAGGCCTTCGAAGCCTGTCTGCCGTCACTCCTTCCACTAGACTTCCACTGACCAGACCACTGCTGCCCGTGTACCCCTGGAACCAATTTAAAAGTGCCTACAGCCAGACCAATTTTGTTATGTTAGGCCTTCGAAGCCTGTCTGCCGTCACTCCTTCCACTAGGCCTCCACTGACCAGACCACTGCTGCCCGTGTACCCCTGGAACCAATTTAAAAGTGCCTACAGCCAGCCCAATTTTGTTATGTTAGGCCTTCGAAGCCTGTCTGCCGTCACTCCTTCCACTAGACTTCCACTGACCAGACCACTGCTGCCCGTGTACCCCTGGAACCAATTTAAAAGTGCCTACAGCCAGCCCAATTTTGTTATGTTAGGCCTTCGAAGCCTGTCTGCGGTCCGTTCTTTCAACTACTACTACACTGACCAGACCACTGGTGCCCGTGTACCCCTGGAACCAATTTAAAAGTGCCTACAGCCAGCCCAATTTTGTTATGTTAGGCCTTCGAAGCCTGTCTGCGGTCCGTTCTTTCAACTACTACTACACTGACCAGACCACTGCTGCCCGTGTACCCCTGGAACCAATTTAAAAGTGCCTACAGCCAGACCAATTTTGTTATGTTAGGCCTTCGAAGCCTGTCTGCCGTCACTCCTTCCACTAGACTTCCACTGACCAGACCACTGCTGCCCGTGTACCCCTGGAACCAATTTAAAAGTGCCTACAGCCAGCCCAATTTTGTTATGTTAGGCCTTCGAAGCCTGTCTGCGGTCCGTTCTTTCAACTACTACTACACTGACCAGACCACTGCTGCCCGTGTACCCCTGGAACCAATTTAAAAGTGCCTACAGCCAGCCCAATTTTGTTATGTTAGGCCTTCGAAGCCTGTCTGCGGTCCGTTCTTTCAACTACTACTACACTGACCAGACCACTGCTGCCCGTGTACCCCTGGAACCAATTTAAAAGTGCCTACAGCCAGCCCAATTTTGTAATGTTAGGCCTTCGAAGCCTGTCTGCGGTCCGTTCTTTCAACTACTACTACACTGACCAGACCACTGCTGCCCGTGTACCCCTGGAACCAATTTAAAAGTGCCTACAGCCAGCCCAATTTTGTTATGTTAGGCCTTCGAAGCCTGTCTGCCGTCACTCCTTCCACTAGACTTCCACTGACCAGACCACTGCTGCCCGTGTACCCCTGGAACCAATTTAAAAGTGCCTACAGCCAGACCAATTTTGTTATGTTAGGCCTTCGAAGCCTGTCTGCCGTCACTCCTTCCACTAGACTTCCACTGACCAGACCACTGCTGCCCGTGTACCCCTGGAACCAATTTAAAAGTGCCTACAGCCAGCCCAATTTTGTTATGTTAGGCCTTCGAAGCCTGTCTGCGGTCCGTTCTTTCAACTACTACTACACTGACCAGACCACTGCTGCCCGTGTACCCCTGGAACCAATTTAAAATTGCCAACAGCCCAATGTTAGTATGTTAGGCCTTTGATGCCTGTCTGCCGTCACTCCTTCCACTAGGCCTCCACTGACCTGTCTACTGCTGCCCGTGTTCCCATGGAACCAATTATAAATTGCCTACAGCCAGCCCAATATATTATGTTAGGCCTTCGAAGCCTGTCTGCGTTCCCTCCTTCCACTAGGCCTCCAGGGACCTGTCTACTGCTGCCCGTGTACCCCTTGAACCAACATCATAAAATAAAATAACAAGTATTTTGATTATAAAAAAGAAAATACTGGTGAGATATCAAATGCAGACATTTTAACATTAAAAACAAACACACAACTAAAATCTGGAACAGTACAAAAAATGGCCACCAGCTACAATTACTTTCTCCTGCAAGTAGTTAACTGAAAGGTTTTTTAAATTGAAAACACAGATATGGCATCCACCGAGTGTTGTCTTGTCGCGTCTTCTTTATATTTTTGCCAAGAAGATGTAAAACAATGAAAATAATTAAATCATTAATTACAAAAATAATAGAGTAAGTCAAAACCACATTGCAAATAAACATTCATTACAAATAAAGAAGCAGGGCGCGTCCGAGGGTGAGTATATACCTAATAAGAATATAATCACCCTCGGACGCGCAATGCTTATTTCCAACAGCCTTCCTTCCTAAGAATCAGCCCTTCCGTGGTGTAGAGAGAGGTTGTGTTACACTCCAAGGTGTTCCCCAGGTTGCCTTTCCTGAGCTTCGATCTTCCGGCTCTCGTTTAGTAGTTGTTGGAAACTACGCTGCATTAGGCCTACAAATTTGGTATGGGGGAAACATTGGCGCATCTGCGGTCCCTCCTTCCACTAGGCCTCCAGTGACCTGTCTACTGCTGCCCGTGTACCCCTTGAACCAACATCATAAAATAAAATAATAAGTATTTTGATTATAAAAAAGAAAATACTGGTGAGATATCAAATGCTGACATTTTAGCATTAAAAACAAACACACAACTAAAATCTGGAACAGTACAAAAAATGGCCACCAGCTACAATTACTTTCTCCTGCAAGTAGTTAACTGAAAGGTTTTTTAAATTGAAAACACAGATATGGCATCCACCGAGTGTTGTCCTGTCGCGTCTTCTTTATATTATTGCCAAGAAGATGTAAAACAATGAAAATAATTAAATCATTAATTACAAAAATAATAGAGTAAGTCAAAACCACATTGCAAATAAACATTCATTACAAATAAAGAAGCAGGGCGCGTCCGAGGGTGAGTATATACCTAATAAGAATATAATCACCCTCGGACGCGCAATGCTTATTTCCAACAGCCTTCCTTCCTAAGAATCAGCCCTTCCGTGGTGTAGAGAGAGGTTGTGTTACACTCCAAGGTGTTCCCCAGGTTGCCTTTCCAGAGCTTCGATCTTCCGGCTCTCGTTTAGTAGTTCTTGGAAACTACACTGCATTAGGCCTACAAATTGGGTATGGGGTGGAGAGAGATGGTGTGTTACACTCCAAGGTGTTCCCCAGGTTTCCTTGCCATTGCTTCGGTCTTCCGACTCTCGTTTAGTAGTTGTAGAAAAGTACACTGCATTAGGCCTACAAAATGGGTATGGGGTGGAGAGAGATGGTGTATTACACTCCAAGGTGTTCCCCAGGTTGCCTTTCCTGAGCTTCTATCTTCAGGCTCTCATTAAATTGTGGTTAAATGGAACAACTGCATTTGGCGTACTAGTTGGTTTGGGGCCTACTATCGGTGTCTGCCACTCCTTGCTGTTCTCCTGGTTTCCTGTCCTGAAATTCCATTTTCAGGCTCTCGTTAAGTAGTTGTTAATGTTAGACTGCATTTGGCCTACTAGTTGGGTTGGGGCCTACTATCGGTGTCTGCCACTCCTTGCTGTTCTCCTCCACTGAACAAAGCTGTGCCGCCTGTTTACTACGGTTGCCAATTTTGAACTGCATTTCGACTACTTACTGATTTGGCCCTACTCTCTGTGTCAGCCTCTCATTCCAGTTGTCCTCCACTGCAATGCCCCCTGGTTATTCCTGTGTTACCAATTTTGAACTGCATTTAGCCCACTTTATTCTTTGGGCCTATATCTGTGTTTCCACTTCATCGTGCCCATTGCCCAGCCAGTGATAGATGAGTCTGCTGGTACATTGACCCATAACGCAACATTCCCCGTGCACGCTACACAACAACATTGTGACCCTGCTGAAAGTCAGGTTGCTCTTCCCGCATACCATACCACCTTACACGGGGACAAAGAGGAAGGTGCAGATGAAAGTGCAGGTTCCTTCATCAGGTGGGGGGAGGAATACTAGTTGGCGACGTCACTGGCACAGGGCCTCTCATAGTACGCAAAAGTGTTGCTGCCGGTGGGAGGCGCCCCCGCCGTGCAAACACACCGCTGTACTTTGAGGGGCCCTGTGCCAGTGCCAATGCCAACAAGTGGGCCCCCCCTGCTTGCTCAGGTTCACAGCACTTGCAAAGTTGAAATACTTACCTCTCCCTGCTCCACTGCCGTGACGTGGTCCAGATTTCCTGGGCCCACTAATTACTTGAACCAGCCCTACCCACCACAACTTTAGCCAAATGACCCCCAATTTCAAATGCCTTCCAATTATTATAAGGTAAATTACGCTTGACAAGCTTCATTAAGAAGAATGGATGGTTTTGACATTAAAATGGGCACTCTAGGTGTTTTCCTGGCCCCCACTCACTGCCGACTATGCTCCCCCATTGACTTGCATTGGGTTTCGTGTTTCGGTCGATCCCGACTTTTCGCCATAATCGGCCGATTTCACTCGACCCGACTTTTGAGATAGTCGGGTTTCGCAAAACCCGGCTCGACTCTAAAAAGGTCAAGGTCGCTCAACTCTAATTATTAATAATAATAATTGTTATTTATATAGCGCCAACATATTCCGCAGCGCTTTACAAATTATAGCGGGGACTTGTACAGACAATAGACATTACAGCATAACAGAAATACAGTTCAAAACAGATACCAGGAGGAATGAGGGCCCTGCTCGCAAGCTTACAAACTATGAGGAAAAGGGGAGACACGAGAGGTGGATGGTAACAATTGCTTTAGTTATTCGGACCAGCCATAGTGTAAGGCTCGGGTGTTCATGTAAAGCTGCATGAACCAGTTAACTGCCTAAGTATGTAGCAGTACAGACACAGAGGGCTATTAACTGCATAAAGTGAATGAGAACATGATGCGAGGAACCTGATTGTTTTTATTTATTTTTATTTTTTTTTAAATAGGCCACACAGGGATCGTTAGGTTAATACATTGAGGCGGTAGGCCAGTCTGAACAAATGAGTTTTTAGGGTACGCTTAAAACTGTGGGGATTGGGGATTAATCGTATTAACCTAGGTAGTGCATTCCAAAGAATCGGCGCAGCACGTGTAAAGTCTTGGAGACGGGAGTGGGAGGTTCTGATTATTGAGGATGCTAACCTGAGGTCATTAGCGGAGCGGAGGGCACGGGTAGGGTGGTAGACTGATACCACGGAGGAGATGTAGGGTGGTGCTGAGCCATGGAGTGCTTTGTGGATGAGGGTAATAGTTTTGTACTGGATTCTGGAGTGGATGGGTAGCCAGTGTAATGACTGGCACAGGGTAGATAAATAAATAGGGCAGCACACTGCAGCGCCAAAACATGCAAACTTGAAAAAACGAAATTTGAACTGCATTACTGCACTAGAAATATGAAAAATGAGAGCTTTTAGCGCACAAAAATGGCCAATTTTATGTGTACCTCGTAGCCACGTTAAGGCATCTCTCTTATACGAGGTCCTACGTTTGACCTACCTCACTGAGAATAAACGTCTCCATCTGAATGGGTACATGTAAAAACCTCTTCTTGGACTCAAATTCTCTCTCTATGTGGAGGGGTATTGGACCTACTATAATTAAAACACCTGAAGCTAGGAGGCGGGGAGTGCACGATCAGAAGGCTAGAGAATACATTTCAAAAACCTGACCTGCACATCCAAACATAGACTGAGTGTGAACAGGTGCTGAACCCAGAGTCGCCAACTCGTATATAGCTAAATAAATAGGGCAGCACACTGCAGCGCCAAAACATGCAAACTTGAAAAAACGAAATTTGAACTGCATTACTGTACTAGAAATATGAAAAATGAGAGCTTTTAGCGCACAAAAATGGCCAATTTTATGTGTACCTCGTAGCCACGTTAAGGCATCTCTCTTAATTATAGTAGGTCCAATACCCCTCCACATAGAGAGAGAATTTGAGTCCAAGAAGAGGTTTTTACATGTACCCATTCAGATGGAGACGTTTATTCTCAGTGAGGTAGGTCAAACGTAGGACCTCGTATAAGAGAGATGCCTTAACGTGGCTACGAGGTACACATAAAATTGGCCATTTTTGTGCGCTAAAAGCTCTCATTTTTCATATTTCTAGTGCAGTAATGCAGTTCAAATTTCGTTTTTTCAAGTTTGCATGTTTTGGCGCTGCAGTGTGCTGCCCTATTTATTTAGCTATATACGAGTTGGCGACTCTGGGTTCAGCACCTGTTCACACTCAGTCTATGTTTGGATGTGCAGGTCAGGTTTTTGAAATGTATTCTCTAGCCTTCTGATCGTGCACTCCCCGCCTCCTAGCTTCAGGTGTTTTAATTATAGTAGGTCCAATACCCCTCCACATAGAGAATTTGAGTCCAAGAAGAGGTTTTTACATGTACCCATTCAGATGGAGACGTTTATTCTCAGTGAGGTAGGTCAAACGTAGGACCTCGTATAAGAGAGATGCCTTAACGTGGCTACGAGGTACACATAAAATTAATATTATTGTGAGGTAAATGAGGCTGATATTAATGCTAATATTAGTGTGAGGTAAATGAGGCTGATATTAATGCTAATATTATTGTGAGGTAAATGAGGCTGATATTAATGCTAATAGTATTGTGAGGTAAATGACGCTGATATTAATGCTAATATTATTGTGAGGTAAATGAGGCTGATATTAATGCTAATATTATTGTGAGGTAAATGAGGCTGATATTAATGCTAATATTATTGTGAGGTAAATGAGGCTGATATTAATGCTAATATTATTGTGAGGTAAATGAGGCTGATATTAATGCTAATATTATTGTGAGGTAAATGACGCTGATATTAATGCTAATATTATTGTGAGGTAAATGAGGCTGATATTAATGCTAATATTATTGTGAGGTAAATGAGGCTGATATTAATGCTAATAGTATTGTGAGGTAAATGAGGCTGATATTAATGCTAATATTTGGGGAGTTCGCCTGAGGCGAGGATGCAGTCGTCTCCTCCTCCCCGGCCCTCCGCTTCTCCTCCTCCCCGGCTTCTCCTCCTCTCCGGCCCTCAGCTTCGCCTCCTCCCCGGCCCTCAGCTTCTCCTCCTCCCCGGCCCTCAGCTTCTCCTCCTCCCCGGCCCTCAGCTTCTCCTCCTCCCCGGCCCTCAGCTTCTCCTCCTCCCCGGCCCTCAGCTTCTCCTCCTCCCCGGCCCTCAGCTTCTCCTCCTCCCCGGCCCTAGCTTCTCCTCCTCCCCGGCCCTCAGCTTCTCCTCCTCCCCGGCCCTAGCTTCTCCTCCTCCCCGGCCCTCAGCTTCTCCTCCCTGGCCCTCAGCTTCTCCTCCTCCCCGGCCCTCAGCTTCTCCTCCTCCCCGGCCCTCAGCTTCTCCTCCTCCCCGGCCCTCAGCTTCTCCTCCTCCCCGGCCCTCAGCTTCTCCTCCTCCCCGGCCCTAGCTTCTCCTCCTCCCCGGCCCTCAGCTTCTCCTCCCTGGCCCTCAGCTTCTCCTCCTCCCCGGCCCTCAGCTTCTCCTCCTCCCCGGCCCGAGCTTCTCCTCCTCCCCGGCCCTCAGCTTCTCCTCCTCCCCGGCCCTCAGCTTCTCCTCCTCCCCGGCCCTCAGCTTCTCCTCCTCCCCGGCCCTCAGCTTCTCCTCCTCCCCGGCCCTCAGCTTCTCCTCCTCCCCGGCCCTCAGCTTCTCCTCCTCCCCGGCCCTCAGCTTCTCCTCCTCCCCGGCCCTCAGCTTCTCCTCCTCCCCGGCCCTAGCTTCTCCTCCTCCCCGGCCCTCAGCTTCTCCTCCTCCCGCGCACTCTCCTCTCTCTGTCTGGACACAACCTGACCGCGCTGCTGTTATTTTGTCATCTAATTTGACGTAGAGATTCTCTCCACCAATCACAGCGCAGGTCAAGACAGAAGCAGCCAATAGCAGAGCTCGCAGCTCGGAGCTATCGCACCCACGTGTCTGCTCCAGGGAAGGAGGGACGGGAAAAAAAAAAACTGCAATGGCTGCGCTGTGTCAACATCTCCTATGTGTGTGCAGGTGACCGGGGCCGCCCTCCTACGTGTCATTAATTATACCGGGTGCCAGGGGCGGCAAGGTAAGCGGCGGCCATCCGTACGGCCTTTACAAAATGTCCTTACTGGGGTCATTGTGGAGACCTTGGAGTGGGAGGGGTTAATGAGGATGAGCCCCAATCTGTGCGCCCCTTCCGGACACTCTGGGTAATTACACCACTTTTTGAGGGCTTCTGTGTTTTATGGGGGGAGGTGAGACCCCCAGCTCCCAGTACATAGCACCACACCAGCCTTCCAGGGGATGTCCATGTGTTATGGGACCATATGGTGGCAGTTTAATGTATCTGTCATCAAAAAGTGGCTAAAAAAAGTGCGGACCACCATTGTCCGATAACCCCCACTGACCCCAGGTTTATGCCCCCCTTGATTTCTTCCTCCTAGTCCTCCCTGAGCTATAACTTTATTCTTTCCCCATAATTTATATATATATATTTCGGGAAGGGAAAGAGGGACAAAGTTAGTGGCGCGCAGAACGCCGGGAATTTTAGGCCACACCTCTGACCACACCCATTTCACAACTAGTCATGCGCCAACCACACCCATTTACACTGCTGATAACAATGTTTCATGAACAATAAGTATAAACAAAAAAAAATATGGCCACACAGTGCTCCATACTGTATAATGGCCCCACTCCATACACCTCGTACACACACACTGCTCCGCTCTGTACACCTCATACACACGGCTCCGCTCCATACACCTCATACACACACGGCTCCTCTCCATACACCTCGTACATACATGACTCCACTCCGTGCACCTTGTACACACACGGCTCCGCTCCGTACACCTCGTACACACATGACTCCACTCCGTGCACCTCGTACACACACGGCTCCACTCCGTACACCTCGTACACACACGGCTCCGCTCCGTACACCTCGTACACACATGACTCCACTCCGTGCACCTCGTACACACACGGCTCCACTCCATACACCTCATACACACACGGCTCCTCTCCATACACCTCGTACATACATGACTCCACTCCGTGCACCTTGTACACACACGGCACCGCTCTGTACACCTCATACACACACGGCTCCGCTCTGTACACCTCGTACACACATGACTCCACTCCGTGCACCTCGTACACACACGGCTCCTCTCTGTACACCTCGTACACACACGGCTCCTCTCTGTACACCTCATACACACACGGCTCCTCTCTGTACACCTCGTACATACACGGCTCCTCTCTGTACACCTCGTACACACATGACTCCACTCCGTGCACCTCGTACACACACGGCTCCTCTCTGTACACCTCGTACACACACGGCTCCTCTCCATACACCTCGTACACACACGGCTCCTCTCCATACACCTCGTATACACACACGGCTCTGCTTCGTACACCTCATACACACACGACTCCTTTCCGTGCACCTTGTACACACGGCTCCTCTCTGTACACCTTGTACACACACGGCTCCTCTCCGTACACCTCGTACACACACGGCTCCGCTCCATACACCTCATACACACACGGCTCCTCTCCATACACCTCGTACATACATGACTCCACTCCGTGCACCTTGTACACACACGGCACCGCTCTGTACACCTCATACACACACGGCTCCGCTCTGTACACCTCGTACACACACGGCTCCACTCCGTACACCTCATACACATACGGCTCCTCTCCATACACCTCGTACACACACACGGCTCCGCTCCATACACATTGCACACTCTGCTCCGCTCCATATACCTTGTACACACACGGCTCCGCTCCGTACATACGTGGCTCTGCTCCGTACACCTCGTACACACGCAGCTTCGCTCCGTACACCTTGTACACACACGACTCCGCTCCATACACGATGCGCTGTTTATTTATATATTTTTTTATATTATTTAATATCATTATTCCTCAGCAGTATGCACAGTTACACGTGCAACGAGACTGAATATTTTAATTTTATTTTTGAGATTTCTTTTTTCTTGTGTCATGGAGTGGGAAAAAGGGAGTAAGGGACATAATAGGAACTTTTATTTTATTTGTTTATTTTATTTTTTTTATAAATATATTTTTTAACATTTTTTTTTCTTGGTCCCGCTAGGAGACTTGAATTTGTAATATTGCAGTAAATCACTTATCCCCTACGAGGCCCAGACACAGGCGACCGACATGGCAGACATAAGGTCCAGGAGCAGGACCCCAGCTGCTATGACTGATCCATAGCCCCAAACAATGATGTTGCAGGGAGGCAAAGGGTTTTGGAAGGGATGCGCTCCCATATTTCCAGCCTCTTAAATGCCGTTGTCATGGTTAATAGCAGCGTTTCAAAGGGTTGTCCGTAATGGGGTACAAGTCTGCAGTCCCGCAGAGTGAATCATCACATCGCACACACTGTGTCAGCACCAGTCATGTGACTGCATGTAGACAATTTGCATACTCCCGGACACAATCTGACTAGACGTCTGTGGCTGTGCATGTCTAGTCTGCACTTGACCGCATGTATGCAAACTGCTTATTTGCAGTAACGCTTCCGGCACCGGAGAATCCGTCCAGCATTTACAGTGCATGCTGTGCGGATTCACAAGTCTGCAGTCACATAGAGTGACTGCAGACTTGTTCCCCAAGGACGGACAACCCTTTTAAATTCTTAAATGCGCAGTCAGCAATGACAACGGCATTTAAATGACAGCAGACTTGTGAATCCTCACATTGCACGCACTGCGCACTGTGTCAGCGCCGGTCATGTGAATGCAAATAGACGATTTGCATACTCCCGGCCGGCCACAATCCAACTAGACATCTCTGGCCGTGCACGTCTAGTCTGCACATAACAAGTATGTGAATTGCATTCATGTAATTTTTCCTGTAAGATGTTACGTTAGTCCCAATTTTTTAACTTTTATAAGGGTTATCCTGAGAAAATGGACCCCGCAATTTTTTACCCAGTTTCTTCTGAGCCTGCTGTTACCCCACATGTGTTCATAAACCCCTGTTTGAACAAACGTCAGGGCTCGGAAGGGAAGGAGCCACCATTTGAATTTTATATAAAAAATGTGTCTGAAATAGATTGTGGATGCCATGTCGCGTTTGCAGGGCCCTAAGACGCCCAAACAGAAGAAACCCCCCACAAGTGACCCCATTTTGGAAACCACACCCCTCAAGGAATTCATCTATTGGTATATTGAGCATTTTTAACCTACAGGTGATTCACAAAACTATATAATTTGGATATGAAAACAATTTTGTTGTTGTTTTAGCCCCAAATTTATAATTTCCACAAGGGGGTAAAAGGAGAAAATAGACCCCATAATTTGTTATGCAATTTTTCCCAAATGTGGCAGTACCCCATATGTGGTTATACACTACTCTGTGAGTAGATTCTAGGCTCCATTATCTGAGCCCCTGAGGTGCCAGATCAGGAGAAACCCCCCCCCCCCCCCCCCCCAGGTAACTCCATTCTGGAAACTTCACTGCCTAAATAATTCATCTAGGGGAGTAGTGAGTATTTTGAACCCACAGGTGCCTCACAGAATTTTATTAAATTGAGACGATAATGCCAAACATGTGGCCACGTTCTGTGGTTTAGGCACAGGGGGCTCAGGAGGAAGGAGGCATTTGGATTTGGGAGCGCAGAATTCACTGAATTTTATTTGAGGGGTGGGAGCCATGCCGCTTTTCCAGAGTCTTTGTTCTAGCAGTAACGTGGGGACTTCCTATATTTCCAGTGACAGATGATGGACCTGAGTGGGGACTGGTTTTGTGCGAGATACATTAGGGTTTTTATTGGTAACACTTTTGTGTACATAATATTTTTTTATCGCTTCCAGTATAAGGCTGGATCACATTCTTGTGTTCTACGCTGAGCACTTACCTCGGGGTTTCCATGTGAATCTCACAAAAATTAGATTCATGCGAAATCCCCAACAGAACCACCCACCATAATTAGGCAGATGGAGACACTTTGGGGTCCATTTGTTGTCAGGTTCCGGCAGTGTCATTCATTTTAGGCGTTCACAGATCTGCGGTCGCCCACAGTTGTGCGCAAAAATGATGCCTAAAAAAGTGACACAGCCAGAACATAGACCAGTCCAAAGTGTCTCCATCTGCCTCATAAGTGAGTGGTTCTAGAGAGTGAGAGCGACCCATGGATTATGGTGGCCCCACGTCGTAAAAATTCCAGCAGCTTTGTATCTTTTGTGACTTGTATGTCGGCATAACTTGCGGGACCACCTTCACTTCCCTTACATTGCAATGTACAGTGGTGTCAAAAAGTGATTGCACCTTCCTGATTTACTGTTCTTTTGCACATTTGTCACACTAAAATGTTTCAGATCACCACACAAATGAAAAGATAACACAAGTAAACACAAAATGCCGTTTTAAGGGAAAAATAAATACAAACCTACAGGCCAATGTGGTGATTGCCCCCCAAAACATAAATTAACTGTAGTTTATCACATCTTTGGGAAGCAGAATTCAAATTCCCTGGACACACTCAGGCCTGATTCCTGCCACAGCTGTTCTCAATCAAGAAATCACTTAAATAGGACGTGCCTGACAAACTGAAGTAGACCAAAGGATCCTCAAAAGCCAGACATCATGCTGTTATTTTTGTCTAATATTTATATATTTTTTGTGATCTGAAACATTTAAGTGTGATAAACATGCAAAAAAAAGTAAATCAGGAAGGGGACAAACATTTTTTTACACAACTGTATCATCGACATACTGTAATTTTTGGCCAAAGTCACCACATCGTTGCGGCCCGTCTTGGCTAAGGTCCTCTGCAGAGTACTTGCACTTCAGTAGCCCCTTCGTTCTTGTGATCATGAGGTCCCTGTGGCTGGACCTCCGCATATGGCAGCATGATCGCATAATTACCTACGACACCACAGCCCGGTTTGATGCATCCGTGTCTTACGTCTGGGTACGGAATGACCACGAGTCTCCTGACTCAAACCTAACAGGCTCATGCAAACCCATAAGTTGAGGTCAAGAGACATACAGACGTTCCGCACATCTCAAACTGAAAAACACAGATGTGAAACCAGTAGTATAGCGGTATGACGTCTGCACGGTAATGCAGCACACCAGGCTTCTGTTCTTACATTATTTATAGGAAGTGAAAGTGGTAAATTAGAAGAGTAATTCACTGCACCGTCTCCTCTGCCAAGACTCGTTCTTCCCTAAATTGCATCATGACAAAGCATCCAGGACAATTATATATTTGTCTTCTCGGATCCTCGTAGATACCAACCAGTCAGCAATGTCAGATCCGTCCTTCCGAGAGGTGTTAAAGGAGTTGTCTCGTCTTATCACATGCCTAAAATTCGAAAAATCTTTACAATTTGCTGAAAATCTTCTCTGTTCTCAAGATCACAGGGTTTTTAAAAGGGGGTATTCTCAAGTGTAGGCGAGGAAATATCTGATCACTCGGTGTCAGTTATCCCTGAAGAACAGACGTCGAATCATGTTCACGACCGCTCCATTCATTCTAATGGGAGTGCTGCAAACCATCTGATCGCAGCGCTCATCAACCTCCGGCGCTCCCATTAAGAGTGAATGGCGCTGTAGTTTGCATGTTCGATCACTGCTCCACTGTGAAGAGCCCCAGTTTCCAGGGCTGTGGAATTGGTAAGCCAAACCTCCGACTCCTCAATTTCCATGACTGTGACTCCACCAAAATGGGCTCCGACTCCGTCTCCACAGCCCTACCAGGGCTGTGGAGTCAATAAGCCAAACCTCCGACTCCTCAATTTTCATGACTCTGACTCAACCAAAGTGGGCTCCGAAAAATCTTTACAATTTGCTGAAAATCTTCTCTGTTCTCAAGATCACAGGGTTTTTAAAAGGGGGTATTCTCAAGTGTAGGCGAGGAAATATCTGATCACTCGGTGTCAGCTATCCCTGAAGAACAGACGTCGAATCATGTTCACGACCGCTCCATTCATTCTAATGGGAGTGCTGCAAACCATCTGATCGCAGCGCTCATCAATCTCCGGCGCTCCCATTAAGAGTGAATGGCACTGTAGTTTGCATGTTCGATCACTGCTCCACTCTGAAGAGCCCCAGTTTCCAGGGCTGTGGAATTGGTAAGCCAAACCTCCGACTCCTCAATTTCCATGACTGTGACTCCACCAAAATGGGCTCCGACTCCGACTCCACAGCCCTACCAGGGCTGTGGAGTCAATAAGCCAAACCTCCGACTCCTCAATTTTCATGACTCTGACTCAACCAAAGTGGGCTCCGACTCTATGACTCCGACTCCACAGCCCTGCCAGTTTCCATGAACTCTGTGGTCTTCAGTAGTCAATACCCCAGCGATTGGAAAGTTAACATAGAGGATAACTTTCAAACGTAAGAATGCCCCTTTGATTCCATAAGTTTATAGCTTATTGCCAAGTTTCCGCTCACCTCCTAGGTGGCGAGTATCCTTGGTAAAGACCGAAACTCTTTACTAAACAACTTGCTGCATTGAAGCTGGCCAGATCCCTAAATCCGGCCAGATCGTTAAATCCGGCCATCCTCAGTATCTCAGTAGGTGGCAATAACTCCAGAATTCATCCAAAGAAAACAGTGATTCTCAGTTGTTGTTTTTTTGTGACACATTGTTCTTTGTCAGTGGTAAATGTAGGTTGATGTGCTTTGAATTTATTAGTGAAAATTTCTAAAATTTGGCAAAAGCATAGAAGAATTAGGAATTATTAAAAGTAGAATTTTGATGCAACGGTCACACCACGCAAAATAGTTTATAACATTTACCATGTGTATAGTTTACGTTTGCATAGTTTTTGAAACGTCCTTTTCTTTTGTTATAATGATAGAACGTTACAAAATTTTGCAGCAATTTTTCTTATTTTTTTTTTCTTCAACTAAATTTACAACGCCTATATTTTTAGGGACTACTTCATATTTGAAGTGACTATGTCAGAAAAGTAAACAAGATCCTATCTTAAAAACTGCACTGGGCTACAAAGACTGCAAAACGGCGTTCAGTAGATTGTTGCTTTAGCCCCAAATTTTACATTTTTATAAGGGGTAATAGGAGAAAAATGGACCCCACCATGTATATCACAATTTTGACTGACTACATAGATACCACATATGTAGGAAGACAATACTTTTCGGGTACACCGCAGGCTTTAGGAGCAATGGTACGTCATATTGGGAGTGCAGATTTGCTGAAATGGTTTGCAGGTGCCAAATCACATTAACAGAGCCCCTGAAGTGTCCAAACAGCGAAACCTGACCCCATTTTACAAACTACAACTCTCAATGAATTATCTAGGGGCGCGATTGGAAAATCAGCCAAGAACATCTGAAAACTCAAACCCCACCAACATAATATTAAAAAAAAGAAAAAAACGACAGGTGATCACATATATAACAACCTTTAAAAAAAGACGCATAGAGGAATAATGATCAAAAGAAAAAACAGGCTAAAGATTTTTTTTTTTTTTCTTTTGTTCTCAATTTATAGCATTTTTGAGAACAACTCCAATACAAATGACTTTTCGTTTTTGCTTTTTAATATCTTACTCCAAGACCTAGAAAACCTTGCTGCGGCTGCATCCTTGCTTCCGCCTATATCTATTAATCCTACAAAGAACAAGGAGTAAAAATCCCATACGCAGGTATAAAAAAGAACGTATAACAATCTTTATTAAACACATATACAAATATAATATACAGACTGACTATACAAGGTACAGAAACTGGTGCAAATACAGAGGACACAAACACTGTGGTAACACATGGGGCTTAATAAACGGATGACCTCAGATGAAGGTAACCAAACGTATCACAATACTGTGCTGTAAGTACTATATGGTATAATATGAGTCGTAACTGACTACCAAACTCCACACATTGCAAGTCACTTCTAAAATTAAGTCCTAAAGAAAGTGGGAGGTCCACCATTCATCTTACCCGCAAATATGTGCCAGTGCGTGACTCCAGCAGCCCCGACGCGCGTTTCGCGTTGGGCTTCCTCGGGGGGCTGTGAGGTATGTGTGTTTAGAGCGGTCTTATAAATACAAGGGGCACCTGTCTTCAATAATCGGCGTGAATGATGGCGCATGCGCGGTAATGTGCAGATCCGCCTATACCGCATCATATCCTGCTCTTCCTGTGGCGCGACGGGCAGAGGGAAATCCCTCATGACGTCTCAAGCCCGCCGTGTCACATCCTGAGGGCGGGAGAGGATGAGTCACGATTCCTGCCATACCACGCATGCGCTCTCACCTCGATCACCATTTTGGATAAGGGCAAAAACGCCCTCACAAACAGCGCTATAGCGGTAAAGTATATAAATTACATGTAACTCAATCATATAATAGCGCCTAAACATATTACACTTATGGTGGGAATGCTAATGTCTATAATTAGCTAAACCTATCATATCCCAAGAATAGAAGGGGAAATGAATAAAAACAGGAAGGAAGGGGTTATAAGAGAGGCGGTACAGGCTGCAGCCTATCATAGTACCCATGCGCTCATGTCACCATCACCATGTTAAAGAAAAGAATGGTAATCCAAGGCTGCCATGGTATATGAAAATAAAAACCAGTTTGTGCTATTATATACCTGACATTAAATGTGCAAATGCACAACCCACTAATATGAAGAACGTGGATATTAAAGTGATATCGTGCAGAATAATTACGCCCACTATAAGGGGCAGATCTATATACATAACCCTGCCTAGAAAAACATAATAAGGCTACGTTCACATTGGCGTTCCGCCAATGTGCGTCGCTGTTGCGCCGGCGACGCAGCGGCGACGCAGCGGCGACGCGCCCCTATGTTTAACATAGGGGACGCGTGCGTTGTTTTGGTGGCGTTTTTCGCCACGTGCGTCGTTTCCGACGCTAGCGTCGGACGCAAGAAAACGCTACATTGTAGCATTTTCTGTGCGTCCGATTTTCGTCAAAAACGACGCACGCGTCGCAAAACGCGCGCGTTTGCGCGCGTTTTTACGTGCGTCGCGCGTTGCGTCGCCGACGCAGGGCGGCGCAACGCTAGTGTGAACCTAGCCTAACTTGGGCAGATAAATATTATGGCCAATAATATAAACATAAACAAAGAGTGACAAAATAAACCAATAATACCTACAAAAATTAAACAACAAAAAAATAATAAATTTATAAATATATATACACAAAAAAAAATATACATAATAAGAGTCATCAAAAAAAATCAAAAATAATATAAAAATATGATATACATGTGAACAAAACCATGAAAGCCTGGATTTCTTCGGATCTTGCATGAAGACAAGGGGATCCCGTATAACTTCCTGAAGTCCATGACCGCTCTGAGAACATGTGGATGACGAGATATAACTGCACAAGAACAATACTAAAAAATAAAGAATGAAAAAACACACAAAATTAAAATCCAGAAAACTCAGAGAACCTAAAATCTGACCCAGATACTTCTACAGAAATGGAGCAAAGCTAAGTTGTTCGTTAAGGCCTGATGGGGACATAGTGCCCAATATTGTTATCCAGCGGCATTCAAGTTGCGCTAGTGTCCGCTTAAGATCTCCCCCTCTGATCCCACCTCTCACATGATCAATGCCGAAAATTTTGAGTTCTTTTGGGTTACATCCATGGTGAAGACGAAAGTGGCGAGGTATGGTTTTTAATGTGGCAACATCGTCCACCCTACCTGCCCCCATAATGTCTCTTATGTGCTCACGTGTCCTGACCCTGAGCTCACGTGAGGTAAGACCCACATAGGACAGGCCACATGAGCATTTGGCCATATATACGACAAATGTCGTACTACAGCTAATATAATCTGTTATTTTAAATTCTCTCTGGCCGTCAGCCGAGGTGAACGATGTCGCCCTAACATGATTGCGACATGCCAAACAGTCGCCACACGGGAAAAAACCCCATCTTTGTTTGCCGGCTCCAAAAATGGCCGGAGCTTTAGTTATGTAATGGCTTCTGACCAGCATATCTCTTAGGTTCTTACCCCTTCTCGCTGTCATCAACGGTTCATCTGAGAGATATTTCGTGAGTGTGGGTTCAGTTCTTAAAATTGGCCAATGTCTGCTCAGAATTTTTCTCATCAGACCCCACTGGTGGTTATATGTTGAGATGTATCGAATTTTCCCCTCTTCTCTTTCTCTTTTGTGTGATTGGACACAGTGATTCTCAGTTGTTGTTTTTTTGTGACACATTGTTCTTTGTCAGTGGTAAATGTAGGTTGATGTGCTTTGAATTTATTAGTGAAAATTTCTAAAATTTGGCAAAAGCATAGAAGAATTAGGAATTATTAAAAGTAGAATTTTGATGCAACGGTCACACCACGCAAAATAGTTTATAACATTTACTATGTGTATAGTTTTCGTTTGCATAGTTTTTGAAACGTCCTTTTCTTTTGTTATAATGATAGAACGTTACAAAATTTTGCAGCAATTTTTCTTATTTTTTTTTTCTTCAACTAAATTTACAACGCCTATATTTTTAGGGACTACTTCATATTTGAAGTGACTTTGTCAGAAAAGTAAACAAGATCCTATCTTAAAAACTGCACTGGGCTACAAAGACTGCAAAACGGCGTTCAGTAGATTGTTGCTTTAGCCCCAAATTTTACATTTTTATAAGGGGTAATAGGAGAAAAATGGACCCCACCATGTATATCACAATTTTGACTGACTACATAGATACCACATATGTAGGAAGACAATACTTTTCGGGTACACCGCAGGCTTTAGGAGCAATGGTACGTCATATTGGGAGTGCAGATTTGCTGAAATGGTTTGCAGGTGCCAAATCACATTAACAGAGCCCCTGAAGTGTCCAAACAGCGAAACCTGACCCCATTTTACAAACTACAACTCTCAATGAATTATCTAGGGGCGCGATTGGAAAATCAGCCAAGAACATCTGAAAACTCAAACCCCACCAACATAATATTAAAAAAAAGAAAAAAACGACAGGTGATCACATATATAACAACCTTTAAAAAAAGACGCATAGAGGAATAATGATCAAAAGAAAAAACAGGCTAAAGATTTTTTTTTTTTCTTTTGTTCTCAATTTATAGCATTTTTTGAGAACAACTCCAATACAAATGACTTTTCGTTTTTGCTTTTTAATATCTTACTCCAAGACCTAGAAAACCTTGCTGCGGCTGCATCCCTGCTTCCGCCTATATCTATACCTGGGCTGACATTTCTGCACTGATCTTGCGTTACCGTCTGTGTCTTGCTAACGTCTATAACCGCGCTCCATGCCTGCGGAGCTCATATTTCTGGGTCAGATTACTGTACGGTGCCTGGTGTATGGATGACACCTGCCAGGATACAGATCACCGGAGTGTGCTACATGCAGACCCTGAACAAGCAGCGGTAATAGGAGCTGGACATTCAGCAACCTGGAAGAATCCGAAAGCCTCGCTCCGCACTCCATTCTCATCTGAAGGTGCAGAGTATTTCCAGAGATGTGCAGGGTCCTGTAAGGGACCCTAAGAGGGTTCGGCAATTGGCCATGGTACATCTGATAAGTGTAGCAGCATGAAAATTGTTAAACGATTTTGCATGTAAAATGCATGGACAATAAAATCGAGTAGCATATAGAGTATATGTACCTTTTTTTTTAACCCTTTCGTGACAGCACTGCAGCACACATCACATGCAAGTGTATAGCCGATCTATCAAACTTTGAAATTTATTTGCAACCCCATAAAGCAAAAAAAAAAAAAAAAAAATTGCCCAAATTTTTGTTTTTCAATTTTGCACCCCACCTTCCCCACCCCCCCAAAAAAAAAAAAAAAATTAAAGAAAAGGCTATGGTCCCAATAAAACCTACCGCTTGGCACCAAAAAAAAACAGGCTCTGGGAAAATTTAAAAAAAAGTTATGAGACTTAGAATATGGTGACACAAATCACATTTTTTCAAGCTTTTTTTTTAATTTTTTTTTTTAATTTCCATTTAAATAATAATAATAAAAATAATCGGAAGCAAGCTTAGTATCATTACGATTGTGGTGACCCGGAGAGTCGTGTTGCCAGGTCATTTTTAATGCAAAACCCCCAAAACAATTGTTGTCTTGTAACATTTCATCGCAATATGATTTTTTTTTTTTTTAATTTGTCCATTTTTTTTTTCTTTAGGACATTGTATGAAAAAGTGAATAGTGTCATTCAAGGCTAAAACTTGTCCCATAAAAAGAAAAAAACTTATATGGTTTATATTGATGAAAAAACTAAAATTATGACTCTTCAAAGAAGGAAAGGAAAAAAAAATAAATTAAAAATGAAAACAGGCCATAGTGGGAAGGGGTTAAAATAATATCCTGTAAAGGAAATCACATTTACCGTATACTTCTTTTTTTGTATAGGCTTTTTCATAGGGTAAGGTGCAGATTGCTGTTGACTGATCTCGGTTACTTTCGGATTTCTCACCAGTTATTTACCTTGTTGTGTTTGGCCAGGAGAATGCCAAGTACCATAGTGTGGGCGTCTGATATTTGGGGCAAGGTGTACACGCTCTCCACAGAAGGGCAACAATGGGAACTGTGTAAGGACGGACAGCTGGAGTTCAAGCGCGTTTCTGCCGTTCAGGCCTGCTGCTGGGGAGTCGCCTGCAACCATCAGATATACGTCTACGTCCATGCCAGCGACTTACCAATCCGATTCCAAGAAGAGACGTATGAGAATCAGGTACGGACCTCTAGCGTCGTGCACTACAAGTCCCAGCTAGTGACTGCCACTTTCCGGAATCCCTAGCACCTTGTCTGATACGTTGAGTTGCCGAGGATGATGCAGCGTACTGTAGTTATTGTAGAGAGAATGACATTGGTCAGGTCTCCCACGTTAACGCAATATCCCTTTAATTCCGCCCTCTTTGTTCTGCCGATGTTTACAGCGCTGGAATCCGGTGGACGGCTTTTGTGAGAGGCTTCTGCCCAGTGACCGCTGGCAGTGGAGCGATGTCACAGGATTCAGACACCAACCTCTAGACAGTTTTAATCTACCCTCATCGCACTGGGAGTGGGAGTCCGATTGGTACGTGGATGAGAATATAGGAGGAGAACCCACAGAGAAAGGGGTAAGTGACCCATGTAAAAACTGCCAACCGCAGGAAAAGATTACATCTTATACAGAATAGACATAATACAGTGCCGGTTACTCTGTTGGGGAAGTGGAACATCTATTCATGTAAGGTCTGCTTCTCTGTATAGAACGTTCTGTAAGCTATGGTAGTCTTCAGCAAAACTCTTGTCGGTAAAGAACCTCCTGTAAGGGCTGCTAGTCTGTGGAGAACCTCCTGTAAGGGCTGCTAGTCTGGAGAACCTCCTGTAAGGGCGGCTACTTTGTGGAGAACCTTCTGTAAGGGCTGCTACTCTGTGAGGAACCTCCTGTAAGGGCGGCTACTCTGTGAAGAACCACCGGTAAGAGCGGCTACTCTGTGGAGAACCTCCTGTAAGGGCAGCTACTCTGTAGAGAACCTCCTGTAAGGGCGGCTACTCTGTGGAGAACCTCCTGTAAGGGCGGCTACTCTGTGGAGAACCTCCTGTAAGGGTGGCTACTCTGTGGAGAACCTCCTGTAAGGGCGGCTACTCTGTGGAGAACCTCCTGTAAGGGCGGCTACTCTGTGGAGAACCTCCTGTAAGGGCGGCTACTCTGTGGAGAACCTTCTGTAAGGGCAGCTACTCTGTGGAGAACCGCCTGTAAGGGCAGCTACTCTGTGCAGAACCTCCTGTAAGGGCGGCTACTCTGTGAAGAACCTCCTGTAAGAGCGGCTACTCTGTGGAGAACCTTCTCTAAGGGCGGCTACTCTGTGCAGAACCTCCTGTAAGGGCAGCTACTCTGTGAAGAACCTCCTGTAAGAGTGTCTACTCTGTGGAGAACCTCCTGTAAGGGCGGATGCTCTGTGGAGAACCTCCTGTAAGGGTGGTTCGTTTGTGGAGGAACTCCTGTAAGGGCGGTTAGTCTGTAGAGGACCTCCTGTAAGGGCGGCTACTCTGTGGAGAACCTCTTGTAAGGGTGGCTAGGTTTTGGAGGAGCTCCTGTAAGGGCGGCTAGTCTGTAGAGGACCTCCTGTAAGGGCGGATACTCTGTGGAGAACCTCCTGTAAGGGTGGCTAGTTTGTGGAGGACCTCCTGTTAGGCCAGCTCATCTTCGGAGAGCCTCCCGTAAGGCCGGCTAGTCTTTGGAGAGCCTCCCGTAAGATTGGCTGGTCTTCGGAGAGCCTCCCATAAGGCCGGCTAGTGTTCGGAGAGTCTCCCGTAAGGGCGGCTAGTCTATTTAAACTTTACAAGTCTTCTTCAAGTGTCTTTCTCTTTAGAGGATCACACAGAACTCACTGAACCTGTATCATCCTCTTTCTGTTAGCAACTTTGATACCTTTTAGAATTTGGCTGATTTTCTTGCCATGTCATGTCAAACCATCACATCACACCTTTCTTTACATACTCTTTCCAGGGATGGACTTATGCTATAGATTTCCCTGCAACGTACACGAAGGATAAGAAGTGGAATTCCTGTGTGCGACGCAGGAGATGGATCCGGTACAGACGATACAAGTCTAGAAACACCTGGGCAAAGGTACATGTTCTTAGGAATGTGGAGTATAACGTGAGGGTTACACTAAGTGTCTCCTTGGCTTGGTATATATAAATATCCAGATTTAAAGACAAATTGATAAGATAATTGAATAGAATCAGGTAGAGATGTTTGTGTGGCTCGGTGGGCGAGTGTGTGCGCTGCCACTGTGCTCGAGCGTGTGCGCTGCCACTGTGCGCGTTCTCTATGGGTCCAAATCCTTCACCTCTGGACCAGGGCAGGATTCGCTTCTGTGCTGGCAAGCTTCTGCCTGGCATCTTGGGCACCTCATCTGCTTATCAGACCCCGGCTTTGTCATGATGTTGTGCGAGGCCTAGTCACTATGCCTCACGCTACATCATAAGGCAAAATGCACTGAGGGTCTAATCTTTTATTCGTCTCTTAGATTTCATCGCACATCGAGAAAGATCAGTTACCAGATCCCTTTAATGACATATCAGTTGGAGGATGGGAGATCACCGATGAACCTGTGGGGCGGCTGTCTATTTGGACCGTCTCATTGCAGGGGAAGGTATGTGCGTGATTTTTTTTTTAGGGGGGAGGACACACAAGTTCCACTGTTTAATCAAGGTGTAGCCACTTTGCGGTTTAAAACTATGCAAAGACTAGAGGATTAGAAGTACTCCCGCTGTATGACTTTAAAGCGGTATTCCTATCCCAATATGTAGTAGGTGTAATAATATTAGCAAATACCTCCAATTAGAAATGTAGTATAGTTCTTCTGATTCGCTATGTTGTGCACCTCATGTGCAGAGCATTTCAGCAGCTTAGGTATCCATGGTTACGACCACTGACAACTAACTGTCACTATATGAATGATCATAACCATGGATACCTAAGCTACTGCAATGTCCTGCACATGGGGTAAGCGATATAGCGAATCAGAAGAACTATACTACATTTCTAATTGGAGGTATATGCTAATATTATTACAATTTCACCTACTACATATTGGGATAGGATCTTGGAGATGGGACTATCTCTTTACGGTTATTTTTGTTTTAAAAATGGGCCCATGGTGGTCTTTAAATAATATTTTAAAGAAACAAAGATATACTCCCCTACTGGACCTCTCTGCTTCCCGCTTTCACAGCCGGTGTCACCCACCCACCTTCTTGCTATTTCTTCTAGTGGGGAATGTTGCATACCTGTAATATCCAGACTTCAATATTTTCTCTTCCTGCTCAGATTGCATGTGACCGCTGCAGCCAATCTGTAGCTGCTGATTGGTTACAGTGGTGACATGCCAGAAGTGTAAGAACTCAATGACACTGGCATTAGTATTGAGGAACGTTGGGGTCGAGTAGGTGAATATAAGAAAGTTTTTTTTTTTTTTTTGTATTTTAATACTACCATGAACTCATTTTTAAAATACTAAAAAGTAGCGTACGGTGGCCAGTCCTTGCATAAAATTCCTGTATGTCAACTGCGGCTTTAGCTTGCCTGCGCAATGGATGTAGTGCGCTGCTTATTCAGGGTGGGTAGGAAATAGCATAAAGTGCCAGGGCATAACATGCCAGCCATCATGTTGGCATCTGCAAGTAAATAACCTGTGGAAGTAAACCATGGCGGGTCCTGATTAGTGACTTTGCTGGGATAAGGTGTTATCTGAGCATGCTCGGGTCCTAATCGAGTATTTTGGTATGCTTGAAAAATAAGCCGCAGTTGTTCGACAGTAGCAACACAGGCAGGGATTGTGTGTTTGTTAGGCAATGCTTGCATGTGTTGCAGCTGTCGAGCATTTTTTTTCGAGCGCGCCCAAAAATACTCAATTAGGACCCGAGCATGTTCAGATAACGCCTACATGTCATATGAGTGCGCGCACATAGTCTCTTATAATCATCAGATTAGTTTTGGCTCCATCTACGTGTGCACCGTGTGTGCACGAGGCAGTGAAATGTCCATCGTTGCCCATTTTCCCTTAGGTTTGGTACAGAGAAGACGTCTGCCATGACAATCCTGAAGGATCATCTTGGTCAGAAATAGAAACGCCAAGCGAGGTGATACAGATAAGCTGCGGCCCCGATGACCTCCTATGGGCTGCTCTATGGGAAGGACAGGCCATTGTAAGGAAAGGTATCGGCAGGAATAACCCTAAAGG
Source organism: Ranitomeya imitator (assembly GCF_032444005.1). Lineage (NCBI taxonomy): Eukaryota > Metazoa > Chordata > Amphibia > Anura > Dendrobatidae > Ranitomeya > Ranitomeya imitator. The sequence goes on from NC_091288.1 coordinate 187,508,210, forward strand.
TAAAGCTCACCGGGTCATGGGCTCTTTTATATTCTCTTTTCTCCAGCCCTTGATTATACACTATCTATTATAAATAGATCATATTTTTTTTGCAAATATTCACTGTGTCTTTCACCCCCATTAGTGTGAATAGGGGTAAAATCTGCAGCAGAATCTGCCTGTGTGGATTTTGCTGTAGAGTCACTAGGAGTTGGGTCCGCGGTGTAATATTTCGGGGCTTAGTCTCCGGGTTTTCCCAAAGTTGGAAATGATCCCAATGATCAGGATAGGGGATAACTTATTGATCACGGGGGGTCCCTAGTAACCCAGTGGATGAGTCGCTAAATGGAGTGGGGGTCAAGCACACCTACTATCCCTCATTGTTTGGACTGCTGGAAATAGCTGAGCGCTTTTCTTGACTTTTTTTCCAGCAGTCCCATGGAGAATGAATGGAGCTGGGCTCTAATCAGCCGGAGCTGGGAGTACCAGCAGTCTGACCTCCAGTGGTCAGTAAGTTTTTCCGCTATCTTTGGAAAACCCTTCTAAAGGATTTGTCCACTACTTTCATGTTGATCACATATCCTTTGGTGCCCCCTGCACCGAGAGAATCCGTACTCGAAGTACAGCTGAAGCTGGGCAAGTAGACTGGGGAAAAAAAGGAGTTTAGAGACCACTTTAAGACTTATTTTGACGAACCGACTGTCAGCAGGATTTTGCTGTGTAATCTCAGAGCAGCATGATTTAGGGGCAGAGATCCTGATTCCAGCAATGTGTCACTTACTAGGCTGCATTTTGCTGTTTCAATAAAATCAGTGTTTTATCAGCAGGAGATTATCACTACAGGATTCGGTGTCTCGTACCTCCTGGTCCAACCAGTCCCTCGCCCCTGATTAGCAGCTTTCTGTGTACAATATATATGTACAGCTCAGCATTTTGAGCTCTGCTAGATCTGCAGCAGGGAGTACTGTGATTCTATCATAACTTTTTGTATTGCTTACCCAGAGCTGACACATGATGTCTTTATGAAAGTCTGTGATCTAACGTATGGTGTCTTTTTCAGGCACTTCATGGGAGATTGTGGAAGCCCCCACACCCGAAGACGGGATCATGCATGTGTCAGTTGGTGTTCACGTAGTTTGGGCTGTGACTAAAGAACGCAAAGTAAGTCACTCGATAGCCGAGATGTGCGTTTTCTCACCTCTGCTTCCATTGATTCCATAATAAAGGATTAGAGTTGAGCAAAACTATTTGTAGCCCCCTGGTCCAGCGGTCACGTTCGTACGCTGTGACAGCCGGATCAGAGGTCTGCGAATCCCCAACTACCCACTGGCATCTTCCGATTGTCAGACCTCCGCGACATTATGGCCATGTCGTGACGTGCATCACTTCAGCTACTAATCAGGATGTCGAAAGTTTACAGTGCTCTGCTCCGACTTCCATGGCGTGCTGTCGTGGACGATGGGCCAGGGGACTCCAATTTTTAAAAAAATGTATTTAATATATCATTTTTATTGCAAAATTCTTTAAAAAAATAACTTCAACAAATACAACTTATTAGATTGATAACATTTTCGTCTAGTACGTACCCTGGGTGGACAAGAGTTTGGTCTATGACTTATTTTCTGGATACTTATTGGAGATTATTCAGTCAATTTGTATCCAAAGTCTTTGTTGGAAGAACACAAGGGAAACATAAAACGAGAGAACAGTGTGGTCCTCCACATCGCACCCTCGTTTCTCAGCGGCAAGTCCAAACGCCCTAATGCATGAAGAGTGTCTCGGGGTGGCTACAAGACGGTCCACGATATCGAGATGGTGTCGAGGGGGAACACGGACCAATCCCAGTGACCTCTTGAGGGCACCTGAAGACCGTCTACATTTGAAGAGGTAGTCGGGACCGCTACAGGACTAGAATTCTCCCCACCCCCACCCCATCTTGGATGGTAAGCTAGGACTCACTACTACTCCCCCCCCCCCCCCCCCCCTTCCCAGGCTACTATTCCTTCTCTCCACCGGATCAACTTCCTAAGTCATCAGAGTTTCTCCTCAGGCGAGTGGTCCCTGTACCCAAATGTTTTCAGGCAAATCTGTCTAAAGTGGGACACACCTGACGGCGACCTGATGGTGTTCAGGATGAATAACAAAGTTCCTTGCTTTGTCTCCAGGTCTCTCGACCCCCTCATGATTTGTTTTGATGATCATCCTCGACCCCCTCATGATTTGTTTTGATGATCATCCTCGACCCCCTCATGATTTGTTTTGATGGTCATCCTCGACCCCCTCATGATTTGTTTTGATGGTCATCCTTGTGTCTCCTGACTGGCCCAGAATAGCTTGGTACGCAGAAGTGATCAACCTCATCGCAGACGTCCATTGGAAGCTCCCGGATTGTACAGACCTCTTTTACCAGGGTCCTTGCTTCCACCAGAATTCACACTGGTTTCTCTGACCAGGTCATCCACGTCATGATCAAAGTGCATCTACCACCGCACTTAGAAAGGTTTTTTTGCTGGTGCAAAGCCAAGCACGCAGCTCTGATGTGTTTTTCTCTTCCGTCCCTTCTGGCCTTTCTTCATTTAGGTTTCGAATCTGGCCTTTCTCTCCGTTCCCTCAAGGGCTAGGTTGCCGCCTTGTCAATCCTGTTCCAGAGAAACCTAGCTTCTCGCTCCCAGGTTTTAATAGGGGTTGCTTTTAGGGCTTTTAATATGGGTTGCTTACTGTGCTCTGCCCCATCATCCTCCCTTGGACTCCTAGGAGCTCAGCCTGGTCCTAAACGCTCTTTGACATTCCTCCTTTGTTTCTCTCCCATTGCCACTTCCTAGTGGCCATCACCTCCATCCGGCCATTGGTGGCTCTTTTGTGCCGCTTGCCCTTGTTTGTCCTTCACCAGGACAAGGTGGTGCAACATCGCGTTCCTTACTTTCTCTTGAAGGTGGTTTCCACCTTAACGAGGACATAGTCCTTCCAGCCTTCTGTCCATCTCCAACTCATCCTTGAGAACAATGCCTCCACAAGTTCGACTTTGTCTGGGCTCTGCGTCTCTCGCTCTCTCTCACAGCAACTTTCAGACTTTCCAACTCTTGGTTCCCTCAGGCTTCGTACTGTTCTGGGCATTCTTTCGTTTTTTTCGCTTTCCCACACTTGGTACTGCTTTAGGACATCCCATGGTCTCCTGTGTCCTCCCAATGAAGTGGTATAGGACGAATTGGGGTACTTATTGTAAAATCTTTCTTGGGGCCTTCATTGGGGGGGCACAGTTCCCGCCCTTGTTATGGCTATGTTGGGTTTGTTCAAGTTAATGTTTCTGTGACTTCTCCTACTGCCTTCTCATTTGATGGCTGTATACTGTTGAGGAGGTGCTAGTTTTTTTTGCCTAGTGGCAGCAGCATACGCCCATGGTCTCCTGTGTCTCCCCAATGAAGAATTTGGGAAGGAGATTTTACGCGAAGTATCTTATTATTTTTTTTTTTTTTTTTTAAAGTCAATAACATCCTGTAGAGGCAAATCCTGTTATCAGGTTCCCTTTCAAGGGAAAACAAAAATGTCTTTGAAGGTGTCCATCATGTCTGCAGCCTTAATTGTCCAATTGCGCAGGAACCACCTGAACCCTGTGTGATATTTTTCTGCTCCTTTTTTTTACATTTATCCAGGTCTGGTTTAGAAGAGGAATAAACTCGCACAACCCATGTGGTACCAGCTGGATTGAAATGGTGGGAGAACTGGCAATGTTGAGCGTTGGACTCAATGATCAGGTAATGTACAAACCAGACGTGTAGTCAGAATGTTACAATGACCCTATGGTGTAAGACGAGACAAAGGACCATAGAGGACCTGCATTGGAATATATATGGTGGGATTATAGCTCTATAGGGCTGCTCCCGTCCGGGACATCATGTATACCATATTGTGGTACCATAGATGAGGACTCCCAGGAATAAGACCCACATCTGTCAGACATTTATGCCTTATTCTGTCCATATGCCACAAATGGGGCAAACCTTTTGTCTATTTTCCATGATGATTGTCTCTGAAATGCTCCTGGCAGTGCAGAGTATTTCAGGAATTGAATATGATCTTGGCACATTGGTGCATGAAGTGACTCCATATGTCTGGATTAAATATATTTTCTTATCTCATTCAGATCTGGGGCATCGGCTATGAAGACAGGGCAGTATATTTTCGGCAAGGTGTCACTCCAAGTGAGCTCAGTGGGAAAATGTGGAAAGCCATTTTGGTTCCTAGAGAAAGCGACCGGTCAAATTCTGGAAGTGTCTCAAGCATCAACAGGTAATGACAAAGTCTCTGTGATCAGTTGTTGAGAATTTTTTTTTCACCCTTCTGCTCCATTTTGGGAATTTGTCAGTGCTATTTTTCACAATGGAGAATGAAGCAGGTAAGAGAGTAGCGAGCTCTCAGTATAGCAGTGTACATGCAGAGGATAACTGTATCATGAGCACATTACAGGCAGGGAATAATGGTATCACATGCAGAGGATAATGGTATCATGGACACAATACATGCAGGCGATAATGGTATCACTTACGGAGGATAGCGGTATCAAATGCAGAAGATAATGGTATCATGGCCACAGTATATCCGGAGGAAAACGGTATCACATGCAGAGTACATGTGGAGGATAAGGGTATCACAGGCAGAAGACAATGGTATCAGAGGCACGGTGCATCCAGAGAATAATAGTATCACATGCAGAGTACATGTAGAGGATAACTTTGTCACATGCAGAGGATAATAGTATCATTCATGGGCACAGTGCACACATAGGATAACTATCATGGGCACAGTACATGCAGAGGATATTGGTATCACATGCAGAGTACATGTAGAGAATAACAGTATCACATGCAAAGGATAACGATGTCACATGCGGAGGATAATAGTATCATGGGCACAGTGCATACATGGGATAACAGTATTATGGGCACAGTACATGCAGAGGATAACGGTATCACATGCAGAGGACAATGGTATCACATGCAGAAGTTAATGGTATCATGGGCACAATACATGCAAGGGATAACTCAATCATGAGCAGAGTACATATAGAGGTTAATGGTATCGTGAGCATAAGATATATGGAGGTTAAAGTTCTCAGATACTACCAGAACATAGCAGCTCAACCATTTCTATAGTGACCGCTGGCGGGTACTGCCATTCCACCTCCTATCAAATAAATAGGGGGTTGATCTACGGTGCCCGCCATGGTCACTATAGTTTTGATGGAGCTCCTGTGTTCCGGCTGCATCCTGTAACATGTGATCCATTGGGGATGTGGGGTATCGCACCCCAACCCATTAGATATTGATGATCTGTCCTAAGAATAGGCTATCAGTAAAAAAGGAGTAGCCAACCCCATATATGACATCATAGGTAGAGAAGGAGATTTGTGTGGTGCATCTTTAGCTGAATGGTGACGGTCGGGAAGTGATGTCGGAGAAGGAAGCGACTCGAGGCCGAGATCTTACGGGTGCATTAAGCGATTTCTTGTCTGGATTTCTGGTGGAAAATCCGCAGCGTATTACAGTAGTAGCAATGTGGACGAGGAGTTAAACAAATCTCATCTACACCCCGTGGAATAAAATCTACATCAGGATTGACACAGATTTTAAGCCCACAGCATATCCATTATTTTCTGTGTACTTTAACTGGGGATTTATTTTTTTATATGTATATATATATATATATTCATTGGGACCTTGAGTCCCCCCCCATTCCTCTGTATGCAATGGGGCGCAATCACTGACCTCTGATAATGTCTGCAAGGCTGATGGACTCCACGGTCTCCACCAGTCGCATGGATTTTAAATGAAGCTGCACCACACATGGCCAACCACAGTGAGGGGCTTAGGACTGTCTTCTACAGATGGTGGGGATCCCACTGATCTGACAGTTCCAGTGATAGATGAGGAATTCCTGTGAGGTCGGAAACCTCTCCTAGACATCTCCTTTATCAGGGTCATCACATTTTTTTTTGCATTTCAAAATATTGTTGCATACAATTAAAATTCATTAATAGGTGGTAAGAAGTACCCCAAAAATAGATGTTTTATTCCTTTTAGTGCTGGCTGCTTCTTTGGAGATGAAGTGAGGGGTCAAACAGATTCAGTCATCCAGTCCGATGTAGATTCAGAAGCCGAACAAGCGGAGATACCAGATCTTGGTTCCAGTACGTCAGACGGAAAAGAAGTCGTCAATCCAAGGGCAGAACTTCCCCTGGACCCCCAGGAAGATGCTGGTCCCAGTTGTGAAGAGGCGCCCACACACTCCAAGATGACCAGAGCTCCCCAGTGGAGCAGCATCGATCTGGTAGAAGCTCGCATCAGTTCTCTCCAAGCTGCAGATGACGCCTCCAACCTGTCGGTGTTTGAGACATTTCCTGAAGGAACCGAAAACTCTTTTGGAAGAGATATATTTCCGCTGTGGACGTGGGTCTCTGGAGGAAGCTGCCTCGTGGACTCTCAAAACTCCCTTAAATGGTTCACTCGGCAAGCAGGTATCGGCATTGTATTGTCCTGCTTTGTCTCCAGAATTTATAACGGGGTTATTGGGCTACATCTTGGGTCATCTGCGAGTCGTAGTGAGTTTGAGCCCACACACATTTAGTAGCTGTCAGCCGAGCGATCAATCATTTGACCACTATGTGTCCCGACTCCTCCTTATAGAAGAACACTCGGCTCGGCCAAGCTCTCCTGCGTTCTCTATGTTGGAGGCGCTGCCATCCTCCTTTCATCTCCCGGCCATTGTAAATCCAACGAGCCAAACCACCTTCATCTGTCAGATGACCCCTTCCCTCTCCATATACATTAGACTGTGGGCCGATCCTTCCAGAATACTGGAGTTTGACCTATTTTAGCCTTATGTATATGGGGTCATAACTCCCTAGCAAACTTCAAAGGGTTCTGACGGCGCCGCTCACCACTACATTGAGAGGTAAGCGGCACTGGTGATATCACGTCCAGAGGCACAACTAGAGTCCAATGGGCCCGGTGCAAAATTTAGACCTGGGCCTCCTCACCGTTGGGCCTTTTATAGCGTTCTAATTTCTCTAAAAATATACGAGTCAACCACCTTACCCCATTATGTAGTTATGTCCCCAATCCTGGGTCCATCATAGTATTTATGTCCCCCACCCTGGGTCCATCGTAGTATATATGTCCCCCCTCCTGGGTCCATCATAGTATATATGTCCCCCCTCCTGGGTCCATCATAGTATATATGTCCCCCATCCTGGGTCCATCATAGTATCTATGTCCCCCCTCCTGGGTCCATCATAGTATATATGTCCCCCCTCCTGGGTCCATCATAGTATATATGTCCCCCATCCTGGGTCCATCATAGTATCTATGTCCCCCCTCCTGGGTCCATCATAGTATATATGTCCCCCCTCCTGGGTCCATCATAGAATATATGTCCCCCATCCTGGGTCCATCATAGTATCTGTGCCCCCCCTCCTGGGTCCATCATAGTATATATGTCCCCCCTCCTGGGTCCATCATAGTATATATGTCCCCCTCCTGGGTCCATCATAGTATCTATGTCCCCCATCCTGGGTCCATCATAGTATATATGTCCCCCTCCTGGGTCCATCATAGTATCTATGTCCCCCATCCTGGGTCCATCATAGTATATATATGTCCCCCATCCTGGTCTATATGTCCCTTATCCTGGGCTCCTTCCTGGTATAGATGTTCCCCTTCCTGGTCCCATAATGATGTGTGTATATGTATAATATATAATATCTCTTATCCTGGGCTCTATCCTGGTACATACAGGTCCTTCTCACAAAATTAGAATATCATCAAAAAGTTAATTTATTTCAGTTTTTCAATACAAAAAGTGAAACTCTTATATTACATAGAGTCATTACAAACAGAGAGATCTATTCCAAAGGTTTATTTCTGTTAATGTTGATGATTATAGCTTACAGCCAATGAAAACTCAAAAGTCATTATCTCAGTAAATTAGAATACTTTATAACACCGGTTTGTAAAATGATTTTAAAATCCGAAATGTTGTCCTACTGAAATATATGTTCAGTAAATGCACTCAGTACTTGGGGCTCCTTTTGTATCAATTACTGCATCAATGCGGCGTGGCATGGAGGCGATCAGCCTGTGGCACTGCTGAGAGGTTATAGAAGCCCAGGTTGCTTTGATGGCAGCCTTCAGCTCGTCTGCATTGTTGGGTCTGGTGTCTCTCATCTTCCTCTTGACAATACCTCGTAGAAAAAAAATAAATTATAGTACTCCCCTTCCCTCCGCTCCCCCGCCGTGCAGCGTCCTCTTCTGACGCCGGCAGGTGACTTCAGTCACGTGCACGCCGACATCAGCTTCTGGCCTCTGATTGGTCGGCTGCGTGTATTACCACGCATGGACCTGATGAGTCTTCAGCGACCATGATCGTTACACCTCTGATCACGTCTACAGATAACGAATAGGACCGGTGCGTGATACCTACCCATTGCCCTCGCAGGGAACTAATGACGACCTCAAGAATTCCAACCAGCGCATACATTTTGCAATGGTTGCCAGTGTTCTTCCCCATGAGGACACAGTAATATTTTATTGTTACCACAACTTGTGGGTGACCGTAGCCAAGCCCTAGCCTACATGTTACCTTGCTATGTGCTGTTTCCAAATCTTCCAGGTTTGACCGCCAGTATGCAATCAATGTCATTGTCTATCACCCCGGCTAATACCGCAGTGTGGAGGAAACAGATATTCGAGCAGCTCAGCGAGCGCACAAAGCGAGAACTGGACAGTTTCCGACACTACGAACCCGCCATAGATCAGGTATGGCTGAGATTTGGGTCAATCAGATGATTGTGCCAAGAACCGATCGGGCCGGATTTGCTGTTATCCTGCAGCGGCCACTACAGGAGAAATGTGGTATTACACGCAGCCATCCAGATGCTTTCTCCACTCTACCCTGATATCCATAGCCTATAACCGAACCTAGGGGCGGTCACCCTCTTTACCCAGCCGTCGCTATTCTGACCCAATATTCTTTCCTATTCACATCTCTGACTCCTAATGATACTCTCTTACCTTTTTTCCAGTCCGTGTGGGTGAAAACAGGCGCGTTACAGTGGTGGAGAGACTGTAAACCCCACAAATGGATCGATGTCCGGGTGGCCCTCGAGCAGGTGACGGCCAGTGATGGATCCATAGACAGCATCCTCTTTATTTACTACACTCACTACGAGGAGAAAAAGGTAAATGGTCTGCGGTAACCCGGGTCTTTACAATTGAAAGAATAGGGATGTATCAAGAAGACTTGTTCTAATATATCAAAAGTCATCAATGTAAAAGATAAATTGTGGGTTCCGGCAGCCACCACTAGATGGGGCTAACCGTATACTGTAGCGGGCGATCATACACCAGAAAGAAGCCCCCAGTTCTGGCAATTGCTGGGGGGGGGGGTGTCGGCAGCCAGTTTCGCACTCCCTACTAATACCTCTCCATGTGCTTCCTTTTCAGTATTTGCACTTATTTCTCAATGAAGTCACAATTCTAGTGCCAGTCCTGAACGACGCGAAACACTCCTTCGCCATCTACACCTCTGAGAAGACGAAGCAGAGGTGGCCGGTGCGCCTCGCTGCCGCCACCGAGCAGGAGATGCACGACTGGGTAAGAGCAAGCGCTGGGCGAGGGCTTCTTTTTTTTGCCGGAAAAGTTGTACTTTCGAATGATACCGTATATTATATCATCTGGAAAGTGGGGAAAAAAATCTAAGTGCGGCGGAATATAAAAAAAAAAAAAGCTATTCCGCAATTTTTGGAGTTTTGTTTTTATTTCCAGCATTGATTTTACAGTAAAAATGATCAGGCAGTATGACTCTCCAGGTGAGCACAATTACGGAGAAAGTAAACATGCAAAGTTTTGGTTTTATTCAAGGGGGTGATAAAAAAAATTTCCAAAATTTGTAATAAATAAATAAATAAATAAAAATTCACTAGGTGACACCATTTTCCAAGAGCCCCGTAGCATTTTGCATTTTTGGGATACTGCTCTGACGGCTTGTTTTTTCTGCCCAAGTCATTGATTTTTATTGCTATCATTTTTCCGCTAGATATGATGTTTTGATCGCCCGTTATTACATTTCTTTGTGTCGCTGCGGCCGCCAAAAAAATGCAATTCTGGCCTTTTTAATTTATTTTTTTCTCATTTTTTTATTTTTAACGGGTTTCTAACTTTTTTACTGTATTTATTAGTCCCCTTTGGGGACTTGAGACTGCGATCATCCGATCACTTGTGCTGTATACAAGAATGCAACAGTATTGATGTATATAGCAAAAATCATGGTTGTACAGTAGTACCGTCTTGACATTCACAGGGGTCTTTAGCAGACCCCTGGCCATAATGGCAATCAATGTGTGCCCTGCTATCGCACCATGGAAGTGCTGATGGACGCATAGTACAGTGTGAGCGGCATTTGACTTGTTGGGCCAGCCTCATAGGCGAGGAGTGCGCAGCATGGGCAGGCTCCGGCGACGCATGCGCAAATTGTGATCTCAGGAGCCAAGATCTCAATCTGCGCATGCGCCGCCTCCAGCAGCGTCGGTGTGCTGAGGAGTCACAGTGTGCTGGTTGTTATCACTCCCATCTGCTTTGTTGGACATACAGTAGACATCCCACTTGGTAGACAAGTCAATCAGATTGTAGGTCACAACAGCCAGGACACTGACTTTTCAACACGCTGACTCCGCCCAGGTGACTCTTGGCGAGTGAAGTACACATAATCTGACACTAAAATGATTTTTTTTTTGAATGTGTTATTTTTTTGCTTTTTAATCTTTAGATATTAATTTTTCTTTCTTATTTTACAGCTCAGTCTTTTAAGTAGGTCTTGCTGTGAAATTAGAAAAGTGCAAGGCCCTCCTTCTCCGCAGGCAATCTGGTCAGTTACCTGTAAAGGAGACATATTTGTGAGTGAGCCGTCTTCAGACCTGGAGTTTCTGACGAGCGGACGATTGTGTGACCGGATGTAAGTGTTATGGAAGGATCCGTGGCATAATGGCTTCCTCCTACCATGCACGGCTTCATATCTGTATCTTGATTGCACCTGGATCCGTGCATGCAAGGATATTGTCCAGAGTGGACGATTCTGCTCAGTTTGCCCCCCATCCCCTAAAACAGTGATGGTTATCATTCAAAGATCTTTAGCCCCTTCACAATACAGCAATTTTTATTTTTTTATTTTAATTTTTTCCTCCATGAGCTATATCTTTTGTTTTTTATTTTTCTGCCCATATATTTTACCATATAGTCTACTGGAAAAGGGGGAAAAATCCAAGTGTGTTGAAATTGACAAAAAAAACTGCAATTCCACAATTTGTTTTTTATGTATTTTATTTATCTTGTTAAATCTGTAGTAAAACTGACCTGGCAGTATGATTCTCCAGGTCTTTACGAGTATGCAGATACCAAACATGTTCAGTGTTTTATTTAGATGATGAAAAAAAAATCTGAAAATTCGCTCTTTAGAGTGTCCCTACCGCCCCGACGCGCGTTTCGTCAAGTCTTCATCAGGGGCGGTGGGCACGCTCTAAACAGCTGCATCTACACTTGTAAGTACTTTTCCTGCACTTGGGCCACTTTTGTTCAGATTGTTTCTACATTTAGACAGACCATTTTAATGCAAATATGTTATGTGTTAGTATTTGTTGCACCTTGCACCTTTTTCTTGATGAGTGTTTTCCCTGCATTCATGTTCAGTAGCCTCTGTGTTTTTAGTGTTCTTTGCAGTTTTAATCTACTGTTTAATAGAAATCATTTTTAAGGAGTATAATCTGTGGGTATGAGGTCCCTTCTTTTGTGTCATAGGTAACATAACGTGTAAGAACATAGATTCCACTACACTAAGCTACATTTCTGCAAGTGTTTATTTTTGCATGTGACTCTTTTTTTCTTCTCAATATATATTAATATTTTTGGGTAATGGGAATTTGCTATTTGCAGGTTTTGGCGTCAAGTAGGAGGACACCTGAAGTTGGTGGAGAGCAGCAGCTGTGGTGTTGTGTGGGGCATCAGTTATGATCTCACTGCATGGGTTTATACTGGAGGCTATGGTGGCGGATTCATGCAAGGTACGGTGCTGAGTTAACATTTATTAATGATGTGACCAATGGTAATAATTTATTAGTTTTATACTGGAACAGTAAAAAAGAGAGGACATTTTAAATATCCTACCCCGACAGGGAATGACAAGCTGTCTCTGTGTCTGCGGGAACTTGCTAGTTAATAAAGTCCTGTGATCACAGCATCATCAGCGCAGTGTCAGATGCTCTGTATCATCATGTAATTTACTATGTCAGTTATGTTCTCTTTTATATTTTCCCTTTTTCTTCCAGGGTTGGACAGCAGCACAAATAACATTTTTCCCCAGTCTGACACGACGTGTGTTTACATCTACGAAAACCAGAGATGGAACCCAATCACTGGATACAGCAGCACGTGAGTATTTTATCCAACAGGAACCTGGACCCAATGGGGCAGTGAAATCTGCTTATTTTAGTTTTATTCTTAAAGTGAATCTGTCACCAGGTTATTGGTATGTAATCTGAGACCACCATGATGTAGGGGCAGAGACGCTGATTACAGCGATGTGTCACTTACTGGGCTGCGTTTTGCTGTTTCAATAAAATCAGTGTTTTATCAGCAGATTATTACTACAGGACTAGGTGTCTGGTGCCTTGTAGTCCAGCCACACCCTCACCTCTGATTGGCAGAAAGCTGCTAATCACTGGTGTGGGCGGGGTTATGCACAGCTCAGCATTCCGAGCTCTGCTAGATCCATAGCTGAAAAGCTGTGAATCTATAACAACTGCTGCACCCAGTAAAATAAGTGACACATCGCTGGAATCAGGGTCTCTGCCCCTTCATCATGTTCTTGTCAGATTACATAGCAAAAACCTGCTGACAGATTCCCTTTAACCTTCAATTAGTCACGTGAGGTCCTTGGGATCCCAAGAAATTTTGTTTTGTCATATTTCAGCAAAGATTGAAGGCAGGTAACCATCCGTTTCAGTAGATTCCTAGTTGGGCTGCCCTGCTTTCTCAGCACATCACATCGGCTCTCCTGTCACATGATCACAGCGTGCCGATGTGTTGTCACAACAGCCGGAGGTCTGCAGAAGACCCCCCGTGCCTGTCATTGTGAATCTCCTACGAACGTCGGTTTGTGGTTGGCATTCGTAGGAGGCGGTGATTTTTGCTATACGTAGCAGGACTGATGATTGCTGATTCAAGTCTCCTCAAGGCACTATTAAATGAAGTATAAAAGCAAAAAACAAAGGTTCTAAAAATATGAAGAAAATAAAAAAAACACAAAGGTTCAAATGACTCCCCTTTTGCCCCATTAAAAATGAAACAATTAAAAAATGTGTATATATATATGTATATATATGTGTATATATATATATATATATATATATATATATATATAATACACATATTTGATATCGCTGTGTTCAGAATCACCCGATCTATCAAAATATAAAATACATTAATCCGATCGTAAAATGGTGGAACAAGAAAAAAAAATAAATAAAACGACAGAATTACGTATCGCAAGGTTGTGAATGGGATAAATATTGTTTTTTGTTGGGTTTTTTTAAATAAAAACTCCAGGGACCCAAGCGACTAATTTTGTAAATCATTTGGCACGACTAATGAAAGGTTAATACACTGTGTCAGCACCAGATGGCAGCACTTATTCAGAAATAATATGAAAGGATCTTGGAGATGGGAATACCCCTTTTAACCCTCCGTCACATACAATATTCGGACTAACGAGTTCACATACAATGTGCCTGTCAGGCGCCTGCTGGAAAAATACCTATAATATCTAATGTTTGCAATTTCAGTGCTCTAAAAGTGATCAGTGACCTTCATAGGGATGTAATAAAAGAGACTACACATAATCAGTTGCAAAAAAAAACATTTACTTAACATAAAACTAATAACTATGAAATACAAACTTTTCAAAACTCCCGCCAAATAGTCCCCAGTTCGACTCTCTCAAAAAAATGTACAAAGAAAATTTTTGAACACAAACTTAATTTTAAGGTACCTTAAGTACTATTAAAAACATATTCAATCAGAAGTAGATGCTGAGGTTTCCCCAGAAAAGTCACACTTGCAGAGCAAATAGCAAGAATTACACACCAATCTCACTTTCCTCTCCTAAATCCTCATTCAGTGTGAGGTCTCTATCATCTAACAGCATGTTTGTTACTTCCTCAACATCAAGTTGTTTGGATAAATTGTACATTTTCCTCTCCATTTCAGCAGATAATCTGAAGCAAGAGAAGGAATATGTTAGGGAACTACTGTATATGCCTGAGCAGCACACTTTCTTTTATAAAATCTCCCTTATTTCTATGAAATATCCTCACATTTTGTGCTATACATTCATAAAACAAGCTAAATAAACTATTGTGATGAATAAAAACATAAAATACCAACCTTACTGAATGTGACGTATTCACATACAATGAGCCTGAGAGATCTGTGCAGCTATATCCTCTCCCCTGAAGCTCTGAAATCCAACTGTGATATCAGGTTTCACAGACCTTCAAGAGACAGGAGACTACCTGGAGGGAGGGGGTTTCCTCACAATCTGGTGAGGAAGGAGAAATGAAAGTAAAAGAGAAGCGCCTGTCAGATCAGTTGTATGTGACGGAGGGTTAAAGAAGCGATGAAAGGATGGTCGGTTCAAGTCCCAAATTGGACAAGAAAAATTAAAAGAAAATTCAATAAAGTTTCATAACAAATAAACCTCTTAAAAAAACAAAACAAACAAAACGTTGAATGTATTTTTTTTCTATCAAACCTGTTTTAATTGTGAAAAAGTTAAATAGAAAACCTATATATATATGTTTGTTATAGCTGTGTTCACACCAGCCCGTAACATAAAAATAACGTAATATTTTTACCGCACGGTAAGAAGCATAAGAAAAACGTAAACTACAATAACAGAATTACTGTTTGTTTTTTTAGGGTAAAGAAAAAAAAAAGAGGCTCAGTATTAAGATATTAAAATATACAAAAAAAAAAACAAAACAAACAAAAAAGCCCTTGTACAGCTATGGCAAAGGATAAATGAAATAGTTAGGGGTCTCTGAATGCAAGGGTGACAAAAAATGTTTACTTTGTCTCATGTCAAACAGGACTGGATGTCCAGAGGTTAGTCCGAAAATTCTGTTGGGTAAATGAGTATTCCTGATTTGTGAAGTTATCCCCTATACAGAGGATAGAGAATAACTTGTTGGTTAACAGAGACCAGCTTTGAATGCCGCAGACATTCACACGCTCGACCAATGCTCCACTCGTTGTCTATGAGACTGCTGGAAAGAGCTGCCTCTTCGGTAGTCCCATAGACAATGACTGGAGGAGAGGTTGAGCGCGTGAATGTCTGCGGCCGTCAAAGCTGGTCTCCGTTGAGAAGCAAGGTATTCTTTATCCTCTGTATAGGGGATAACTTCGTCAATCAGGAATACTCATTTGCCTATCTCCTATACAGAGAATAGATAATAACTTACAGATCAGCGGAGACCAGCTTTGAATGCCGCAGACATTCACACGCTCAAACTCTGCTCCAGTCATTGTCTTTGGGACTACCGGAGAGGCCACTCTTTCCAGCAGTCTCATAGACAATGAATGGAGCTGCGGTCGAGCGTGTGAATGTCTGCGGCATTCAAAGCTGGTCTCCACAGAGCTTCCAGGTCTCCATCTTTGCTACATTCAGACCCCTCGTAATCACTTGAGTAGCTTTCCCTATACCAAAGATAGAGGCTGGAGGCTAACTTAATAGTTTGAGAATAGGGCTCTTATTATAAATTTGTCTTGCAGGGGACTATTGACTGACAGATACATGTGGAGTGATGCAAGCGGATTGCAGGAGTGTACAAAGACCAGCATGAAGCCCCCATCACCGCAGTGGTCCTGGGTAAGGCTATCAGCCCAAATATTGGAGTATACTTCTGGCAACCTGCATTATAAAACTTTGGATTAGGAAATGTATCTGAGCCTTTTTGTGCATCGGTTGATAACACAGAGGACTACCATCTTCCCATGTGACCCACCTTTTTATTTTATACTGGGGCACCTTACGTCTTCATGTCAGCACAACAATTCCCATTAGAAAGCAGTGTGGAAGAAGTGACCATCAGTAGGGTTACACTCTGCGCACTGTGTCTGACCTCTATGATTAGTGTACGCACCACCAGATAGAGAAGTGTGATATGTCACTGCACAGAACACACATCCACTGCTCCAGAGTCCAGAATTGGCGGCAGCTTTATACCACTCCATCCGACTCTTGGCATTGTGCTTGGTGATGTAAGGCTGCATGCAGCTGCTCAACCACGAAGCTCCCAGTGAGGGAAATCTTATTGGTGTGAACCTTCTCTAAAAGACTCAAACACAGCCTTCCGAGTCAACAGTTATCTTTTTTACACTTAGAGACAAGCAGGCATCCTGTAGGTCTAGAGGAAAGAAGGTTTAAGCATAATCACAGATGCAGATTCTTTACTGTGCGAGCAGTGACACTATGGATTTTTTACTGTTCGATCAGTGAGACTATGGATTCTTTACTGTAAGAGCAGTGTGACTATGGATTCTTTACTGTAAGAACAGTGTGACTATGGATTCTTTACTGTGCGAGCAGTGAGACTATGGATTCTTCACTGTTCGAGCAGTGACACTATGGATTCTTTACTGTGCGAGCAGTGAGACTATGGATTCTTTACTGTGTGAGCAGTGACACTATGGATTCATTACTGTTCGATCAGTGAGACTATAGATTCTTTACTGTGCGAGCAGTGACACTATGGATTCTTTACTGTTTGAGCAGTGACACTATGGATTCTTTACTGTTCGATCAGTGAGACTATGGATTCTTTACTGTGCGAGCAGATAGACTATGGATTCTTTACTGTAAGAGCATTGAGATTATGGATTCTTTACTGTAAGAGCAGTGAGACTATGGATTCTTTACTGTAAGAGCAATGAGACTATGGATTCCTTACTGTTCGAGCACATGATGTTATAATGGTTGATTCACTGCTAAAATTCAAGAAGGTCCTGGATGCCTTTCCTGATAAATGCAATATTACAGGTTATTGGAACTGGATTCTGTGATGGGACGTTGATCCAGAGAACTAGTCTGATTGCTGTGTGAAGCCGGGAAGGAAATTTTCCCCTTATGTGGAGCCATTAGTGTCTGACCCATGGGGTTTTTGCCTTCCTCTTGATCAACATGTTGGGTTATAGGCTGACCTCAATGGACTTAAGTCTACCTTCAGTGATTTATGCAATTACAGAAGAGACATAAGAGTCCAATAGTTGCCAGAAAGTAACAATATTTATTGAAAAATAGATCACTAACTTTCACATAGAGAATTCACAATTCACAATGTTACAACAATATAGTATATGGATTTATTATCATAGTGACTATATCCATGGATACAAAAAATGACCCAGGAAAACAAGACGAGACATGTATTACTACAGCAGAATTAAGGTATTATGTAACGGACATCATGTCCATAGATCACTCACAAGTATTACATGCATATACCTCAAATATATAGAGACTTTGCAAGTGATACATCATTAATAATAAACTCGTCCCCATATACCTCTGTGCAAGTGTGCCAAAAAATATGTATTAAATAGGGGATAATTACCCATAGGTATGAGGGTCCCGTCCAGGTCCTGGTCACCTTACCCCAAGGCGCGTTTCTTGTCAAAACGTTACCGCTTCCTCAGGGGGCATCCATAGTCTCATTGCTCTTACAGTAAAGAATCCATAGCCTCACTGCTCGAACAGTAAGGAATCCATAGTCTCACTGCTCGAACAGTAAGGAATCCATAGTCTCACTGCTCGAACAGTAAGGAATCCATAGTCTCACTGCTCGAACAGTAAGGAATCCATAGTCTCACTGCTCGAACAGTAAGGAATCCATAGTCTCACTGCTCGAACAGTAAGGAATCCATAGTCTCATTGCTCGAACAGTAAGGAATCCATAGTCTCACTGCTCGAACAGTAAGGAATCCATAGTCTCACTGCTCGAACAGTAAGGAATCCATAGTCTCATTGCTCGAACAGTAAGGAATCCATAATAATAATAATCTTTATTTATATAGCGCCAACATATTCCGCAGCGCTTTACAGTTTAACAGTTTCAAACACAAAAGTCATAAGTAACAACGTTAACAATACAATAATTAAAGCAAAATAAGACGACCCTGCTCGTGAGAGCTTACAATCTACAATACAGTAAGGAATCCATAGTCTCACTGCTCGAACAGTAAGGAATCCATAGTCTCTCTGCTCGAACAGTAAGGAATCCATAGTCTCATTGCTCTTACAGTAAGAACAGTGAGGCTATGGATTCTTTACTGTAAGAGCAATGAGACTATGGATTCCTTACTGTTCGAGCAGTGAGACTATGGATTCTTTACTGTAAGAGCAATGAGACTATGGATTCCTTACTGTTCGAGCAGTGAGACTATGGATTCTTTACTCTAAGAACAGTGAGGCTATGGATTCTTTAGAGTAAAGAATCCATAGTCTCACTGCTCGAACAGTAAGGAATCCATAGTCTCATTGCTCTTACAGTAAAGAATCCATAGTCTCACTGCTCGAACAGTAAGGAATCCATAGTCTCATTGCTCTTACAGTAAAGAATCCATAGTCTCACTGCTCGAACAGTAAGGAATCCATAGTCTCATTGCTCTTACAGTAAAGAATCCATAGCCTCACTGTTCTTAGAGTAAATAATCCATAGTCTCACTGCTCGAACAGTAAGGAATCCATAGTCTCATTGCTCTTACAGTAAAGAATCCATAGCCTCACTGTTCTTAGAGTAAAGAATCCATAGTCTCACAGCTCGAACAGTAAGGAATCCATAGTCTCATTGCTCTTACAGTAAAGAATCCATAGTAAGGTGACCAGGACCTGGACGGGACCCTCATACCTATGGGTAATTATCCCCCTATTTAATTACGTATTTTTTGGCACACTTGCACAGAGGTATATGGGGACGAGTTTATTATTAATGATGCATCACTTGCAAAGTCTCTATATATTTGAGGTATGTAATACTTGTGAGTGATCTATGGACATGATGTCCGTTGCATTATACCTTAATTCTGCTGTAGTAATACATGTCTCGTCTTGTTTTCCTGGGTCATTTTTTGTATCCATGGATATAGTCACTATGATAATAAATCCATATACTATATTGTTGTAACAGTGTGAGTTCTCTATGTGAAAGTTAGTGATCTATTTTTCAATAAATATTGTTTCTTTCTTTCAACGTTTGGACTCTTACATCTCTCCTGTAATTGCATTGCTGTCGCGTTGCCGTTTAGATATGTATATGGTCATTTATGACTGGTATTCTTCTTTGCTTCAGTGATTTATCTTGGGGGGGGGGGGATATTTAGTGATGAAGGATAGGGGATGGAGTGCCACCAGCCGTCAGTTCAGGTTAGGAGAGACACGGCGGCACACGGGGTACTGTTTGTTTAGAAGGGTAGAGTGTCTGCAGTGGCATATCCGCCATACAACAGGGAAATGTTGACATTAATGTGCTTGGATAAATGGTTTCAGAAGAGTGTGCAAATATGAAGGCCACATTGGCAGCATTTCACTCGCTATTAATTACGAAACAAGGAGGTTCAGTACTTGGTAACAGGAGAGGAGAGCAAACACCAGAATGTCCTGTTACTGCACTTAATAGATTTTAAATGTCACCGGTGTCCTCAGTTTGCGTCTGATTTAATGTAAACAGCCGCAAGTGTCTTCGCCCTCCTTCTTCATGACATACGTGAGCGCTTACATGTTCTGCAATGTGGTGGGTGTAGGACCTTACTCTGGGCACTAGATGGCGCACTCGTGTGTATACCGCCTGATGTATCAGTGGAGTGCCATGGGAGCACGGCAGGGCTTTGTAGCAGGTATAGTAGTCACAAGGGCATTTTACAGCACACAAAGGACGATGCTTTACAGCTACTGACAATTCAGTGCATATTTAAAGAGGACCGACCTTTCACCACATTTTTAATGCTGGGCATACAATGTAAAATTTGCTGCAGAGCGGAATGAAAAAGTTTTTTGTTTTGTTTTTATTTCGCCTGTCTGTTGCATAGATATTATCATTCAGGTATTTGTTTGGCACCTCATGAGTTAAGTCCATGTGGGTGGTGTTAGATAGTTTTCACTTGGGAGGGGCGTGTACTTCTGCCTCCTCTATGAGGCTGACCAATCATACGCAAGCAGCAACATAGAAGTGCAGAAGTTGTACGTTTTGAATGACGTCATCCATTTTTCTCATACAATGTACTTAACAACGGACCAAAAATAATAGTTTAGTAGTTAAAAAAAAAAAAATAGAACTTTGTAAAGAAAAAAAGAATCTGGTTTGTGTCGCCATTTACCTCCTATGTGAGGGTTTGTATTTGTTGATCACGTTTTTATTGCTTTTTTTTTTTTCTGGGGAATTGTGGAGACAAAAATGCTGATTTTAGGTTTTTTTTTTTCGTTTTTTTTTTTATATTGATGTTTATCGCTTAGGATAAATATTTAATGTTATTACCGTAATTAGGCTTCAGTACACTGCAGTGCCAAATATGTTAATTGTTTTCTTTTTTTACGTTTCACTATTTGGGGCAAAAGCAGGATTATTAATATATATATATATATATATATATATATATATATATATATATATATATATATATATATAGTTTTTTTTATTATTTTGTTTGTAAAAAAAAATACCTTACTGTTCTTCTTTTTTTTAATTAGTCCCCTTCGGCCGCTGTAATGTGTTCTGGCCGGCGTGGACAATTGCTCACGTTCACGCGTAACATCGGCTACAATTAACCCATGCAGTGTCCTTTGTGCTCACGGACAGGAGTCGTAATGAAAAAAAATAAGCATCTGTCTGAACAAGGCCTTAGCCTTTGTTCACATTACAAAGCACCCTGATTTATATATGATTTTTTTTTTTTCTACAGGTCTCCGAGTGGTATGTAGACTTCAATGTCTCCGGAGGAACTGATCGAGACGGGTGGCAGTACGCGGCAGATTTCCCAGCGTAAGGACGGCAGCTAAACCTCAGCAAAAGTAGATGATTTTTTGGGGGGTAGTGTAAAAAAAAAAGAAAAAAAAAACATATTAAAAGGGTTATCCGCTACTGGACAAACTTTTATTAATGGACCCAGTGAGGTGGGAAACAAAAGCATAACTAAAAAGGTGGCGGCACTCTTCCATTGTTGCGTACTTTGCTTTTCTCTTTTTGTCACGTTTTGCTTATTATAATGTATTAATGCATCTACAGAAGTGTAAAGAAGACTATATTGCAGTTGTTTAGGCTTCTTGGTGGCTTCCCAATAACATGGAGCAAAAGGTAAAATGTCCTCTGAGAGAAGATTAGCCGCTTGGCCACCGCGTCCCTCACACCTAACATGGGGCTTTGCAACATTTGTCCTGTCAGTCAAGGAGGCCGTCATGTCAGCAGTAATATAACCCGTGTTTGTTGGCGTCAGAACACTAACCAATAACTGATGATGATGATGATAATTAGCCTAATTAAGTGTGTGAACCTGTAAATGACGAGTGATGATCTGTGTCCGTATCTAAATGTCAGAGCTACAGCGAGGTTGTCTTTCGTTTCAGATATTGGTTTATGGTTACACATTGTTGAGTTCATGTAAATTATATAACCATGCTATTATTATTTTATACTAGCTGAAGAGCCCGGCGTTGCCTGGGCATAGTAAATATCTGTGGTTAGTTATAGCACCTCACTTCTCTCATTTTCCCATCACCCCTCTCATTTTCCCCCTCACATCTTTCATTTTCCCCTCACATCTTTCATTTTCCCTCTCATATCTTTCATTTTCCTCTCACATCTTTCATTTTCTCCCTCACACCTCTCATTTTCTCCCTCACACCTCTCATTTTCCCCCTCACTCCTCTTATTTTCCCCCTCACACCTCTCATTTTCCCCCTTACTCCTCTCATTCCCCCCTAACACTTGTCATTTCGACCTCGCATCTCTCATTTTCTCCCTCACACCTCTCATTTTCTCCCTCACACCTCTCATTTTCCCCCTCACTTCTCTTATTTTCCCCCTCACTCCTCTCATTCCCCCCTCATTTCTCTCATTCCCCCCCTAACACTTGTCATTTCGACCTCACATCTGTCATTTTCCGATAACTCCACTATTTTCCCTCATTCCTCTCATTTTGCACTCACACCTTTTCATTTCACCTCACACCTCTCATTTTCACCTCCCACCTCTCATTTTCACCTCACACCTCTCATTTTCACCTCACACCTCTCATTTTCACCTCACACCCCTCATTTTCACCTCACACCTCTCATTTTCCCCTCAGTCATCTCCCTTATTTATAGTATGCACCTGTATGTCATCTCCTTTATATAGTATATACCTGTATGTCATCTCCCCTGTAAATAGTATATACCTGCTGTATGTCATCTCCTCCTGTATATTATATATACCTATGTGTCAACTCCTTCTGTATATAGTATATACCTGTTTGTCATCTCTTCTATATATAGTATTTACCTGTATGTCATCTCCTCTTATATATACTATATACCTGTAAGTCATCTCCCCTGTATATAGTATATACCTGTATGTCATCTCCCCTGTATATAGTATATACCTGTGTCATCTCTTATATATAGTATATACCTGTATGTCATATCCTCCTATATATAGTATATATCTGTGTCATCTCCTGTATATAGTATATACGTGTGTCATCTCCACCTATATATAGTATATACCTGTATGTCATCTCCTCCTGTATATAGTATATACCTGTGTGTCATCTCCCTTGTATATAGTATGTACCTGTATGTCATCTGCTTCTGTATATAGTATATACGTGTCATCTCCACCTATATATAGTATATACCTGTATGTCATCTCCTCCTGTATATAGTATATACCTGTGTCATCTGCTCCTGTATATAGTATATACCTGTGTGTCATCTCCTATATATAGTATATACCTGTGTGTCATCTCCTCCTGAATATAGTATATACCTGTGTGTCATCTGCTCCTGTATATAGTATATACCTGTCATCTACTCCTGTAAATAGTATATACCTGTAAGTCATCTCCTCCTGTATATAGTATATACCTATATACCTGTATGTCATCTCTTATATATAGTATATACCTGTATGTCATTTCCTCTTATATAAAGTATATACCTGTAAGTCATCTCCCCTGTATATAGTATATACCTGTGTCATCTCCCCTATATACCTCAGTATATACCGTACATGTTTGTCATCTCCCTTATTTATAGTATATACCTGTATGTCATCTCCTGTATATAGTATATACCTGTGTGATCTCCTCCTGTATATAGTATATACCTGTGTGTCATCTCCCCTGTATATAGTATATATCTGTGTGTCGTCTCCCCTGTATATAGTATATACCTGTGTCATCTCCTCCTGTATATAGTATATACCTGTGTGTCATCTCCTCCTGTATATAGTATATACCTGTGTGTCATCTCCCCTGTATATAGAATATATCTGTGTGTCGTCTCCCCTGTATATAGTATATACCTGTGTCATCTCCTCCTGTATATAGTATATACCTGTGTGTCATCTCCTCCTGTATATAGTATATACCTGTGTGTCATCTCCTCCTGTATTAGACCTTGTTCACACGTTATTTGGTCAGTATTACCTCAGTATTTGTAAGCTAAATTGGCAGCCTGATAATTCCCCAGTCAACAGGAAGCCCTCCCCCTGGCAGTATATATTAGCTCACACATACACATAATAGACAGGTCATGTGACTGACCGCTGCCGTATTTCCTATAGTGAACTTTTGTTGCTCTTGTAGTTTGTCTGCTTATTAATCAGATTTTTATTTTTGAATGATAATACTAGACTTGTGTGTGTTTTAGGGCAAGTTTCATGTGTCAAGTTGTGTGTGTTCAGTTGCGTGTGGCGACAGGCGTGTAGCAACTTTTTGTGTGTAGAGTTGCACGTGACAGGTTAGTGTAGCAAGTTATGTGCAGCAAGTTTTGCGCATGGCGAGTTTTGCGCGTGGCGAGTTGTGTGTGTGTGGTGCGTTTTGAGTATGTGCAAATTTTGTGTGAGGCAACTTTTGCATGTGTTGCGACTTTTGTGCATGTGGCAATATTTCCACGTGTGCAAGTTTTGCGTGTGGCGAGTTTTCCATGAGGTGAGTTTTGCACGTGTGGCGAGTTTTGCGTAAGCCTAGTTTTGTAGTTTTGCATGTGGCGAGTTTTCCATGTGGCGAATTTTGCGCGTGGCGAGTTTTGGGTGGCGACTTTTGTGTTTCAACTTTTATGTGGCGAGGTTGGTGTATGTGTGGTGAAATGTGTGCTGAGGGTGATATGTGTTCAAGCACGTGGTAGTGTGTGGCGCATTTTGTGGGTGTGTTCATATCCCCGTGTGTGGTGAGTATCCCATGTCGAGGCCCCACCTTAGCAACTGTACGGTATATACTCTTTGGCGCCATCGCTCTCACTCTTTAAGTCCCTCTTGTTCACATCTGGCAGCTGTCAATTTTCCTTCAACACTTTTCCTTTCACTTTTGCCAATATGTAGATGGGGGCAAAATTGTTTGGTGAATTGGAATGCGCAGGGTTAAAATTTCGCCTCACAACATAGCCTATGACGCTCTCGGGGTCCAGACGTGTGACTGTGCAATATTTTGTGGCTGTAGCTGTGACGGTGCAGATGCCAATCCCGGACATACACAACACACACACACACACACACACACACACACACACACAGACACATACACATTCAGCTTTATATATTAGATAATTATTATTATTTTATGATTTGTGTTATTTTTTTATGTTCTTATTTTATTATTATTATTATTATTATTATTATTATATATTGTTATTTTTATGATAATCATCATATTATTTTATTAATTTTATTTTTATTATATTATTATATTTAATTTTTATATATTACTATTATATTATTTTTTATTATTATTACTATTATAATTGTTTTTTACTATTTATCATATAGTTTGAAGGAGTCCCTTAAAAATAAGATAAAGGGATGTTTTCAAGGTTTTTCTAAAAATAAAAAAAAATAAAAAAAATGTGTGTGGGGGGTAATGTAGTCAGTAATATATCACTCTTGGTTATCATTTGGTTCCTTAAACTAAATATTAGTTTTTTGTCATTTTTTTGTCTACCCTGGAAAATTATGAAGCTTTGTAAATCACTTTATTAGGGGATTTTCCTTCATTCCTGAAAAATAAATTGCATGCACGGTAAGTTGCTTCCATACCCACCCCCTGCTTTCTCCAGTCTTTTTCCCTGCCTTCGGCCGCATTGATATTAGATCATACTTGTGGAGTACAGATGATGGCAGTGATGTGTCCGCACCCGTCTCCTACTCTGTGTGTTCTGTTTTTCTGAACAATCTCCTGCAGCTGCTTCTCCCCAGAGCGTGTGGGTCACAGGGGCTGAGCTGACCCATCACTGCCATCATCTGTACTCCAAAAGAGTATGTTATGATATCTACAAGGAAGTAGTCTGGGGAAAAGCAAGGAGTTGGAAGCCACTTACATGGATATTTTTTTTCAGGAATTAAGGCAAATCCTCTAGTAAATTGATTGTCTGAATAAAGCAACACCACAAAGGCACATCTGCTTGGCAGTGAAGGAGAGGGTGGTAAAGCAATGGAGGCCGTGACCTAACGGAACTGATTTGTCCTTTCAGAGAACAGAGCGTTTGCTAAAGTTGACATCGATAATATTAAAGGAAACATGTCACCATATAGAGTGTGCTGTAGCGGGCAGGGTGTATTGTCGGGGTCCTCACGTAACTACATGGACTCTGTACATCTCTTTACAGATCTTATCATGGTTACAAGACCATCAAGGATTTTGTGAGACGAAGACGGTGGGTGAGGTAAATATAGTACTCTAGTTCTAAGAATGTACTTGTACATACTGCTGATTTATTCATAGCGCAGAAACGGAAACTCCCAGAATGTATGGGGTGATCTAGTGTAATGGAGACAGGGAACAGCGTTTGGATACTTGACTACAAAGCTGCATAAATAGAGCTCTCCGTGTTATGTATTAAAGTAGCACTCCAAGCACTTTGTTTTCCATATCAGGCAGTATAGGCTATTCCTGTTTTTGTTTAGGTGGTGCATAAGAGCCATCTGCCAGCTTGGCTCTTTCTTCCCCTCTTATATAGTTCTCTTAATGTAGCCTGTTTTTCCTATTTTATTGTTTTGTCGTTTTTTTTTTTTCCCTCCCATGATTGCCTATCCTTAATAATTGTAAGATTTATGTATGGTGTATCCTATAGGTTTCAGTTTCAGTCTGTCTCACCTGGGTCCTGCTTGTGATAGGTTTCTCCCGATCAGCTTTCAAAAAGCAGGAGGCAGAGTTTATCTGCAGCGGATCATTGGAAGAACTTGGCTATATACATATATACATAGACTACGGTTCCAAAGTTTATAGGGTCACCCAGACAATTTTTTGGTTTTCCATGAAAACTCACACTTTTATTAATCAAATGAGTTGCCAAATGAATTGAAAATCTAGTCAAGACATTGACAAGGTTCGAAAAAAAGATTTTTATTTGAAATAATAATTTTCTCCTTCAAACTTCGCATTCGTCAAAGAATGCTCCCTTTGCAGCAATTCCAGCATTGCAGAGCTTTGGCATTCTAGCAGATAATTTGCTGAGGTAATCTGGAGAAATTTCACCCCATGCTTCCAGAAGCCGCTCCCACAAGTTGGTTTGGCTTGATGGGCACTTTTTGCGCACCATTCGGTCAAGCTGCTCCCACAACAGCTCAATGGGGCTGAGATCTGGTGACTGCGCTGGCCACTCCATTATAGATAGAATACCAGCTGCCTGCTTCTTCCCTAAATAGTTCTTGCATAATTTGGAGGTGTGCTTTGGGTGATTGTCCTGTTGTAGGATGAAATTGGCTCCAATCAAGCGCTGTCCACAAGGTACGGAATTGCAAAATGGAGTGATAGCCTTCCTTATTCAAAATCCCTTTTACCTTGTACAAATCTCCCACTTTACCAGCACCAAAGCAACCCTAGACCATCACATTACCTCCACCATCCTTGACGGATGGCGTTAGGCACTCTGCCAGCATCTTTTCAGTTGTTCTGTGTCTCACAAATGTTCTTCTGTGTGATACAAACACCTCATGCGTGGATTTGTCTGTCCATAACACTTTTTTCCAATCTTCCTCTGTCCAATGTCTGTGTTCTTTTGCCCATATTAATCTTTTCCTTTTATTAGCCAGTCTCAGATATAGCTTTTTATTTGCCACTCTGCCCTGAAGGCCAGCATCCCGGAGTCGCCTCTTCACTGTAGACGTTGACACTGGCGTTTTGCGTGTACTATTTCATGAAGCTGCCAGTTGAGGACCTGTGAGGGGTCGATTTCTCAAACTACAGACTCTAATGTACTTGTCTTGTTGCTCCGTTGTGCAGCGGGGCCTTCCACTTCTCTTTCTACTCTGGGTAGAGCCTGTTTGTGCTCTCCTCTGAAGGGAGTAGCACACACCGTTGTAGGAAATCTTCTGTTTCTTGTCAATTTCTCACATGGAATAGCCTTCATTTCTAAGAACAAGAATAGACTGTCGAGTTTCACATGAAAGTTCTTTTTTTTTCTGGCCATTTTGAGACTTTAATGGAACAGATTCACAACTAGCTCAAAGGAAGGTCCGGTTTATAGGTTCTTTAATCAGCCAAACTGTTTTCAGCTGTGCTAACATACTTGCACAAGGGTTTTCAAGGGTATTCTAACCATCCAATGACTTCTTACATAGTTAGCAAACACAAAGTACCATAAGAACACTGGAGTGATGGTTGTTGGAAATGGGCCTCTATACACCTACGAAGATATTGCATTACAAACCAGACATTTGCAGCTAGAATAGTCATTTACCACAATAACAATGTATAGAGTGTATTTCTGAATCACTTAATGTTAGCTTCATTGGAAGAAAACTGTGCTTTTCTTTCAAAAGTAAGGACATTTCTAAGTGACCCTAAACTTTGGAATGGTAGTACACATACAGTTGTGCTCAAACGTTTACATACTTTGCTTTCTAGGCCTTTTTTTTCAGAGAATATGAATCATAACACCAAAACTTTTTCTCCACTCATGATTAGTAGTTGAGAGAAGCCATTTATTGTCAAACTACAGTGTTTTCTCTTTTTAAATTATGAAAACAGCCAAATGACCCTGATCAAAAGTTCACAAACCCTGGTGATTTGGGCCTGATAACATGCAAAGAAGTTGACACAAATGGGTTTGAATGGTTACTAAAGGTAACATCTAGTGATAAACGAGTATACTCGTTGCTCGTGTTTTCCTGAGCACGTTGGGGTGGTCTCTGAGTATTTGTAAGTGCTCGGAGATTTAGTTTTTGTTGACACAGCTGCATGACGTACGGCTGCTAGCCAGCCTGAGTACATGTGGGGGTTGCCTGGTTGCTAAGGAATCCCCACATGTATTCAAGCTGTGTAGCAGCGGTAAATCATTCAGCTGAGGTGACGAAAACTAAATCTCGAGCACTTACAAATACTCGGAGACCACCCGAGCAACGAGTATACTCGCTCATCACTAGTAACATCCTCACCTGTGACCTGTAAAAGCTGAGCGAGTTTCTGGGATCCAGACAGACTCTTGCATCTTTCATCCAGCCACTGATGTTTCTGGATTGTGAGTCATGGGGAAAGCAAAAGTATTGTCAACAGATCTATGGGAAAAGGTAGTTGAATTGTATAAAACAGGAAAGGGATACAAAAAGATATCTAAGGAATTGATAATGCCACTCAGCAGCGTTCAAACTGTGAATAACAAATGAAAAATCAGGGGCTCTGTAAAAACAAAACCACGGTCAGGTAGACCAACAAAAATGTTGTCCACAACTGCCAGGAAAATAGTTTGGGGTGCAAAGAAAAAACCCACAAATAACATCAGCTGAAATATTGGATTCTCTGAAAACTAGTGGTGTGGCTGTTTCAAGATGCACATTAAGGAGGCACATGAAGAAAAATAGTCTGCATGGTCGAGAAAGCCATTACTGTGCAACTGCCACAAAGTATCTCACGTAAAATATGCAAAACAGCATGGAGACAAGCCTCAAAACGTCTGGAGCAAGGTAATTTGAAGTGATGAGATCAAAATTGAACTTTTTGTCCACAACCATAATCATTACATTTGGAGAGAGGTCAACAAGGCCTATGATGAAAGGAACACCATTCCTACTATAAAGCACGGAGGTGGATCGCTGATGTTTGGGGGATGTGTGAGCTCAGCTACAAAGGCACAGGAAACTTGGTCAAAGTTGAAGGAAAAATGAATGCAACAACTTGCCAGCAAATACTGGAGGCAAGTTTGCAATCATCAGCCCGGAAGCTGCGCATAGGATGTACTTGGACGTTCAAACATGACAACAATCCAAAGCACAAGGCCAAGTCGACCTGTCATTCGCTACAGCAGAACAAAATGAAGGTTCTTGAGTGGCCATCTCAGTCTCCTGACCTCATTATCATTGAGCCACTCTGGGGAGATCTCAAGCGCACAGTTCATGTTAGACAGCACCGGAATTTACAGGAACTGGAGTCTTTTTGCCAAGAAGAGTGGGCAGCTTTACCATCTGAGAAAATAAAGAACCTCATCCACAACTACCACAAAAGACTTCAAGCTCTTATTGATATTAGAGGGGGCAATATACGATAAGAGGGGGCAATATACGATATTAAGAAATGGGGTCTGTGAACTTTTGATCAGGGTCATTTGGATGTTTTGGGTTGTCATTATGATTTAAAAAGAGAACACACAGTAGTTTGACAATAAATGGCTTCTCCCAACCCTAACCATGAGTGGAGAAAACGTTTTGGTGTTATCATTCATATTTTCTGAATTAAAGGCCAAGAAAGCAAAAATTCTGCCGGGGTATGTAAACTTTTGAGCGCAGCTATAGTTGTTTTGCTCCTTTAGGGCAGTAATATTCTCTCCAGTTGAATCCTATACATGGGAAAAACAAGCAAAGGAACAAGTTGAGATTAGTGGGAAGTGTCAAAACTATGAAGGATTTAACGGAAGATTATGTCATCCCATAGTTCACAGAAAGACCGATATAGAATTCCTGTCTATATAGTTTAAGGTTGAAGGCGACATAAAGCCAACAAGTTCAACCTATAACATACCTCTTACATAGGAGAGCATGTACTGGGCTAATAAAAAAGGATGAAATGTATGATTGTAAGTGAGCTCGGATTAAGCAACGTACACAGCTGGAATATTGGGATAACATTAAATATCCCAAAAGGGTTTCAGAAGTGGTACTTAAAACTGAAACATATTAAAGGAAACCTTTTCTTTGTGAGGCTGAGGTCAGTTATTTTCCATGTTTTCCTTCTTACAATCCTGTGTCTGCCTGTGAGACAACTGTCTGCAGCAGGAGCCTCCCCCCACTGTTTAGTCTACATTAGACATAAATATTGGTATGCCCACCCACTCACCCTCTTTGATCAATCTATCCTCCTTGGTCATTTAACAGCTGAAAATAGAAGAGATCAACTAGGAAACTGCAGAATTTTTTGTAGACTGGTAAATACTGTGAGCAAGATTATCTCCTGTTTACTTTTATCATTAATTTGTAGGTTTAGCGTTAAAACCTTGTGCAAACATAGCCAACTAAGTTATTGTAATTGCTATAGGGTTGATATTACGAACTTGGCCCCATCACACTGTAGCTCTGCAAGTTATTATAATGCAAACCTCATAATATATGTATTATTTATTTATATAGTGCCATCATATTCCGCAGCGATTTACAGACATCATCACTGTCCCCCATTGGGGCTCACAATCAGTATGTCTCTAGAGTGCGGGAGGAAAGTGGGAACCCGGAGAAAACCCACGCAAACATGGGGAGAACATACAAACTCCTTGCAGATGTTGTCTACGGTGGGATTTTAACCTAGGACCCCAGAGCTGCAAAACTACAGTGCTAACTACTCACTTTCTGATTTTATATACTAAAGGCTGGCTTTGTAAACACTCATTGTTTCTATATTTATTGAGCAAACGATTGGGCATGTTCAGATGCAGCATACCCAATCCTTCTGTTTCTTAGCTCTAGGGAGAAACGCAGACCATTTCGACACACATTAGAAGGTTGTCCCGTTCTGCCAGCAGTCTCGGCCGATGTTCCCACCATTTGTATGGCATTATTTAAGGCTTAATTTGGTAGTTTTACTGATTAAATGTCTTCTTCATAGAAAATGCAAAATCGTGACAAGTGGACCGTGGCTGGGGGTCCCTCCCATTTTGCTGAGAGATGTCTCCATTTGCCCAGGAAGAGTAACCAGGGATGATGATCACGTAGCTCTGTGGGCCATCAGCAACAAGGGTGACGTCCTTTGCCGGCTCGGAGTCACAAAAGGGACTCCTTCTGTAAGAACTCTGCATACATCCATCAGAACTTTATGTATGTGTACGGCTGGTGTCACACACCCTACGGTCTGAGAACGGACCAGACATGGGGTCTTCTGACCAAAACTCATCCGTCTCATATTCACATTTATGAGGCTGCCCATGTTGGGTCAGGAGTTCCACGACTGGTTCGGACATCGCCATCCGTACTCGGACCAAGAATGTCTGACACGTGAATCCGCCTAAGGGAGAGCTAAAGCTTAAAGGGGTAGTCCCATCTCCAAGATCCTATGCCAATATGTAGCAGTTGTAATAACAATATGAGCAAATATCTCCAATTAGAAATGTAGTATAGTTTTTCTGATTCGCTATGATGGGCCTAGGTCTTTTTTTTTTTTTTACCTATGTATCCTTCCTCATGTGCAGCCATTGCAGGACCTTAGGTATCCATGGTTACGACCACTAGCTAAATAGCTGTCACTACGTCAGTGGTCGTAACCATGGATACCTAAGATCCTGCAATGGCTACACATGAGGAAAGAGACATAGTTCGAAAAAATGACCTAGGTCCATCATAGCGAATCAGAAATACTGTAC
The DNA here is from genome assembly GCF_032444005.1 of Ranitomeya imitator. Classification (NCBI taxonomy): domain Eukaryota; kingdom Metazoa; phylum Chordata; class Amphibia; order Anura; family Dendrobatidae; genus Ranitomeya; species Ranitomeya imitator. Next base: position 187,540,313 of record NC_091288.1, read on the forward strand.
TACATTTCTAATTGGAGCTATTTGCTAATATTATTATTATTACACCTGATACATAATGGGATAGGATCTTGGAGATGGGAATACCCCTTCAAGACTCAAATGAGCAATCACTTGAAAAGTGGTCTTAGGAGAAGCATGAAGCCTCCGGAAATCCGACATGTGGACATTGTCTCTCCATATGGTTGCGCCACAGGTAAAGGTGGTCACACACTTTAGATATCTGCCAGCCTACGTCTTGTTTGGCCATCAGCTTTTCCTTCTGACCCCACCCATACACATGCACGCTGGACTCACCTGGGCATACATATGTTCTCAGTAGGGATCGGACAAGTTGAGCTATAACATTTCCAGCTACCATTTGTGGAAAATTTGGTCACCCCACTCATATACATTAGGTGGTCACCCAATCCCTATGAAATAGGGGAGATTTGCCTACCACATGCCTGGGCACCTTAACCAACTTACCATCCCTTCCCTCTGAACGTTAGATAACTTTTATGATCCTACCGCCTACACAATGAAAGAGAAGGTGGATTTCGGACTACCGGAGACTCCCATTAGCAGTGCAGCTAAGTTGGAGTCACTGATCAGAAGTGTGCTATAGAGGAGCAAGGTGAACATTCGTTACCTCAGTGGATCACCCTGAACTATTGACAGTGATTTATTTAGTTTATTCTCTATGAGTTGCTCATATGTAGGGCAGATATTGTACCTAAAATCGGAAATCATCTGATTCCATGTTTTGCTCTCTAGGGTTCCTCATGGCTCCATATTGGCACAGATCAGCCGTTCAGTTCCCTGTCAGTAGGAGGATGCCTGCAGGTGTGGGCTATAGCGCGTGATGGATCTGCCTTTTATCGGGGGTCCGTATCTTCCAGCCAACCAGCCGGTACGTGATCTTCTTCTCCAGTTATCCATCTTTTGCTCTCGTAGCCCCTTAGTTAGGCAGATTTGCCACTGTGGACATTAGTAATGAGTGACCGCCCCTGTTGGGGCTTGTGATCATTGTATCACAACCATGGAAAGATATAGAAAACCTTCCGTATGGCGGATCATTATTTCCTGCCTCGTTGTGGGTCGCTTGGCTGGGCACGTGACCGTACAGGTCCGGCCAGCTGTGAAGCACTGGGTAAATAGCAGCCTTATAGCAGAGGTGACCTTCCAGCAGTCTTAATTGGAAGGTAAATATGTATATATGACAATGGCAAATAATAAAGCTTAGGAGATAGCCTACCAACACTTTGATAATCTCGATTCATAAATCTCTCGGGACGAATGCTGAGCTCTGGAGGAGAAGGCCGGTTCCGGTGAACACAATCTGGATTTGCTTCTCGTTTGCTGCAAAAATGGCCCCAAAATCTGACTTCCATTCGCCCATACACATTAGTCTAAATCTGTCGAACCCGCCGACATCCCCCGTCTAATGGACTGATGATTGTTGGGGGGGATAAGGATTTTGTCCGATTTTGGACTCCGATCGTTTTGTTCTGTAAGTGAGAGCCGCTGATTATCTCACGGGTCTCACTAGTGGGACTCGCATTCTTGAGAATGGGGCCCAGTCACGTTCTTCTGCCAGTAGAGCGACGTGGATTGACCCTCGGCAATCGGACATTTATCACCGATCCCGTCGACAGCTGAAATATGTTGTTTATTGCATAACCATTCGCTCATCCTCATTCTTGTGCATGGTCTTTTCCTTATTGCGCGTGTTTAGGAGATTGCTGGTATCACATTCCCTCTCCGCCAAAACAGAAGCTGCAGCAAGTCTCCGTCGGGCAGACGTCCGTGTTCGCCGTAGATGAGAATGGTAAGTGTGCCAGCTGTGCCAATCTCGGGCCAGGACTTGCACGTTCCAATATGGAAATGCTTCCGTTTATTAAGAACTGCTGGTAAAGTCCCGTTTCTGATGGTTGTGTAACCGCTGATAGGACCGGGGACCAAAAATAGAAATATCCTGCAAAATACATTGAGAAGTGAACAGCTGGCCGTAATCTGGCTCTTAATAGTTCCCTGTGGTATTTGCCCTGTAGGTTAGTGGTATGGCCGTACAGCAGCGGTGACAGTCTGAGCATCGTATGTCTCAGCATGTCCTGAATGCTGCCGATGGGCTCAGCGGACTCTGAAGAACTACAGATGGCAGCACGTCTGCTGACCACAAGCACTACCGAAGAGGCCATTGCTAGCCCAGGTTTTGGAGCATAGATTCACACTTTGTGGGGAGATCTTATATTATAAAGATAAGTCATATTTCAAAATTTTTGGGGGTCCGACATACTGATCCTGAGAATGGAGTTACCCGGTCCCACGTTTTTTGTGAATGTGAGACGTGGGCACAGTCACAAAACGGAGACCAGGTCTACCTGTCATTCTTCATCTTGGTCTTAAAGGGAACCTGTCACCAGGTTTTTCTCATATGACATGAGGCCAGTACCTGTAAGCCCTCATATACAGTATTTTAATATGCTGCATAAATGCCCCCAATCCGTCCTGCCATACAAGAAAAAGACCTTTTTTGTTATACTATGGGGCGGTCCGTTCCGAGGGGTGTCGCTGGTCTTGGTCCGGCGCCTCCCTTCTTCTTGTGATGCCGTCCTCTTTACCTGCTTCGTGTGGTGATGCGTCCTACGTCATCCACACAGTGTCTCCGGTATCACGCTCCTGAGCAGGGGCACGTCTCTCTGCCCTGTCGAGGGCAGAGCTAAGTACTGCAGTGTGCGCATGCGCAGGAAAAGGCCAAAGAGCGCCGACGCATGCGCACTGCAGTATTTTACTCTGCCCTCAACAAGGCATAGAGAAGTACGCCTGCGCAGGAGCGCGATGGAGGACACTGTGTGGATGACGTAGGACACATCATCCACATGACTGAGGACGGTGATCACAAGAAGAGAAGAGGCGCCGGACCAAGAAGAGAGACTTTAATTCTACTCAAACCCAAATCTTCACAGTAAAGCAAAACACAATACAGTTGGCAGCATCCAAGAAGCTAAAATATGAGTAGCCCCCTCATATAGGCCGCTTTCCCACGTACAAGCCCTATTCACGTGCTGCAGATTCTAGGACATGCTATTGATTCTCGTCTTCGCCACATAGGTTTTAGGCCTCTTCCCAAGTTAGACCATGATTTCAACCATTTTTATTTTCGCATCAGAGCTATAGTATTTGTATTTTTCTTCTTAGGTAATTTATGGTTTCGCCATGGCACCACACCAAGTTACCCTCAGGGATCTACCTGGGAGTACGTGTCAAACAACATCCGCAAGGTGTCTGCAGGTCCCCTTGATCAAGTAGGTACCGTCTACCTGTACTGTAATACGGCGTCATTAAATAACTAGAACTTACGATCCTGCCTAAACGGGTATTCCCGTCTTTGGATCAAAGTCCTGGGATGTCGCTATGATCGATGGCGGTCTAACTTTTGGGACCCTGAGAACGAAGGGTTCATCCAGTCTCATTATTGATTTCCCCCTGCACAGAGTCTGGGGACCCGCAGCTCCGATGTGCATGAACCCATCGTAGGGGGCACAGTACTAAATTAATTCCTTAATTCTAAAGATCATTAGGGGTGGGGGGGGGCCGAGAGATCAGTATCAAACCGATCATCAAGCTAGCACTATGCCAGACCATCATAAAAAGGGGGAAAACCATAGGAAGCCCGAGCACCAGTCTTCTGTTTTTTTTTTTGTAAAGCCTTTTTTCGTTATTGAAGATGTAAGCTGGATCAGGTATAGAAGCCGCATTCCCGGTCGCCCGTAGCAGACTTGGCACGGAGCCCGCCGATGATTTACATATTGGTTGCAATGGTGTCTTGTAATCATTTAATTATAGAGATACACCAAAACCACAAAACACAGGGCTCACTTATCAAACGTGGGGGTGGGGAGGGTTAGTTTGTCCTTGATCATCAAAATAAAACACCAGCCCAGTTTTATAACTATGGTGCACGAGCTTAGCCCAGTGTTCAGCTGTGAGAGGATAGCTAGGGAAAAATGTAGTAAAATAGTAGTTTCCCCTGATTGTTTCTATTTGTATCTGAGGTTTCTTATGTCTGTACCCAAAATTCTGTCCCTTTTTATCATTTGGCAATGCCACCCGCTGCCCAGGTAGGATCCCTCAGGAGAACGTGAGCATGGCTGGTACTGCAGTCTATATCCCCATCGCACATGTATTTTGTGCTGGAGAGGTGGATGATATTTCAGGTAAGGATCCTGATCCAACAGTCATGCCCATAATCTGTGGCTGCTGGAAAGAAGCCCTGTGGACCACGTCCATAGTCTGTGGCTGCTGGACAGGAGCCCTGTTGACCACGTCCATAGTGGCTGCTGGACAGGAGCCCTGTAGACCATCTCCATAGTCTGTGGCTGCTGTAAAGAAGCCCTGTGGGCCACGTCCATAGTCTGTGGCTGCTGGATAGGAATCCTGTAGACAACGTCCATAGTCTGTGGCTGCTGGACAGGAGCCCTGTGGATCATGTCCATAGTCTGTGGCTGCTGGACAGGAACCCTGAGGACCACGTCCATAGTCTGTGGCTGCTGGATAGGAATCCTTTGGATCGTGTCCATTGTCTGTGGCTGCTGGACAGGATCCCTGTAGACCACGTCCATAGTCTGTGGCTGCTGGACAGGAGCCCTGTAGACCACGTCCATAGTCTGTGGCTGCTGGACAGGATCCCTGTAGACCACGTCCATAGTCTGTGGCTGCTGGACAGGAGCCCTGTAGACCACGTCCATAGTGGCTGCTGGACAGGAGCCCTGTGGATCACGTCCATAGTCTGTGGCTGCTGGACAGGATCCCTGTAGACCACGTCCATAGTGGCTGCTGGACAGGAGCCCTGTAGACCACGTCCATAGTCTGTGGCTGCTGGACAGGATCCCTGTAGACCACCTTTTAACAGCTGGAATTTTTTGCGTTTTCTGATTTTTAGGCGACATCATTGTTGAGGTGTGACAGACTCATGACAGGCTCAGGCTCATGCTTCTTTCCTGCAGGGCTCCAGTTCCCAAGACCATTGCCTGGTGGCCAGAGAATCCTTTAGTAAGGTTAACCCAACACAATTTTTAGTACCCAAGTGATGATGTAAAGTTCAGTTTTGCCTCGGTGGTTTGGAAGGCATCTCGTGTAGCTCCTCATCTCCAGAACTTGTTCTGCTAGTTGCATCCGCGTTCTTTCAGCCACTTACGTGAAATCTGTGCACAGCCGGGTTTTTCTTACTCGCAGGCTCTGGAAAGCCGCCTGCAGCAATTACAGTAGATTTCTGACTAAATGAAAGTATTAATTACTTCCTTGATAGACAGGTTCCTGGTGCCTCATCGCAGTGGTCGTCCCACAATGCTCCATGCAATGTCTGTGGAACTGACGGATACAACCGAGGACCACTCTCTACGATCTCTGTCTGTCCCATAGACTATGGAGCAGTAGTGTAAGTGAGTGACCACCACTCTATTCTAATGGGGGACATGGTGACTCTGGTTTTTGTGACCCACAGTGATCATATGTGGATCATTGATCCTCCAGGCCTAACTCCAATCAAAAACAGCATGCGCGTCTCTTTAAATCGTGTATATGACTCCCTTGTATATTCTGGAGGTTTGTATAGTTTACATTTCCAAGCCACCACTCATTCAATATGTTTATCAACAGGAGCCAGATTTTTTTCTGCTGTACAGTAGACTGGCTGTCTATGCTGCACAGACTTGTTTTTAACGTTTAAGTCAGGAAACCCTCCTCTTATGAGGACATTGCGGTCCGTTACTTGCATTGTGAATGTTGGACATGTGAAATGGGCCTTATTCTGAGAACACTGCTAGAGGGGTCTTATATATGGTGGCCACACGTTGTTCTTGTTGACTGAACTTGTGTTTTTTGTGTTGTTCTTCACCATTTTTAGATTTGGGTGATTGCAGATAAAGTACAGGGCAGCCACAGTCTGAGCTGTGGGACTGTCTGTCATCGCCTAGGGGTTCAGCCCATGGCACTGAAAGGACAATCTTGGGATTATGGCATTGGGGTGAGTGTGGTATTATTTATTTTTTACCTTGCTTGTAACCTTTTCTTCATTGGGGACCTCCATTCTCTTATATTTATGGTTTATTTATGCCTTTATAAAGATATATTAACTACATGTGGACTCCTCAACAACTTAAAACGTCAGACTGGTCCTTCAAGAGCAAGGAGACAGCTGTCATAGATCGCTGGACCTCCATAGAGAAGGCAGAGATGGTTTATTACCATCTCTTCCTTCCTGATCACTGTATACACAGAGCTGAAAGAGCACAGTGTATACACTGTAGTAAGCAGGAACAGCGCTACTTCCTCCCGTCCCAGTAATCATATGATTGCCGGTCCCAGGAGTGAGCAGGAGCTGTGCGGTTTTTGCAGATCCAGATTAGCGCTACAGTTCAGGCAGGAGGTTGAATTTTCCCCTTTAAGGGAACAGTCAGACGGCCGTATATATACAGTGGGGAAAAAAAGTATTTAGTCAGCCACCAATTGTGCAAGTTCTCCCACTTAAAAAGATGACAGAGGCCTGTAATTGACATCATGGGTAGACCACAACTATGAGAGTCCAAAATGAGAAAACAAATCCAGAAAATCACCTCGTCTGATTTGGTAAGATTTATTTTGCAAATTATGGTGGAAAATAAGTATTTGGTCATTAACAAAAGTTCATCTCAATATTTTGTTATATATCCTTTGTTGGCAATGACAGAGGTCAAACGTTTTCTGTAAGTTTTCACAAGGTTGCCACACACTGTTGTTGGTATGTTGGCCCATTCCTCCATGCAGATCTCCTCTAGAGCAGGGATATTTTGGGCCTGTCTCTGGGCAACTCGGACTTTCAACTCCCTCCAAAGGTTTTCTATGGGGTTGAGATCTGGAGACTGGCTAGGCCACTCCAGGACCTTCATATGCTTCATACAAAGCCACTCCTTCGTTGCCCTGGCGGTGTGCTTGGGATCATTGTCATGCTGAAAGACCCATCCACGTTTCATCTTCAATGCTCTTGCTGATGGAAGGAAGTTTGCACTCAAAATCTAATGATACATTGCCCCATTCATTCTTTGATGTACACGGATCAGTCGTCCCGATCCCATTGCAGAGAAACAGCCCCAAAGCATGATGTTGCCACCACCATGCTTCACAGTAGGTATGGCGTTCTTTGGATGCAACTCAGCATTCTGTCTCCTCCAAACACGACGAGTTTTGTTTCTACCAAACAGTTCTACTTTGGTTTTATGAGACCATATGACATTCTCCCAACAGTCTTCTGGATAATTTAAATGCTCTCTAGCAAACTTCAGACGGGCCCGGACATGTACTGGCTTAAGCAGGGGGACACGTCTGGCACTGCAGGATCTGAGTCCATGGTGGCGTAGTGTGTTACTTATGGTAGGCCTTGTTACGGTGGTCCCAGCTCTATGCAGGTCATTCACTAGGTCCCCCTTGTGGTTCTTGGATTTTTGCTCACCGTTCTTGTGATCATTTTGACCACACGGGGTGAGATCTTGCGTGGAGCCCCTGATCGAGGGAGATTATCAGTGGTCTTGTGTGTTTTCCATTTTCTTATTATTGCTCCCACTGTTGATTTCATCACACCAAGCTGCTTGCCTATTGCAGATCCAGTCTTCCCAGCCGGGTGCAGGCCTACAATTTTGTTTCTGGTGTCCTTCGACAGCTCTTTGGTCTTCACCATAGTGGAGTTTGGAGTGTGACTGTTTGAGGGTGTGCACAGGTGTCTTTTATACTGAGAACAAGTTCAAGCAGGTGCCATTACTACAGGTAATGAGTGGAAGACAGAGAAGCCTCTTAAAGAAGAAGTTACAGGTCTGTGAGAGCCAGACATTTTGCATGTTTTTAGGTGACCAAATACTTATTTTCCACCATAATTTGCAAAATAAATATTTCCAAATTGGACAAGGTGATTTTCTGGATTTGTTTTCTCATTATGACTCTCATAGTTGTGGTCTACCTATGATGTCAATTACAGGCCGCTCTCATCTTTTTCAGTGGGAGAACTTGCACCACCACCCACCGGCCAGTGTGCGCACTGTGTTTCGATCTTGGTCCGAGTTATTCGGCCATCTGACAGTGCCCTAACTAGGATTAATACCTAAGCTTCAATTACAGGTGGAATCCACAATAAAATAATAATAATAAAAAAATATTGAATTGCTTCAATCCCTCTTCCCCCCCAATGCTTGTGATAATTTTGTAGGGGTCGCAGTATGTAAAATGAATTTCAATAAAAAAGATAACAAGCAGAAAAAATAAAATGAAATGAAACAAAAAAAAACAAATAGCCGCCAGTATGAATTACTGTTTCTAACCCTACTGGAGAAAAAACAAAAAAACCTTATACCTGATATATAAAAATAATTGTTCCGGAAAGGGAATCCCAATTTAAGATGTGTTTTAGTTGTCTTTGGTGAGTGTAGAAATATAAAAAAATGTATATGAAAAACAGGTATTTCACACTTTACGTAAAATATGTGATACAGGCATTAAAATGATGTCTCACACACTATGAAAAAAGGCAAAAATTATTTTAATGGGAATAAAACAAATAATTTATATATATATATATATAAAATTAAATAAATTTTCTACTTTAACTCTTTTTTTTTTTTCCACAATTAAACAACATTTCTTCATCATGGAATTTGTGCAATGCTTTTGTGATGATGAATTGATGTGACTTTTTGTTCCAGGGCGGCTGGGAGCACCTGACAGTGAGGGGTAATGCTGGCTACCACAGTGCCCAGTCCGAAACCAGTGCCACAAAGACCACCATCACCGATGCAGAAGACAAAAAAGAGCCAGCACCGTCCATGGAGTCTGAGAACCCAAGCGGAAGTGCAGCAAGTTGTTAAAGCATATCGGCCACTGCCATAGTTCACACCTTCGCCTACAGAGACCGGGCGAGGTGCTCTGCTATATGGGCTGTGTAGGGGTTTCTAGTTTTAATACATGCAATTTTCTTTTAGGCTACAGCGGCATAGCGACCTTTGTCAAGCAGCAAGTTATGTCCTCTGTCCATACACAACTTTAATATGTCACGTTTCCAGCTGATGTGACAATTTAAAGGGGTTGTCTTGAGATTAGAGAAAGGGGTCTGCTTTTGCCAGTTTAGCTGTAGTACCAAAAATAAAGTGGCGCTGTTTCCTGAGGGGAAAAAAAAAATCAGAGAAGCCCTTTAACATCAGTAACGGAACTGCAAAACGTCAGGCATGGCTGCCCGTGATAATTCTTTGTGTAGGTGAAGGAGGTGAACGGCCGTGCTATTAGAGCGGACACTGGAGTAATCATTTCATAATAGGTGGCCAATTACAACGTATTTAATAGTCTTTTCCTGTGTAATTGTGGTAACTGTGAAGCGCATGGTTCATCCCTGGCGTCCTCCTCTCCCTGCGAAATGACATCTTACAGATATGGAAATGAAGGCAACACATCCAGAAAGGACTTTATTTATTTGTAAACTTTATGTAGATTTTATTATATTTTAGATGTCTTTAATAATTTACACAGAAAACGACCTTTAACTTTTTAATGGTCGGGGGCAGTGACGCTGCTTCTGTAAGGTGGGCATTACATTCCAAATAAAGGGATCGGTCCGCACAAAGATCCCGTTGAAGTTGGTGGCCAGGTATGTGATCAAAACTTTTTTTTTTTTATTTATTTTCCAATACGTTTTATTTATACGTTATAAAGACATCCAGCTGTCAAGGTATAAGCGAGCACACCAGCCATACCACGTACACCCCTCCATCGCACTCATCCAGCCCCCTTTATTCCCATATTTTGTGCTCTGTTTGGCTGTGCCTGACGGCCCCCTACATCAGCATTAATGGAGACCCTAACACTATATTCACATGTCATATTACCATGCACTCACCCATGGATTTCCGCCCAAGGGTTTAGTTCAGCGGATTTGCAATTTGCACGTGTCAGCCCCATTGCCGATATAATAGGGCAAATTCTCGTCTTTTGCAAGTGAAGTCCCCTAATATTTTTTTTTCCCCCATGGCATCACAAAGACTCTGCACAGACACTTTGCTTCTTATTGGGGTTGCAGAAACCTCATGTACAAGGAACGTAGAGATTGGCATCAGATGTGACGCAGATCTGCGTGAAATCCGACAAGTGTGAACATAGCATTATAGGTACTGTACTGCTATTAGGTCATCACACAGGGTGTTTGTGGCCCATCATGCCTCATTGTAGGATGCATGCTCACACGCTCATTTATAGGATCAACTTCCAAAAAGGGAGGAACAGAAAAATGTCAATTTAATGACCGGCTGACCAAAAACGGCTAACATGGCATCTAAAAAAAAGTAGACATTTCACTGTGTACAAGTAAATTATTTTTTTAGGCCAAAATGCACTTTACGTGATATAATCTGTAAGAAGTTAGTAGGAACTCTTCCCCAGAGAGCTGATGAGAGGGTTAGATGACCGATGTCCTTTGCAGGGCTGTAGATTAGGTAAGCCAAACCTGCAACTCCTCAATTTCCAGGACACAGACTCCATGAAAATGGGCTCCGACTCCACGACTCCGACTCCACAACCCTGCCAGGACTGTGGAGTCGGTAAGCCAAACTTCCGACTCCTCAATTTTCATGACTCCGACTCCATAGCCCTGGTCCTCTGCCCTCTACAACAACCCCAATTGGTTTGGACACATTATTTTCTCATCTTTCAGACTCTTTAGAAGTAGCAAACAAATCTGAAGATCTCCATACACATTAGATAAAAGTTGGCCAACTCTGATGATTTTAACAGGATCAGCCGTCCTTCTAATGTCTATGGTGGCCTGTGGCTGTAATCTGATCATAGACCAGGTGGTTGGCTCCTTTGTATGGGGGAGTCCGGAGAGATGGCTGTCAGCTCCGACAGTCACTAATGTGTATGGCAAGCTATAAGGTGTGATGTGCGCCCTTTTGAAGAGTCAGTAAGGGGCTCTGGGATTTACTGTAATTATATTACAGTGGGATTTTTGTGACCCTTTAGTTAGCAATTAAAGAAGTCCTGGGGAATAAGTGACCAGATTTGTCACGTTAAACGTTCTTATATTTCTGTAAAAGCACAATGCCCATACAAGTAGATTTACACAAACCACAGAAGCCAGAGTATAGAACTACACAGATATAAAAACTAATGATGTCAGCATTTACTGTAATAAATATGAAATTACATTAATTAGAAAAAAATAAGCGTTTATTCATCATAGAAGCACTTTAGGTTCGTCCATTCTCCAGTGACACTGTTGTATAACCCAGCATGAAGACTTCAGCAGGTACATTGACGACATCACAAAGATTGCTAGCATGATATGTATTGATGTGTGTGTGTGTGTGTATGGGCCAAACATGTTCACAAATGCAAGTGTCCTCCTTTAAGGGAACGTTCCTACTTTACTGTACTGTGTATATAGCAATTAGTCTTTTCTCATGTCAGATCCTCTCAGTTTATAATGTATCTTGCAGACTGTAATGATACAGCTCCTCTAAGTTGACTGAGTTTAGTAACTTATTAGTTATGATAGAATAATTAATACCTGACTCGTATCCTACTCCTGATTCTTCCTTCTTACCGTCTGTCTGGGCTTCCTCTACTTATATCCTCCTACTTCATCTTCTGACACTTCCTTCTTAACGTCCATCTGGACATCCTCGACTTACATCCTCCTCCTGCATCTTCTGATGCTTCCTTCTTACCGTCTGTCTGAGAATCCTCTACTTACATCCTCCTCCTGCATCTTCTGACGCTTCCTCCTTACTGTCTGTCTGAGCATCCTCTACTTACATCCTCCTCCTGCATCTTCTGACGCTTCCTTCTTCAGTCTGTCTGGGCATCCTCAACTTACATCCTCCTCCTACTTCATCTTCTGACGCTTCCTTCTTAACGTCTATCTGGACATCCTCTACTTACATTCTCCTCCTGCATCTTTTGATGCTTCCTTCTTACCGTCTGTCTGAGCATCCTCTACTTACATCATCCTCTTGCATCTTCTAATGCTTCCTTCTTACTGTCTGTCTGAACATCCTCTACTTACATCCTCCTCCTGCATCTTCTGACGCTTCCTTCATACTGTCTGTCTGGGCATCCTTTACTTACATCCTCCTCCTGCATCTTCTGACGCTTCCTTCATACTGTCTGTCTGGGCATCTTCTACTTACATCCTCCTCCTTGCACCTTCTGACGCTTCCTTCTTACCATCTGTCTGGGCATCCTCAACTTACATCCTCCTCCTGCATCTTCTGACGCTTCCTTCTTACCATCTGTCTGGGCATCCTCTACTTACATCCTCCTCCTGCATCTTCTGACACTTCCTTTTTACCGTCTGTCTGGGCATCCTCTACTTACATCCTCCTCCTGCATCTTCTGACACTTCCTTTTTACCGTCTGTCTGGGCATCCTCTACTTACATCCTCCTCCTGCATCTTCTGACGCTTCCTTCTTACCGTCTGTCTGGGCATCCTCTACTTACATCCTCCTCCTGCATCTTCTGACGCTTCCTTCTTACCGTCTGTCTGGGCATCCTCTACTTACATCCTCCTCCTGCATCTTCTGACGCTTCCTTCTTACCGTCTGTCTGGGCATCTTGTATCAGTGACCATGCTATACATAGTGCAGATTTACTAATGAACTATAGGGCGCTTTGTTGGGATATGCAATGCTTAGTACAGTATTCCTAAATCTCTCCCGGTTGCTTTGGTCACTACTAGTAATTTTGTGCAGCACATTGACCATACCCATTTCCACAATCTGCACAGTACAAAGGGTTATTCTCTCCATCAATCAGGAGCACACCAATACCCTGCCTCCTTTCTTCCTGCTTGTTAGCGGTGTTGAGAAAACCTGTCTAAAGGGGACCTGGGATACGGGCCTTTTTTAGTACTAGGTTTTATGCTCTTTTTCAAGAGGGTGTGGCCTAAAGAACAACACCTCCCCCGATAACACTGAGCCACACCCTCTTGGATAGACTATAAAATCAACACTAAACTAAAAATAAATATAATCTCTGGAACCCTATGACGGATTTTAAAAGTAAAAAAAATGGAATAATCACGGGAGCAGCAGGAATAAAATAGAAGCAAAAACGAACCACTTTTGACCTGGTGACCGGTCCTCTATAAGCTGTGTGGTACAATAGCTGCAATATGGAGTAGCTGGGAGGACAGGAGGCACCAGATCTAAAATATCATGCAGGTATATGTCAGAGAACGGGGGATTTCTGTTGTTGGCAAACACTCCATATAAGAGAAGTTGGACTTTTATTTCTTTTTTAAAAGTTTAGTATTTATAATTGTGTCTTTTTTTTGCATACGGAGATGTTATCGGTTGTAGTGCAGTTCTGTATTTTCTTTAAGGATGGGATAAATAAGGTTATATTAAGTTATCGTTATACATGTGTCTGACTGTCACACCTGTTTTCATGTTTTAGATCCCTTAAAAAAAATTTTAAAAAAATTGTGGGGGAGGGGAAGGATTTTCTATTTTGGCATCCACTCTCATTGTTCGGTATGAGAGAGTAAAAGTGTGAAACACGCTCATGTGAAGCCTCTCGGCATTTGCGTCTTAGCTGTTCCTGCAGAACACGGCACAACTTCCTATACATCGTGTTATTGTTATGTTCTTCCAAATGTATCTGACGGTTCCTTTAATTAAACACTGGAGGCTAAAATGATTATAGAGTGGTTTCTGTCTGTTGGCTTTGTCAATAAGAACTTGTTTTATTCATGCCTTATAGGTCATTGATATAGTATAACCAGTGGTTTACAACTTATACTGCTATATTGCAGATCAGCCCCATATAGTATTTGCATAGAAAAAGTGCTGCAAAGTAAGAATGCTTTCAAAAATTGAAATTTTAATAGTTTATTTTGATCAATAAACAAAAAATGCAAAATTAATAAACGACAAATCAAAATCCCATCAATATTTGGTGTCACCGCCGGCAAAAAAAAAGCATCAATTCATCTAGATACACTTGTACAAAGTGAAGGATTATAGTCAGATGAATGGTTAACCAGTTATACCATACCTAATAATGATCATTATTTTCATATGTAGGTTGAAACACAGTCATTAAAGGGAACCTGTCGCCTGAATTTGGCGGGCCCTTTTTTCGGTTCAATGGGCGGTGTTTTCGGGTCTTTTATTCACCCCTTCCTTTCCCACTGGCCGCACTCTGGCCGCAATATTGTCTTGAAGTTGATTCGCCTTCCTCCGTAGGACACACGTGCGCAAGGCAATCTTGCCTTGCGCACGCGCAGTATGCTTTGCCCAAATGCAAACACAGCAAAATACTTCCGAGACATAGTGCGCCGGCGCATGCGCAGTAATGCTTTTTGGCTTTGCCCGCAGTTGGGCAAATCATACTGCGTGTGCGCAAGGCAAGATTGCCTTGCACACGCGTGTTCTACGCAGGAGGGCGAATCAACTTCAAGACAATATTGCGGCCAGTGTGTGGCCAGCGGGAAAGGAAGGGGTGAATAAAATACCCGAAAACAACGCCCACCGGACCGAAAAAAGGGCCAGCCAAATTCAGGTGACAGGTTCCCTTTAACTGAAACAGAAACAGCTGTTTGGGAGGCTTAAAGGGAACAGGTCACCAGGTTTGGCAGATATGAGATGTGACCACCACCTTTTAGTCCTAGTATACAGCATTCTATAATGCTGTATATCTGCCCCCAACCTGACCTGCAAGAGAAGAAAAATACTTTTATTATACTCCCCTTCGGAGAGATCTGGTCCGAGGGGTGTCGCTAATCTTGGTCCGGCACCTCCTCTCTTTTTGCGATGCTGTCCTCCTTCTTGCTTCGTTTGGATGACGTGTCCATACGTCATCTACACAGTCACCCCAGCATCGTCCTCCTGCGCAGGCGTACTCCTCTTCCTTTGACTAGGGCAGAATAAAGTACTACAGTGCACATGTTCCGGGGCTCTTTGACCTTTCCCAGCGCCTGCGCACTGTAGTACTTTCCTATGCCCTAGTCAGTTCAGAGAAGTGAGCCAGAGCGCGATGCTGGGCAAATTTTGTGAATGACGTAAGGACGTTTCATCCACATGAATCAAGAAGGGAGGCGCCGGACCAAGATCAGAGACACCCACCGGACCGGACCGACGGTCCGGTTGGGGGCAGATATACATCATTATAGAATGCTGTATATCAGACTTGAAAGGTGGTGACCGTATATCTGTCAAACCTGATAACAGGTTCCCTTTAAAACTGCCTGAGGAGCAGCCATGCTGTACTACGAAAGTGAGGGTATGGAAGAATCATTTATATCACAGGTCATAGACCATAACAAGACTGAGCACAGCAGCAAGACATAAGGTAGTTTTACTGCATCGGCAAGGTTTTTCCCAGGCACATTTCAAAGCAGACTGAGGTTTCAAGATGTTTTTTTCTTTCCAAGAAGCAGCAAGAGATGGACAACGTCGTTAAATGTCGTTTGGATTTCATAGGAAAGTAAGCATGGCATGTCTCATCTGCTGAAGATGTCCAGCAGTGCCATCAGCGCAGAACTGGGAGTAGCCACTGTGACCCGGCTACACACATATACTGTTCCGAGAAGTTTGGCCTCAATTTCTCCACATACCTTCGACATGGAAGCAAAGACAAGTAACTGAACTATGGACAAAACATAGGAGCCGGAGTCGTAACAAATGGTTGCAGGTGCCCTGGACTGATGACCGAGAATGTGAAATATTTGGCTCTAACAGACGACGGTGTTTCTGTCAAAGGGCTGGAGAGCGGTTCATTGATGAGCGTCTGGAGGCAACAGTGAAGAGTGGTGAATGTTCCTTGCAATTTTGGAGCTGCATTTCAGCAAATGGTTTAAGAGATTTGCTCAGAATTATTGGTGTCCTCAATACTGAGAAATACAGGCTGATACTTTTCCATTATAAATGCCATCAGGGAGGCGTCTGATTTGCTATAAATTTCACGAAGAGACAAAAGGATATGCGCAAGCCCACATCCACGGAAGATCTGTGGTTCTCCAAGATGTATGGAGCCAACCAGGATTCTTTAGCCAAAAGCTGTCTTCTCTAACTCTCCCATACACAGGAGTGCTCCTGTGTTCTCATCAAGAGAGCCCCTGCCAAACTCCTTTGACAATGCTTTATCTCCTGGAGAACAAAAGGATCAGCAGCCCAAAATCGGACACGTGGGATCCTTCTATCTCTCAACCCAATCTGTAGGGTGGGAGTCGAGAGGCCCCCATACTGTTGTGTAATACCTGTGGGTTAGGCCAACATTACTCTAATGGGCCTTAAATTATCCAATTTCATCAGCTTTGTGCCAAGCAGAAGTGTCCTCACGGTGTTTCTCTTATTGCCCCATTGCCTTATAAAGCCCCATATACATTATATGAAAGTTGACCGAACACGCCAATATCTATGGAATCAGTCAACAGTATAATATGTATGGGTGCCTCCCAACTATCCCCAATAGACGATTTGGGGGAGAGAAGGATCTGCCATGTTGGATTTCCAATTGCTGATCCTTTTGTTCTCGCCATTCTCGTAGAGAACACCAGAATGTTTGGTTGAGCCTGTGTATGGGGGCGTTTGGAGCTATATCTTTTGGCTGACGGTTTTCTGGTCTCTATGGTGGCCTCTAGTCTGAAGCCTCAGCTGCATCCCCCTCCCCAATGATTTTAATTTGCTGCTTAACGCTCTCTACGGTCGTTGCTCTCTTTTTTTGAGCTGCCCTCTTTCTCTCCAGAACACAACCTGGTTATTCTGGCCTTCCCATATAGTCAGATATTCCCATCACGTGAACTTCCTTAATCTAAGGAAGAAGGCAAATATTTTTTTCCTCTTTACATCCCCCTGCTGGGGTGGTGAAATGCCCAAACACAGTTGCTGGGCCCAATTGGCCAATAGCCTGAAACACCGTGTTTGCAAATTGAGATTCTGATTTGGCTCTTATCTAAGTAGAGATAGGCAGATCCCTGGATGTTCGAATTTGGCCGAACAGATAAAAAAAAAAGTTTGGGTACCAGAACAGTACCCTAACCGGAACGACATTTCTGTGAATGGGAGGCCTGAGCATCCAGTGTTTGCCACACTGTCATGTTTCTAATCGGCAGTAAAATCATTACCACCAGTCAGCCACAATTCCCACGCTGTCAAATGACCGTGAGCCCGCAGCTGTGATCATAGTTAAAAAGTTTATCTCAGGTCACTGGTGTTGGCTGATGGGACTACTGCTCCCATCAGCCTACGCCTGCTGACACTAACAGTGAGAGCAGGCAGCGGCTGATGGGAGTATTCATCAGCCGGCACCTGCTCTCTGAATAAATTAATTTTTTTAAAAACAGCGTGGGTTCCCCTGTATTTTTGATAGCCAGCCTTGCGAAAGCTGACAGCTGGTTATCAAGGATAGAGTGGTCCCCATGCCATTTTTTAAATGATTTAAATAATAAAAAAACGGCATGGGATGCCACTCATTTTTTTACAACCAGCCAAGCTAAAGCAGACAGCTTGGGGCTGGTATCCTCAGGCTGATAAGGGGTCATGGATATTCCTACCCCCAGCCTAAAAATAGCACCTCTCAGCTGCTCAGAAAAACAGACATCTATTAGATTCGCTAATTCTGGCACTTTGCCCAGCTCTTCCCACTTGCCCTGTAGCGGTGGCAAGTGAGTTTCATATTTGTGGGGATGATGACTTGTTTGTATTGTCCGGTGACATCAATCACCATAGTTCAGGGGCCCGCTCACTGCAGCTCATTTCTTCCTTGCTTCTCAGCATGAACGGTTGCCACCGTTCATGCTGAAGAGCACATGTCGCACAGATGGATAACGGCATGGGACATAGTAACATAGTTAGTAAGGCCGAAAAAAGACATTTGTCCATCCAGTTCAGCCTATATTCCATCATAATAAATCCCCAGATCTACGTCCTTCTACAGAACCTAATAATTGTATGATACAATATTGTTCTGCTCCAGGAAGACATCCAGGCCTCTCTTGAACCCCTCGACTGAGTTCGCCATCACCATGTGACACTATGTATTCCAGCCACCCATCCATCCCTCCATTCCTCATCCATCCATCTGTCCAGGCATACCTCCATACATCCATCCCTCATCCATCCCATGCAGCCTCGATGTCATCCAGGTGCAGCCACTCATTCCTTAGTGGTTCTCGGCCTTGACGGTTGAATCTTGGCACCGTCCAGGTTGGAAACTGTTTATCCCAAGACATGGACGGTCGTGGGACAGAGCGACGTCAGGTGAGGGATATGGTTGTTTTTTTATTTTTATTTTTTTTTACAGGAGACAAAGGCTTCAATGGAATGGGCGTTAGATGAGTATAACTGTGTTTGTTATTTTAAATAAAAAAGGAAAAGTGTGTTTTGTTTTTATTTCAATTAAAGGACATTATTATTGCTGTGTTTATTTACCATACAACTATAGGATTAGTAATGGAAAGGTGTCTTATAGACGCCTCTCCATTACTAAGCCGTGGGCTTGAAGTCAGTGGACAATACAAAGGTGACCCCAACCCCACAAATATGAAACCCACTTGCCACCGTTACAGGGCAAGTGGAAAGAGCCAGGCAAAGCGCCAGAATGGACACATCTAATAGATGCGCCTTTTCTGGGCAGCTGCAGGCTGCTATTTTTAGGCTGGGGAGGGCAATATCCTTGGCCCCTTACCAGACTGAGAATACCAGCCCCAAGCTGTCTGCTTTGGCTTGGCTGGTTGTCAAAAATGGGAGGAATCCTATGCCGTTTTTTTTAATTTTTTTAAATAAATATGGGAACCCCTCTTTTCTTGATAACCAACCATGCTAACTCTCACAGCTGAGGGTTGCAGCCCCCAATTGTCAGTTTTGCCTGGTTGATTATCAAAAATGCAGGGGAACCCATGCTGTTTTTTTTATATTTAATTATTTATTTAGAGTGCAGGTGCCGGCTGATGGGAGTATTCATTAGCCGCTGCCTGCTCTCACTGTTATTAGTGGCAGCTGGTGTAGGCTGACGGGAGCAGTAGTCCCATCAGCCGATGCCAGTGACCAGAGGTAAACTTTACCACCGATCACAGCTGTGAGGGAACTGCGGCTGACCCGGCAGTAATGTTTTTACCGCCGATCAGAAGCAGTGTTTGCACATGACATCTCAACAAACAGGAGGGCCAAATCTGAACAGTAACACGGACTTCATGGTGGTGCTAATGAGTTCAAGTCCTCTTCCTCTCTGAAAAGGCAATTTGCATATTACATTTCCCAGAGGAGCATTGCACGGCGCATACGCCTCCTTACCTTGTCAATGCCAGAGCCAGTATGTCACTCTCTACAAGGAGAAACGTTACCCCTTAGACCCTGGATCCAATGAGTGAGACAAGAAGTCAGAACACACATGATGCATATAAAATCCATTTTATTAAATCTTTACATATTCAATGCTGGATGCTCTGGCCATTTTGATATAGACATTTATTGTACTGTACCTGGATCCGGAGATATGGGGTATCATGTCCTGTCCATACACAGATCTTGCTACTTATCTTGCAATTAACACGACTGATACCAGCATTTAGCTTGGTCCAAGAGGCATGTAATTGACTATGGTAATGGGGTCCAAAAGAACCGGAAAAGTCTAATCGTCGTGATTAGTGTTTTTCCCTGAGAACTGCTGTACATCCATCAAACTTTGGCTGATATATTTCTCTATAGGTTATTTGTCTATATACATCCTTCAAAATGCAGAAACTCACTGGAAAATAATAAAAAAAAATCTGATTTATTATGTAGTATTTTTTTTATTTTTATTTAGCTACGTCTTTTTCTTTCCCCCCTACGTCATCGGAGAGCAACTAAAGAACTTATTAGCTGCCTGACTGCAAATGGGAACTGCAGAAAAACATGTGGCACATGCATCGGAGCTGAATTCACCCATATCTTTTGTGCACCATGTATGCAAAATGATCCATTTTTGCCATTTGTATGATTTTTTTTTTTTACATTAAAAATAATAAAAAGGTATGTTTCATTTTTCTATAAACTCTTTTGAATCGATTAAAAACTGATGCAATGCTGATCCATTTTTTAAATGCACCCATTGATATGTATAGGCGAGTCTCATCCCCAAAAAAACATTATTGGTCAATGTAAAAAAAAAAAAAAACATTAATGTGAGCTACCACGTTAACATTGAGGCAGTGTGCGGTCCATTTTTCATACGGACCAAAAACGTTCATGTTACCATAACCTTTAGGTATGGTCCCATGAAAAGTGACATATACCAAATTCAATACATAGTTATAACAGTATAGAGTGCCAAATCTGCCACATCCATGTGCACCATGGTATTAGTCACCTGCAGGTAAATAGTGTTCAAACCTGAAGCAGCTACAGGGAGGAAATGAAGTTATATCCCCCCTGCAGCCGCTGCTTCGAGCATTCAAAGGGAACCTGTCGCCTCCAAAACCACTAGTGTGCATTTAGATGTCTTACTTGTACATATGAGAATATCAATGGCTTTTTTCTTACACTTTATTGGCAGAAATCTGCTTATGGCTATGTGCACATCGTAACTTTTAGACGCCAGCGCAGCAACCAAATGTTCCCAGGCACAGTCTGTGGCCGTTTTCTTGAGGCGACTTTGCCTTCGTTCTTGAAGTGACCTGAAAAAGATGCCATGTGCTCATACCCTAAGGTCTAGGTTCACATGGAGTTTTTTATGTGGATTTTCATTCTGCTTCAATATCCAAATCATGGAGAATTTGATGCAGTTTTTGATGTGGATATTGAAGCAGCTCCACTGAAAAAAAAACGCCATGCAAACCTGGCCTAATGGCATCATTCTAGTGCATGGGGTTTGTCTGTTATTACACAATTGATTGAAATAAGGGGTGCTGTTTTCCATGAAAGCACTCAGACAAAAAGACCAGGAGAATTCATAGGATCTCCAAAACGAGAGCTCTCCTAACACGGCTCCCCGTGTCGCACCAACTTTTTCAGAACTCTAAAACTTCAGCAAATGTTTAACTTTACTGGTGATGTCATTAGCTCCCATGTCGCTGCCAACTGGCTAATGCTATAAGAAGGAAATGCAGATTGATCAAACAAGATTTTTTTCCTAACTCCTAATAAGCCAGAAGATAAACAGTGATTTAATATACCAGGAGAAGCGAGTACGCTCACTAACAAGGTACACACATAGCTAGATATCTTTAAAGTCTGTCACTTGGCAGGCAAGTCTATCCGTTGTGTGCCCCTCTGGCAAAAGGAAGACGAGATCTTCCAAACTTTCCTGACATTTCAGCGGTTGCCATTTATTTGCTTTGAAAATTAATTCTTCTGTGCAGATCCTGCTCCGAAGAGTCCGGGACGTGATTTGCTGCCAGAAGATCATTGCTTCTGTCACAAAAAGCAGCAGTGCCCAGAGTCGAGGGTAAGTGCTGCACCGAGGCCATTCATTACCTACATCCACCTGTCGCCTCCTGGCAAAACAGAAGCTGCGAGATTAAGACATTCTGTACGAGGAGAGGTAACTGTCTTCTAGATAAAACGATTGGACTCGCTGTATGTGCTGAAGGCGAGAAGGAAAAGAGGTAATCGACCGCTACAGGGAAGAAACGTCAACACAATGGCTGTTCCTTTATCCTTATGGGGTTGCAATTCATCAGCAAGACTGGTGTCCAAAACGCCACTTTCTAAGGCTACTTTCACACTAGCATCGTACGACGCACGTCGCAATGCGTTGTTCTGCAGAAAAACGCATCCTGCAAAGTTGTTTGCAGGATGCGTTTTTTCTCCATAGGCTTGTATTAGTGACGCATTGCCACACGTCGCAACCGTCGTGCTGTGGCAGACCGTCGGCACCAAAAAACATTGCTTGTTACGTTTTTCGGTGCGTTGTGTCCGCCATTTCAGACCGCGCATGCGCGGCCGGAACTCCACCCCCTCCTCCCCGCAACTCACAATGGGACAGCGGATGCGTTGTAATAATGCATCCGCTGCCCTCGTTGTGCTGCGTTGGCACAGGATGCGTCAGTACGTAGGCCCGACGCACTGTGACGGGCCGACGCTAGTGTGAAAGTAGCCTGTTTTCACTGGAACACAAAATTCATTAAGAAGTGTACAACAACTTGATACAGAGGAATGTGTCGCGCGTAGGATAGCTAAGAGGGGCCTTGACTGAGCGCAGCTAACACAATTATAATTTACCCATAAAGTACAAGAGAAACGTAGTTCTGTCCCTGGCTACAGAACACTTCCTGGGGTGGCGCATATTTTAGCTGCCATGTGACATCCCAAGAAATATTTTGCAAGGACAGAAGTTTGTTTTTTTTTTCTCTAGTACTTTACACCACTTTTATGGTCAAATTATAATGACTTTTGTTGGCTATGCTCAGTCATGCCCCCTATTTGGTAACCTATGCTCAACACCAAAATTTGCAAATTGGTCATAATCTACAAATATGGTGGTCAGTGGACATTCTTCAAGAGACTACTACGGTGGGACTTAGATGGGATAACTCAGGCCAGTAACTGACCATCAACCAAGAACCAGACCCAGGCAGTGCTCAGAGTGAAGAAACTGTGATGAGACTTAAAAGTGCGTTGGGGGTGTGCCAGTGCCTTGTCACGCCCCCAATGCACTTCCAGGTTAATTTGCATGTAGTTTCAAAGCTTGATTTTTCAGCGCTTACACATCGGATTACTACAAAACAGGCATTATTTTTGTTGCTGTACTACAACGTATACAGCCATGCCACTTGTTCCACTTGTGAAATCTTCATGACCGGTTTCCTTTAAACAGCAGCATATTCATCAAAAAGTCATATTGTGTTATAAAGCAAAACACCTAAAGATAATATACACATTCTCTCGCACCTTGAGCTAAACCTTGTTTAATGGCAGAAGTAAAAAAATAAAAAAAATCAAAGTGTGTTCTTCACCTGTCCCAGGGTTGTGTCTGCTATGACAATTCAGCACCATTAAATGTAATGGAGACTGAACGGCAGTACCACACACAACCAGTAGGTAGCTGTGGCGCTGTTTCATTAAAAAAAAAAAAAAAGTACCCTGTACAATCAATAGTTCACTATAATGAAGAGGTGAGCTTTTGCCTTTTCTATTCTTCATCCTCTGCCAGAATCTACTCATTCTACACTATAATGCCTACTCAATGTGCTTTACTGTACAGTGGTACCATTCCCCAATATTTCCAGTAATTATAGGGAAAAAAAAAAATTACTTTCTTATTTTTCCAGTTTTACCCAAGACAAAAAAGTCCTTTTTTAGGGAAAAAAAAATATATAATATATACATCATGTCGACCTACTGGACTTTTTCACAATTTTTTTCAATATTTTACTCCAGTGCAGAATGACGATTGCAGCAGGGAAGTGCTTAATGCAGCTCCGTTTTTATGGGATTTAACCCCATAGCTGCTCTATAGCATATATTTATATATAATGTATATCATAACCTTCATATGCTATCAGTCTCGGTCAGAGCTCCGTCACAATAATGGGCCCCAAAGGTCATTTATTCGTCAGTAAAGTATTTCTCATGGGACAATTCACCTTTCAGCCCTAATTAAACATATTTTCCCTCTGTGCAATGATATCCTCGGCCCCAGTCCAGCCCTAGGAGATTCAATTGTCTTCATATTCTATACGCCGCTACTGCTGCATGAATACTTATCACGTGTGTCAATGACATTATTACAAGGTACCTTTCTCTTTAAAAAATATTTATCCTAAAACCAGTGATTATGACATTACAGCTGATTGCGACCCCATAATTTAATAATTTACATAACATTCATGCTACGCTGATCCTACATCCAATTATCCACCATTAAAGGTTCACTTGTCACATTGTACATGCCGCCCTGTTGATGGTATAAAGCAGATTCATATATACCGTAACTTTATGTTAAAAGACTATTTATATCCCTGCTTATTGTAGGCTTAGGGGTCCAGTGGGCGGTTCTACTTGGTAATGGGCCCACCCACTGGACTCCTACGCCTAAAAAGAGCAGGAATTCCGAGAACCTATACCAAACATATATATTAATCTGCTCCATTTCTCCCCTGTTTAAGTGCAGATATCACGTCCAATGTGCCAAGTTCTCTTTAATTACCAGTAAAATGTGGATAATTGGCTTCTGGATGGAATATTTTGTATGATACATCATTGTCATAGGACAATAGAGTCTTTTATGTTTCTTCGGCACTAAAGTTTTAAAAAAATCCATTGAGCTTGGCATCAACTACCTTGCCGAAAGCTGTGGATTTGTGTAGAGTACTTTTCTAGGTGTTCGTCATTGTCCTCCTCCCCGTGTTGCTGCTGGTAATGTTGATAGAGCTTTCCCCCTCTCCTTGTATCCGTCCTCGGGTCCCCGGGCAAGCAACCGCTGGACATATTCAATACGGTGGCGGTTAAAGTGTTTATGTAGTTTTTGGCCAAGGTAAGCGTTTCGATTTTGGACAATTTCTTCTCAGCCCTGACGTGTGGAATGACTTCTCGTAGAGCCTGGAAGGCGTTGTTGAGCTTGTGCATCCTCTGCCGTTCCCGTTCGTTGCTCTCCAGCCTACGGACGCTGTGCTCCTTCCCTTGGGAGGACTGTCTCTTCCTCCGATTGCCGCTCTTACCGGGTTCTTGGCTTTTACTCTTACTCTTCTCCCGGTACACGTAGCACTTATCGTTATCATCCTCGCTGGAAGTTTGCTGTTCCGGACTCTCTTCGTCCTCCAAGTCGATTTCCAGTCTTCGTCTCGTTGATCTTGGGTTTGTCTTCATATTTTAGGGTAAAAAGAAACAAGGCAGATTGATCTTTCTCCCAAAAGGCTTCTTCTGACTTTATTCATCAAAGTGAGACCTGCGAAAACACATTGAGTCAATTAGAAACTGCCCTGAAACTGGGTACTGAAAGTTCACTGCACCTGGTGCATGGTGGAGAAAAATCACAAATCGCCGCCCAACGAAAGAAATTGTGGTGCCTCTCGTAAAAAAAAAAAAAGACAAACAGCTATTGCTCACTTTATGGGACCTAGACTTGTCCTTGTTCCGGCAAGTCCTGAAAGTGAACGGGAAGGTGGCAGTACCAACACGCCATCCTCTAAGAATGCTTAGTAGTGTTAGCAGTATGGCACCAAGGTTATGATGTTTGTATTCTTCATTAAAATTTAGTGAAAGAACCTAACATACACGGCTCAATGTTGGGGTCAAATTTAATATTGAGTTCTTCTAACGGATCGATGTCTTCTAAACGTCGATTCTATGTGTGATCATTTACTGCAAGGGCGCAATATGCGGCCCACTATGTCAGTGTTTGGAGCCCACTCAGCCATCTCTGACTCCTCGGAGTTCAGGAACTCTCATAAATTATGGGGATAGTTGCGAGTACTGTATGGTCACCTTGACGCCTTTTTTTTCTGTGTAGTGCTAAATAAATAAAGAGATGACTTTCTGTCTACAATAATGGACCCACTTCTTGTTAGATTATGGCCTAACTAGAAGGGTCGATATAGGATCAGAATACCCTTTGGGAGTGGTACAATCACAAAATTTGGCACTCCGACACAAAAAAACAGGTTGTGCACGTCTGCTTTACTATTTATATGCATCATGAAGAATCAGACTCCATATAAGTCTAAGGCAGGGGTGTCAAACTGCATTCCTCGAGGGCCGCAAACCATGAGTGTTTTCAAGATTTCCTTTGCATTACACAAGGTGCTGGAATCATTCTGTGCAGGTGATTAAATTGTCACCTGTGCAATACAAGGAAATCCTGAAAACATGACCTGTTTGCGGCCCTCGAGGAATGCAGTTTGACACCCCTGGTCTAAGGAGACAAAGACTAGATATCTACAGAATATGATGATCCCGCGAATATTGCAATTTCTATTCAACTGATGCATGTTCTGATGGGAAAAATTGCCCAACTCCAATCCATCTTTTTGTGCATTTAGGCCGCGATTCATCAAGCCTGGCATTTTGAACACCATTGTCTTGGTGAAGTGTGAGCTGGAGAAGGATGTGCAAATTTCATTAAAAAAAAGTGCATCTCTTAATGATTGGGTGCATTTTTTAAGAGGTTGACCAATTTCAGGAATTTGGTCCCGATATTGTAAAATAACAAACTCAGCAGGTATTCCCCCCACATTGGGTCCAGTCTTGGTGTTTTGGCTGCAGTGGTCCAATCACGTGAACCGCGCATGTCACCGCTCTAACCAATCACTGAGCTCAGGGAGCGTGCCATCAACCTCGGCACATCCCCTGAGCTCAGCGATTGGCTAGAGTGGTGACACGCGCTGTTGACATGACGTCACCGTGGAGGCAAAACATTGAGACCACTTAAGCAGCAGGGACCCAAGGAGGGCTAGGACCTACTGAGTTTGATTTTTAACAGAATTTGGGAGTCATTTTCTGAAAGTGGACAACCCCTTTTAGCATTCATTATGGTAGTGTTCCCCAACTCCAGTCCTCAAGAGCCACCAACCGGTCATGTTTTCAGGGTTTCCTTAGAATGGCTCAGGTGATGGAATTGTTGCCTGTCTAGATGATGGAATTCTCACCTGGGCAATACTAAGGAAATCCTGAAAGCATGACCCGTTGGTGGCTCTTGAGGACCGAACTTGGGGAACACTGCATTATGGCATTTTGTTTTCCAGTTTTCTGGATTAAACATCTTAAAAGGAAAAAGGAGCCCTGAAAATTAAGCAGCAGTAACAGATGTAGCCTCCTGGTTATTATAGGTCAAGGGGCTCGGTAATTTCCATCAATCCCATAGTCTTTGAATGGAGCTGCACAGTTTACGGAAGGCTTATATGGGAGACTTTCATTCCACTCAGAAGGAGAAGAAGACACGAGACCCTTGTTCTGACCATCAATAGGGCAACCAGCGAACTTCAACCATGATCTATTACATGTTGATGGAACACCCCTTTAATTTCTATCCTCGTGTTTATAGCAACCTCGATGCTTGTTGGTCTTTTCTAAGCTCAGTGCCACCATTGGTAATGGAATAGTGGACTGTAGTAGAAGACCACAATTATCTAAACCGGCTTCGGAGGTAAACTAGGAAATTGTGCATTTTATAATCTTTTATATTATTCTGCTTTTAAATAGATCATCTAATGTACAAAACTAATTTTCACATTCAATACTAGGAGCTTCAGATTTAATACAGGAGGAGGTCCGCAATTCAGGACCCTCACTTATCACCCAACGTTACAAAGAGCGTCTCCCGCTCTGGAGGACTGTGCACTTCCCTGCATTACATACTCCATATATTGCGCAATTATGAAATACCTCATTTCTCCTGCGGAGGCGCTGGTGGGGAATTGAACACTTGTTACCAGATCTAAACTGATTGATTGGAATCAGCCTATTATGGGGTGGGGAAGAAACGGGCGCATCCAAACAAAAGTGTAAAAAATATCCACAGCCTTAAAGACGACTTGTCACTTGCCTTAAATATAAATTTTTCATATTACCTGGTGTGAATGCCGCAGTTCTCCTGAATTTGATGTTACTTTTCTTCTGTTCCTGCATCACTCTGTTTATTAGATATGGCCTCCTCTTCACTGTGTATAATTCTAGTGTTGTTAGCCAACGGGGCGGGATTGTCAAGTAGGACTACGCCCACTTGGCTAAAAAGTCTACATCTATATACAGTGAAGAAAGGACCATATCTCAGGAATGGAGGGGCTCAGAAACAAAAGAAAAATAGCGCTGGATTCAGAACAGCAGTTTTTACGCCTGGTAAAAAAAAATGCATATATGTGTCAAGTGACGAGGGCTTATATAATTTTGATTGTTTTACTTGATCACACCTATAAGAAAACTCATTCATTGTGTTATATATTTAATTTCTATTTTTGTTCATAATTTGTGCTCATATTTTTTTTTTTTGCAAATTAACAATGTCTGGTGGGTTTGGGGGTCGTGCAGCCCAGGAGGGATAGACATTATGGGACCCCGTACTCGATGACGATTCTATATGTTTATTCAGAACAATGAATGGAAAGTAAAGGGTTTTCTAATGATATAAAATGCTGTAAGACAAGACCGGTGAGACCAGCGCTCATCAGTGGCGGCGACGTATGGTAGCCGTGACGTATGGTGGCCGTGACGTATGGTGGCGGCAACATATGGTGGCCGTGACGTATGGTGGCGGCGACATATGGTGGCAGCGACGTATGGTGGCGGCGACGTATGGTGGCCGTGACGTATGGTGGCCGTGACGTATGGTGGCCGTGACGTATGGTGGCGGCGACGTATGGTGGCCGTGACGTATGGTGGCAGCGACGTATGGTGGCGGCGACGTATGGTGGCCGGGTGACAATTGGATCTTTGTGCGGGACCTGAATGGGGTTAAGTTATAATTAGGATTTCTAAATCTTCCAGTGATATTTACCAATGAGTCTTAATCTGTAGTCTATGAAGGCAGCCCGGAGCCTGATGATTACTGATAAGAAATCTGATCTCAACGTGACAAATAAAGAGAAAACACACATCAAAGATCGGCCCAGGAACGTGGCAGAACCTTGTTTGCAGAGAAGATGAAGACGTAACAGAGAGTCTGAAGCGAGGCAAGACATCCAACAAGGATGAGGGGAATAGGGCATAATAGATCACATCCAGGGGTGACCGGCTACTATGCTACATCCAGAGGTGGCCGGCTACTATGCTACATCTAGAGGTGGCCGGCTACTATGCTACATCTAGAGGTGGCCGGCTACTATGCTACATCCAGAGGTGGCCGGCTACTATGCTACATCTAGAGGTGGCCGGCTACTATGCTACATCCAGGGGTGACCGGCTACTATGCTACATCCAGAGCTGGCCGGATACTATGCTACATCCAGGGGTGACCGGCTACTATGCTACATCCAGAGGGGGCCGGCTACTATGCTACATCTAGAGCTGGCCGGATACTAAGCTACATCCAGGGGTGAACGGCTACTATGCTACATCCAGAGGTGGCCGGCTACTATGCTACATCCAGAGGTGGCCGGCTACTATGCAACATCCAGGGGTGGCCGGCTAACATGCTACATCCAGAGGTGGTCGGCTACTATGCTACATCTAGAGGTGGCCGGCTACTATGCTACATCCAGAGGTGGCCGGCTACTATGCTACATCTAGAGGTGGCCGGCTACTATGCTACATCCAGGGGTGACCGGCTACTATGCTACATCCAGAGCTGGCCGGATACTATGCTACATCCAGGGGTGACCGGCTACTATGCTACATCCAGAGGGGGCCGGCTACTATGCTACATCTAGAGCTGGCCGGATACTAAGCTACATCCAGGGGTGACCGGCTACTATGCTACATCCAGGGGTGGCCGGCTACTATGTTACATCCAGCGGTGACCGGCTACTATGCTACATCCAGGGGTGACCGGCTACTATGCTACATCCAGAGGTGACAAGCTACTTTGCTACATCCAGAGGTGACAAGCTACTATGAAACATCCAGGGGTGACCGGCTAACATGCTACATCCAGGGGTGACCGGCTAACATGCTACATCCAGGGGTGACCGGTTACTATGCTACATCCAGAGGTGACCGGCTAACATGCTACATCCAGAGATGGCCAGCTACTATGCTACATCCAGTGGTGGCTGGCTACTATGCTACATCCAGGGGTGACCAGCTAACATGCTACATCCAGGGGTGGCTGGCTAACATGCTACATCTAGGGGCGGCCGGCTAACATGCTACATCCAGAGGTGGCCGGCTAACATGCTACATCCAGGGGCGGCTGGCTAACATGCTACATCCAGAGGTGGCCGGCAAACATGCTACATCCAGGGGTGACCGGCTAACATGCTACATCCAGGGGTGGCTGGCTAACATGCTACATCCAGAGGTGACCGGCTAACATGCTACATCCAGGGGTGGCCGGCTAACATGCTACATCCAGAGGTGACCGGCTAACATGCTACATCCAGAGGGGGCCGGCTAACATGCTACATCCAGGGGTGGCTGGCTAACATACTACATCCAGAGGTGACCGGCTAACATGCTACATCCAGGGGCAGCCGGCTAACATGCTACATCCAGGGGTGGCCAGCTAACGTGCTACATCTAGGGGTGGCTGGCTAAAATGCTACATCCAGAGGTGGCCGGCAAACATGCTACATCCAGAGGTGGCCGGCTAACATGCTACATCCAGGGGCTGATGGCTTCTATGCTACATCCAGGGGTGGCCGGCAAACATGCTACATCCAGAGGTGGCCGGCTAACATGCTACATCCAGGGGTGGCCGGCAAACATGCTACATCCAGAGGTGGCCGGCTAACATGCTACTTCCAGGGGCGGCCGGCTCTCATACTCTTAGGAGGCACTATAATAGGCTGTGAGAACGTCATGTTTTCCTGGGTGCCCATACAGAAGGGCCGACCTTCAGAGTCTGGATGGCATCTTGACCCGACCAGACAGAAGCCACGGACATTACTGGCGCACACAGTCGGCCATACCAGATACAAGCATAACCTATAATTATTGATGAAACTCTGCCAGCCAAATAGCTGTGCCCAAACCAATGCACCAGACACAGGGCCCCATTGTGCGGCTCCTCGTCTCCTCCATGTTCCCGCAATGCTCTGTACCTCAATAACACAAATTAATGGCATTCAGCCGCCATAATGTCTCCGTCTCCTCCTGTGCTATTTTCACGCCACAATACCAAATATATTTATTTATTTATTTTACATCTTTTTCTTTAATGGGGTAAAAGCCCATTACACCATTACAGCCCAGCACCTAACCACTGAGCCAATGTCATTTACTTCACTTTTCAGGGGCTTTATTGTTATGGTTAATTAATTTATAGGGGTTTTATTGTTTTACTAATTTTACACACTAAAATCATGTTTAAAGGGTTTGTCTATAACTTTTGCAAATTTTATTAATAGGCCTAAAGTGGTGCAAAAGTAAAAAAAAAAAAAAACAGACGGCTCTGCTCCTTCATTCTGCTTCCGGCGTCCAGTCTTGTTTGAGGGAGGTGTGACTTGACCACTGCAGCCAATCAGTGGCGGCTGATTGGCTGAAGCCTTACGTTCCACCCAAGCGGAAAAAATGGCGTTTCCATCTCTTCCAGTTGGACGGAAGTAAATCTGCACTTTGTTTGTAGGATTTTATTTGTAAACCATATGTACATGCAGAGGACAAAGACAAGTCCTTACATGGCCGATCCATTTCCCCGATACTGAGAAATCAGCGTTTGAATTGTTATGCAAATGAGGCTGAAGATCTATGTGTAGATCTGAAGCCTCTGTCACGCCAGCTCTATTTCCTGCCGTCCAGCCAAGATGTTCTTCAGCAAAAAGGCCACCAGCTTTTTCCTGAAGGAGCTTCGTTGGCGGCGCTTCCGTCATTGTTTTGCCACCAGCGACATTTGTTAATAATTACTTGAAACTATAACTAGCGAGTGGTTTCTAAATGGAAGCTGCCCCCCAAAAATGACTATGCTACTTTTAACCACTTTTGAACACAGAAGTGGTAAAAGAAGTAAAAGAAGGCAGCAATGTCTTTTATACATTTCTGTACTACGTTCATTTTTTGAGGCTGTTTTGCAATTTTTTTTTCAGGCAAATTCCGCCTGAAAAAGACGTCGGCTATAGTCTGACTGGCGCTACAGTCAGGAAGTCCCGGTACATCGCTGCCCCCGTGATCATTGCTTCATCTCTTACATCAGATACATATGTGCAACGGAACATTAAATGCATTTTTTGTGATACTTGTAAGTGCTCCTTTAAGGAGAAAGCCCATAATACCTTCCTTAAAGGGACTCTGTCACCTGAATTTGGCGGGACTGGTTTTGGGTCATATGGGCGGAGTTTTCGGGTGTTTGATTCTCCCTTTCCTTACCCGCTGGCTGCATGCTGGCCGCAATATTGGATTGAAGTTCATTCTCTGTCCTCCGTAGTACACGCCTGCGCAAGGCAAGATTGCTTTACGCAGGCGTGTACTATGGAGGACAGAGAATGAACTTCAATCCAATATTGCAGTCAGCATGCAGCCAGCGGGTAAGGAAAGGGTGAATCAAAAACCCCCAAACCCCGCCCATATGACCCAAAACCAGTCCCGCCAAATTCAGGTGACAGGTTCCCTTTAAACCACCTCTCCACCACACAAGATGGACACATTACACAATGAGACATCTGTGCGGTGGTTTGTACAAATCAGATGTAAAAACAAACAACTCAAAAACTATTAATAACGTTTCACTCAAGTGATTGAGAAACTGCAGGATAAAAAAAAACACAAAAAAAGAAAATCAGTTAAGAAGCTTTTACAACTATCTGTTCAGGAAATCTGAGTCATGGCGCCTCGGATAAGAGCTGCACAACGCTCACATCATATCCCCGGAGAAACCAACGGCTTACTATAGAATCACTGAATATTAGCAGTGAAGGGACCGCCGTGTCCAACCCCCTTCTTTTGTGCAAGTCTATGTCTTGAAAAGGTTTACACCATTTTGTCTGTTTTTTTGGAACAATGTTTTTGTGACTTCATAATAAATGTGAAGCAATTTTTGACTTTTTATACTTAGATGTAACAATTTCTATGTTTGTCAGTGCTCCTCCTAGTTTTCACGTCCTTTTGACAGTGTGCATGGGCTCCCATCTTGGTATTGGTGCAGTGCCTGTCTATGGCTTACCCAGAGCTCCCCTCTTATTAATGGTGTGGTGCCCATCAATGGCTTATTCAGTGCTCCCCTCTTGGTATTGGTGCCCATCAATGGCTTATTCAGTGCTCCCCTCTTGGTATTGGTGCCCGTCTATGGCTTATTCAGTGCTCCCCTCTTGGTATTGGTGCCCATCAATGGCTTATTCAGTGCTCCCCTCTTTGTATTGGTGCAGTGCCTGTCTATGACTTACCCAGCGCTCCCCCTCTTAGTTATGGTGCGGTGGCCATCGATGGCTTAACCAGTTCTCCCCTCTTGGTATTGGTGCGGCCTGTCTATGGCTTAATAAGTTC
This sequence comes from Ranitomeya imitator, assembly GCF_032444005.1. NCBI lineage: Eukaryota > Metazoa > Chordata > Amphibia > Anura > Dendrobatidae > Ranitomeya > Ranitomeya imitator. The sequence continues at coordinate 187,573,289 of NC_091288.1, forward strand.
TTGCAACAGGTTTTTAGTTGCAGACATCTTTATAAAAAATCTGCCTTGTGTGAACGCACGTCTGCGCCATTGATTACATATTAACGTTCATTCGATCATCACCTTCTGCTCCTGTAACCCTGGGGGGTGGGGTGGGCAATGGTAGAATGGACACGGACATATTTTACCACGGCTCCCACTCACAGATGTTAGGAACAGATCTGCAGCTGAACATCTGGGATACTGTCATATGAAAGTCGCACAGGGCTTTTCGGCGCGGCACATTTGCATAGTCGTGCAGGTTTCACAGGAGTTTCTGAGATCTACACCACCGACATGGTCATGAGAAGTCAGAAGGTAGAAAGAGATGGAGAAGACTTTATTGTCCTGTGCGGGGCACAGCGTTGGCATCTTTTTTGTTTTTTTATTTTCTGTTCAATGTTCTGATGAAACCAGTTTATAAATAAATCTCAGATCATCCTGCCCTCCTGATAATAGTCAATGAGGCCAAAATATCACTGGGAGGATGAAATACAAAGGTGAACTTCAGAAAAAAGCCGGGGGTACGGTGCCAGGGTAGGGTACGGTGCCAGGGCAGAAAACAGGCACACGCTGACCCAGGTCCACAATACACAACAAGACTGAGCAAAACAACATTATAAGGAGGAGGATCGGTGCTACGATGGGGGACACAAGCAAAAGACCCTCCTCACTGCATCCTGCAAGGGTCAGAGCCGTTGGATTTATTAGAAGTGGAAAGAAATCATGGGACATATTTCTACCAACATAACTTTGCTGATATGTAAAAACCTCATTTTGTCACGTGTCACTGTAACCTCCGCTGCACTGATGATATTGGAATAGTGGAGATCATATCTGGATCACTGCGCAGGAATCTATTCACTGACCAGTTTTATCACTACAGAATACAGAATAGATGAATATATATATATATATATATATATATATATACATATATATATATATATATATGTATATATATATATATATATATATATATATATATATATATATATATATATATATATATATATATATATATATATAGCCTTTTTTTCTTGTCTAGATAAAACAGATGCAAAACCTTGCATGAAATAATAGACTGCTATCTGGCATTTCCCCAGCAGAGGGCGCCTACTGGATACTATTTTCTCATGGAGTTCCAATGTATTAGCATTAAGTGCTCCCCCTAGTGGCAGCCGCAGTCAGATAGAATTTTATCATTGTGGCTAAGGTTACACAGCATCCGGTGGCCATGAAATATAAAATTGATAGTTGCTAACTCCCTGCCTGTTGTGCTGTGCACCGATCTCTCACTCTTGGCAGCGACTGTCATGCTTTTTGCAATGTCACATCGACAGGACAGTTCCTTCTATTCCACCCGGCTCTGTCTACAGGGAATCACTGCTGACATCATGTTGACTGACTGACAGCTGCCTAACTGCTTGACCCTTAGGGAAAAAAAGTCCTAGATAATCCCTTTAAACTGCTACATTACGATTAAGGCTGCATTTTTCACTGCTAAGTTATGGTTCCCAGTAGTGATGAGCAAACGTGGTTTGATAAGGTGTTATCTGAGCATGCTCGGGTGCTAACCGAGAAACTTCTTGCTCGAATAATATGTTCGAGTCCCCGCAGTTGTTCGACATTCGCAACACATGTAAGGATTGCCTAACAAACAAGAAATCTTTGCATGTGAAATTTGCGGGGTGAAATCTGTCAGACTAGTATCCAGTGCAGCTCAGTCCTCAGTGGCTAATTAACCCCTTCATGCCACAGCCCATTTTCATTTTTGTGTTTCTGTTTTTTGGCTTCCCACCGCCATAACTTTTTTTATTTTTGATAAAATGATACCAAATATGTGTATATTTGATTTTTTTATTATTATTATTTTGAATGGGGCAAATGGGGGGTGATTTAAACTTTTATATCTTATTTTATTTTTTTTTATATTTTTTTAAATTTTTTTTAACTTTTCCCTTGCTTCAAAATTCTCCAGAAGCTGCGATCATCAGATCGCTTGTGCTAAATAGAGCAGGGCAGGGAGGGAGAAATGACGCCCTCCCGCCGGTGTGTGGTAAATGCCACTGTCAGTGACTGACAGCAGTATATAACAGGCTAACATCCACGGGTGGAACACCACTCCACCCGCGACTGTTAGAGGCCCTCGATGGCTGATTAAATGAGTTGTCGTGTGCAGGGAAAGATGAGGAAGAGGTGGAGAAAAACTACTAAAGAAATGCATGCGGATCGTGTCTGTATGAGTCTGAACTGGTCCCAACTAATGTTGCAAATGTCTTCTAGGTCACCAGAAAGATAAAAGTCCTCGCAGCCCGTTGGCAGCGAGGGGGACGCGGAATAAACCTCTGCTGACGGTGTAACAGCCTGACCTCTCCCATCATAGCGAATAGTTGCATTTTCTATTTGTTCTTCTACCGTACCGAGATCTTTTGGCCTTCACAGAGTCCCCGGCTCTAGGTCACCTGCACTGAAGTATGACGACACGTAAGACCACAGCTCCGGCGAGGCTGAGCCTGTCCTACTACTTATCAGGAACAATGTGTTCCTATTTGGTTGCTTTATTTTCTATTCTTACTCTTGGAAGGTTGTCCCCTCCTAGCTATGGCTGGATGTCAAGGTGCTGTGTGTATCTGACTATCTGTAGAATCTGTCACCAGCTTCTTGCTCCCCCATCTGAGAGCAGCATTATATAGGGGAAGAGACACTGATTCCAGTGATGTATCACTTACTGGGCTACTTGCTGTAGTTTTGATAAAATCCCTGTTTTATCGGCTGCAGATCTAGCAGTTCTCTAATGTTGAGCTCTGTATAACACTACCGATTGGCAGCTTTCTGACTGTACACTGTACATAGGCAGAAAGCTGCCAATCAGTGGTGAGGGCGGGGTTATACATAGCTCATAAACAGAGGACTACATAGCAGCAGGTTTACTAGTCCTCTAGTGATAATCTCCTGCTTATAAATCAGTGATTTTATGAAAATTACAGCAAGCAGCCCAATAACTGGAATCAGGGTCTCTTTACCTACATTATACTGCTTTTAGATTAGGCGGCAAAAACTGGTGACAGATTCACTTTAACCCCTTTCTGACATGCGCCGTACTAGCACTGCTCTGCAGGAACTGCGTTCCCGCAAACAGTAGTACTAGTACGGAGGCACGATCGTGTAGTCTCAGGTTGAGCGCCGTGGCGATCGCATGCAGGTACCAGCTGTGACAGCTGACACCCCGCAGCAATGCCCACGATCGGTGCTAGCGCCGATCATGGGCATTTAACACCTCTGATGCCTCTGTCAGTAGTGACAGCGGCACAGAGAACAATCACATCACGTTGTTCTGGTGGGAGCGCGCAGGGAGCCCCCTCCCTGCGCGCTCCCACCAGAACAATGTGATGTGATCGCGTTATTTTGGTGGTCTCCATCGAAACCCCTGGATCCAAGATGGCCGTGGGGTCCTTCCGGGTCCTTCAGTGAGGTGGCTTGTCAGCGCCTGCAAGCCTCCTACACTGCCTGTCAGATTGCTGATCTGACACTGTGCTATGCAAAGTATCAGGTCAGAGATCTGACACTATACAGGTCCTTCTCAAAAAATTAGCATATAGTGTTAAATTTCATTATTTACCATAATGTAATGATTACAATTAAACTTTCATATATTATAGATTCATTATCCACCAACTGAAATTTGTCAGGTCTTTTATTGTTTTAATACTGATGATTTTGGCATACAACTCCTGATAACCCAAAAAACCTGTCTCAATAAATTAGCATATTTCACCCATCCAATCAAATAAAAGTGTTTTTTAATAACAAACCAAAAAACCAACAAATAATAATGTTCAGTTATGCACTCAATACTTGGTCGGGAATCCTTTGGCAGAAATGACTGCTTCAATGCGGCGTGGCATGGAGGCATCAGCCTGTGACACTGCTGAGATGTTATGGAGGCCCAGGATGCTTCAATAGCGGCCTTCAGCTCAACCAGAGTGTTGGGTCTTGCGTCTCTCAACTTTCTCTTCACAATATCCCACAGATTCTCTATGGGGTTCAGGTCAGGAGAGTTGGCAGGCCAATTGAGCACAGTAATACCATGGTCAGTAAACCATTTACCAGTGGTTTTGGCACTGTGAGCAGGTGCCAGGTCGTGCTGAAAAATGAAATCTTCATCTCCATAAAGCATTTCAGCCGATGGAAGCATGAAGTGCTCCAAAATCTCCTGATAGCTAGCTGCATTGACCCTGCCCTTGATGAAACACAGTGGACCAACACCAGCAGCTGACATGGCACCCCACACCATCACTGACTGTGGGTACTTGACACTGGACTTCAGGCATTTTGGCATTTCCTTCTCCCCAGTCTTCCTCCAGACTCTGGCACCTTGATTTCCGAATGACATGCAAAATTTGCTTTCATCAGAAAAAAGTACTTGGGACCAAAAGTCAGGCGCCTCTGCCGCTGTTTATGGTTCAAAAGTGGCTTTACCTGGGGAATGCGGCACCTGTAGCCCATTTCCTGCACACGCCTGTGCACGGTGGCTCTGGATGTTTCCACACCAGACTCAGTCCACTGCTTCCTCAGGTTCCCCAAGGTCTGGAATCGGTCCTTCTCCACAATCTTCCTCAGGGTCCGGTCTCCTCTTCTCGTTGTACAGCGTTTTCTGCCACATTGTTTCCTTCCAACAGACTTACCATTGAGGTGCCTTGATACAGCACTCTGGGAACAGCCTATTTGTTGAGAAATTTCTTTCTGGGTCTTAAGGTACCTTCACACATAACGATATTGTTAACGATATCGTTGCTATTTGTGACGTAGCAACGATATCGTTAATGAAATCGTTCTGTGTGACAGCGACCAACGATCAGGCCCCTGCTGGGAGATCGTTGGTCGCTGAATAAAGTCCAGAACTTTATTTCGTCGCTGGACTCCCTGGAGACATCGCTGGATCGGCGTGTGTGACACCGATCCAGCGATGTCTTCACTGGTAACCAGGGTAAACATCGGGTAACTAAGCGCAGGGCCGCGCTTAGTAACCCGATGTTTACCCTGGTTACCATGCTAAAAGTAAAAAAAAACAAACACTACATACTTACCTACCGCTGTCTGTCCTCCAGCGCTGCGCTCTGCACTCCTCCTGCACTGGCTGTGAGCCGGAAAGCAGAGCGGTGACGTCACCGCTCTGCTTTCCGGCTCCCAGACAGTACAGGAGGAGAGCAGAGAAGCAGAGCGCAGCGCTGGAGGACAGACGGCTGTAGGTAAGTATGTAGTGTTTGTTTTTTTTTACTTTTAGGATGGTAACCAGGGTAAACATCGGGTTACTAAGCGCGGCCCTGCGCTTAGTTACCCGATGTTTACCCTGGTTACCGGCATCGTTGGTCCCTGGAGAGCGGTCTGTGTGACAGCTCTCCAGCGACCAAACAGCGACGCTGCAGCGATCCGGATCGTTGTCGGTATCGCTGCAGCGTCGCTAAATGTGAAGGGGCCTTTACCCTCCTGCTTGAGGGTGTCAATGATGGCGTTCTTGACATCTGTCAGGTCGCTAGTCTTACCCATGATGGCGGTTTTGAGTAATGAACCAGGCAGGGAGTTTATAAAAGCCTCAGGTATGTTTTGCATGTGTTTAGAGGTAATTAGTTGATTCAGAAGATTAGGGTAATAGGTCGTTTAGAGAACCTTTTCTTGATATGCTAATTTATTGAGACAGGTTTTTTGGGTTATCAGGAGTTGTATGCCAAAATCATCAGTATTAAAACAATAAAAGACCTGACAAATTTCAGTTGGTGGATAATGAATCTATAATATATGAAAGTTTAATTGTAATCATTACATTATGGTAAATAATGAAATTTAACACTATATGCTAATTTTTTGAGAAGGACCTGTATAGTGATGTCCAACCCTGGGACAATGTAATAAAGTTTTAAAAAAAATTGAATGTGTAAAGTTATTTTTTTTTTAACCCCTTCATGACCGGGGGATTTTTCGTTTTTCCGTGTTCGTTTTTCGCTCCCCTCCTTCCCAGAGCCATAACTTTTTTATTTTTCCGTCAATTTGGCCATGTGAGGGCTTATTTTTTGCGGGACGAGTTGTACTTTTGAACGACATCATTGGTTTTAGCATGTCGTGTACTAGAAAACGGGAAAAAAATTCCAAGTGCGGTGAAATTGCAAAAAAAGTGCAATCCCACATTGGTTTTTTGTTTGGCTTTTTTGCTAGGTTCACTAAATGTTAAAACTGACCTGCCATTATGATTCTCCAGGTCATTACGAGTTCATAGACACCAAACATGACTAGGTTATTTTTTATCTAAGTGGTGAAAAAAAATTCCAAACTTTGCTAAAAAAAAAAAAAAAAAATTGCGCCATTTTCCGATACTCGTAGCGTCTCCATTTTTCGTGATCTGGGGTCGGTTGAGGGCTTATTTTTTGCGTGCCGAGATGACGTTTTTAATGATAGCATTTCGGTGCAGATACGTTCTTTTGATCGCCCGTTATTGCATTTTAATGCAATGTCGCGGCGACCAAAAAAACGTAATTCTGGCGTTTCGAGTTTTTTTCCCGCTACGCTGTTTAGCGATCAGGTTAATACTTTTTTTTATTTGATAGATCGGGCAATTCTGAGCGCGGCGATACCAAATATGCGTAGATTTGATATTTTTTTTATTGATTTATTTTGATTGGGGCGAAAGGGGGGTGATTTAAACTTTTATGTTTTTTTTATTTTTTTCACATTTTTTTAAACTTTTTTTTTTTAACTTTTGCCATGCTTCAATAGCCTCCATGGGAGGCTATAAGCAGGCACAGCACGATCGGCTCTGCTACATAGCAGCGATCTGCTGATCGCTGCTATGTAGCAGAATTGCACGTGTGCTGTGAGCGCCGACCACAGGGTGGCGCTCACAGCGACGGGCAATCAGTAACCATAGAGGTCTCAAGGACCTCTATGGCTACAATGGAGACGCATCGCCGACCCCCGGACATGTGACGGGGGTCGGCGATGACGTCATTTCCGGCCGCCCGGCCGGAAGCGGTAGTTAAATGCCGCTGTCTGCGTTTGACAGCGGCATTTAACTAGTTAATAGGTGCGGGCAGATCGCGATTCTGCCCGCGCCTATTACGGGCACATGTCAGCTGTTCAAAACAGCTGACATGTCCCGGCTTTGATGCGGGCTCACCGCGGAGCCCTGCATCAAAGCAGGGGAGCCGGCATCGGACGGTATAGTACGTCCGATGCTGGTAAGGGGTTAAATCCCCAAATAAAGAAAAAAAATATATATATTTTCCAATAAATCAATCTATGTAAGTAAAAAGAAACAATAAAAGTACACATATTTGGCAGACGCGTCCGTAACGACCCAATCTATAAAACTGTCCCACTAGTTAACCCCTTCAGTGAACGCCGTAAAAAAAACCGAGGCAAAAAACAATGCTTTATCATCATACTGCTGAACAAAAAGTGGAATAACACGAGATCAAAAAGACAGATGTAAATAACAATGGTACTGCTGGAAACGTCATTTTGTCCCGCAAAAAACGAGCCGCCATACAGCATCATCAGCAAAAAAATAAAAAAAAGTTATAGCTCTCAGAATAAAGCGATGCAGAAATATTTTTTCTATAAAATAGTTTTTATTCTGTAAAAGCCCCAAAACATAAAAAAAAAGAAGATACAAATGAGGTGTTGCTGTAATCGTACTGACCCGAAGAATAAAACTGCTTCATCCATTTTACCAAACGCGGAACGGTATAAACGCCTCCCCCAAAAGAAATTCCTGAATTGTTGGTTTTTGCCCATTCTACCTCACAAAAATCGGAATAAAAAGCGATCAAAAAATGTCACGCGCCCGAAAAGGGTACCAATAAAAACGTAAACTCGTCCCGCAAAAAACAAGACCTCACATGACTCTGTGGACCAAAATATGGAAAAATTATAGCTCTCAAAATGTGGTAACGCAAAAAATATTTTTTGCAATAAAAGCGTCTTTTAGTGTGTGACGGCTGCCAATCATAAAAATCCGCTAAAAAACCTGCTATAAAAGTAAATCAAACCCCCCTTCATCACCCCCTTAGTTAGGGAAAAATAATAAAATAAAAAAAAATGTATTTATTTCCATTTTCCCATTAGGGTTAGGGTTGGTGCTAAAGTTAGGGTTATGGTTGGGATTAGGGGTGTGTTACAGTGGTGCGTGCGCCCAAACAGGGGTTTACCTCCACATATGGGGTATCAGCATACTCAGGATAAATTGTACAACAACTTTTGGGGTCCAATTTCTCCTGTTACCCTTAGTAAAATAAAACAAATTGGATTTGAAGTAATTTTTTCTTTTTTTGTGAAAAAAAGTTAAATGTTCATTTTTTTAAAAAACATTTCCAAAATTCCTGTAAAGCACCTGAAGGGTTAATAAACTTCTTGAATGTGGTTTTCGGCACCTTGAGGGGTGCAGTTTTTAGAATGCGGTCACTTTTGGGCATTTTCTGTCATATAGACCCCTCAAAGCTACTTCAAGTGTGAGGTGGTCCCTAAAAAAAAAAATGGTTTTGCAAATTTTGTTGTAAAAAAACTAGAAATTGCTGGCCGACTTAACCCGTATAACTCCCTAACAAAAAAAAAATATATATGTTTCCAAAATTGTGCTGATGTAAAGTAGACATGTGGAGAACGTTATTTATTAACTATTTTGTGTGATATGATTATCAAATTTAAGGGCATAAAAACTAAAAAGTTTGAAAATTGTGAAATTTTCCAACATTTTCGCCAAATTTCTGATATTTTTCCCAAATAAACGCAAGTTATATCGAAGAAATTTTACCACTATAATAAAGTACAATATGTCATGAGAAAATCTCAGAATCACCGGGATCCGTTGAAGCGTTTCAGAGTTATGACCTCATAAAGTGACAGTGGTCAGAATTGAAAAAAAAAATGGTCCGGTCAGGAAGTTGAAAACAGGCTTCGGGGTGAAGGAGTTAAGGACCGGCCAATTTTTTACTTTTGCGCCTTCGTTTTTTCAAGAACCAGAACTTTTTTTTTTTTTTTTTTTACAATCAACGATGCTGCATGAGGAATTGTTTTCTTTTAGGACATTCTACAAAAAAGAAGAAGAAGCCAATTCTGCTGTTTTTATATTTTTTTCCTCTCGTTTCGGTGTTTACCTTATAGGGTAAATATTTGTAATTGTCATCAATTTGGGTAATTATGCCGCAACACCAAAACACAAACTACAGATTTTTTTTAAACATTTATTATATTTCTATATTTATGTTTGAGGAAAAGGGAGTTGATGTAACTACTTTACTACCTATGATGTACATTTTCGCCATAGATAATAAAAGTATGAAGCCAGCTCAGGAAGAGAACCAGCTTTATACGAGGCAGATGCCAGCTGCGTTACATTGCCGGCATCTGCCTGTATCTGCAGCGACCGGTGATTATGCCGATCACTGCAATCTTACCATATAAATACAGCTGGCAATCTCTCATAACAGCATTTAAATGACGTAATTTAGGGGAACCGATGAGTTATCACGGCAGCTTGGGCCTGTGAAGCTCAGAGATTTCACTATATACTGCATTATTGTGGTATTAACCCCTTAAAGATCAGAGGTATTTTTGATTTTGCATTTTTCATTTTTTGCTCCCCTTCTTCCCAGACCCATAACTTTTTTTATTTTTCGGTCAAAATGGCCATTTGAGGGCCTTTTTTTGCGGGACAAATTGTACTTTTGAACGACACCATGTCATGTACTTGAAAGCGGGGAAAAAAATCCAAGTGGGGTGAAATTGCACAAAAATGTGCAATCCCACACTTGTTTTTTGTTTGGCTTTTTTTACTAGGTTCACTAAATGCTAAAACTGACCTGCCATTGTGATTCTCCAGGTCATTATGAGTTCATAGACACCAAACATGTCTAGGTTCTTTTTTATCTAAGTGGTAAAAAAAAATTCCAAACTTTGCTAAAAAAAAACAAACAAAAAAACGCAATTTTTCGATACCCGTAGCGTCTCCATTGTTCGTGATCTCGGGTCGGTTGAGGGCTTATTTTGTGCGTGCTGGGCTGAATTTTTTTAATCTTGTGATCGCCCGTTATTGCATTTTAATGCACTGTTGCGGCGACCAAAAAAAAACAAAATTCTGGCGTTTTGACTTTTTCTCGCTACGCCGTTTAACCAAAGAGGGTCCTATCCATGTTAGTTGAAACTGTAAAAATACAGGAGGTGCTCGCCTGGTGGGCTCGTATAGGACACAACAACAACAAGGATTCGCCTTATGTCAGCCTCTGCAGAACCCACGAGAATCCAAACCCCAGTTGTAGTATTGGGATAATGGGTTTTCCCTGAGCTGCTGAGATTCGGGTAAAGGATCTGCCAGAGTAATAGCCATCACTATTGATGAGTGACACCTCCGAGAGAGTACAGTAGCTGGACTGTACTACTGATCCATCTGCCTGAGTAATAGCCATCACTATTAATGAGTGACACCTCCGAGAGAGTACAGTAGCTGGACTGTACTACTCATCCATCTGCCTGAGTAATAGCCATCACTATTGATGAGTGACACCTCCGAGAGAGTACAGTGACTGGACTGTACTACTGATCCATCTGCCTGAGTAATAGCCATCACTATTGATGAGTGACACCTCCGAGAGAGTACAGTGACTGGACTGTACTACTGATCCATCTGCCTGAGTAATAGCCATCACTCTTGATGAGTGACACCTCCGAGAGAGTACAGTAGCTGGACTGTACTACTGATCCATCTGCCTGAGTAATACCCATCACTCTTGATGAGTGACACCTCCGAGAGAGTACAGTGGCTGGACTGTACTACTGATCCATCTGCCTGAGTAATACCCATCACTCTTGATGAGTGACACCTCCGAGAGAGTACAGTGGCTGGACTGTACTACTGATCCATCTGCCTGAGTAATACCCATCACTCTTGATGAGTGACACCTCCGAGAGAGTACAGTAGCTGGACTGTACTACTGATCCATCTGCCTGAGTAATACCCATCACTCTTGATGAGTGACACCTCCGAGAGAGTACAGTAGCTGGACTGTGCTACTGATCCATCTGCCTGAGTAATACCCATCACTCTTGATGAGTGACACCTCCGAGAGAGTACAGTAGCTGGACTGTACTACTGATCCATCTGCCTGAGTAATAGCCATCACTATTAATGAGTGACACCTCCGAGAGAGTACAGTAGCTGGACTGTACTACTCATCCATCTGCCTGAGTAATAGCCATCACTATTGATGAGTGACACCTCCGAGAGAGTACAGTGACTGGACTGTACTACTGATCCATCTGCCTGAGTAATAGCCATCACTATTGATGAGTGACACCTCCGAGAGAGTACAGTGACTGGACTGTACTACTGATCCATCTGCCTGAGTAATAGCCATCACTCTTGATGAGTGACACCTCCGAGAGAGTACAGTAGCTGGACTGTACTACTGATCCATCTGCCTGAGTAATACCCATCACTCTTGATGAGTGACACCTCCGAGAGAGTACAGTGGCTGGACTGTACTACTGATCCATCTGCCTGAGTAATACCCATCACTCTTGATGAGTGACACCTCCGAGAGAGTACAGTGGCTGGACTGTACTACTGATCCATCTGCCTGAGTAATACCCATCACTCTTGATGAGTGACACCTCCGAGAGAGTACAGTAGCTGGACTGTACTACTGATCCATCTGCCTGAGTAATACCCATCACTCTTGATGAGTGACACCTCCGAGAGAGTACAGTAGCTGGACTGTGCTACTGATCCATCTGCCTGAGTAATACCCATCACTCTTGATGAGTGACACCTCCGAGAGAGTACAGTAGCTGGACTGTACTACTGATCCATCTGCCTGAGTGATAGCCATCACTATTGATGAGTGACACCTCCGAGAGAGTACAGTGACTGGACTGTGCTACTGATCCATCTGCCTGAGTAATAGCCATCACTCTTGATGAGTGACACCTCTGAGAGAGTACAGTAGCTGGACTGTGCTACTGATCCCTCTTCCCGAGTAATAGCCATCACTCTTGATGAGCGACACCTCCGAGAGAGTACAGTGGATGGACTGTGCTACTGATCCATCTGCCTGAGTAATACCCATCACTATTGATGAGCGACACCTCCGAGAGAGTACAGTGGATGGACTGTGCTACTGATCCATCTTCCCGAGTAATAGCCATCACTATTGATGAGTGACACCTCCGAGAGAGTACAGTGGATGGACTGTGCTACTGATCCATCTTCCCAAGTAATAGCCATCACTATTGATGAGCGACACCTCCGAGAGAGTACAGTGGATGGACTGTGCTACTGATCCATCTTCCCGAGTAATAGCCATCACTATTGATGAGTGACACCTCCGAGACAGTACAGTAGCTGGACTGTACTACTGATCCATCTGCCTGAGTAATAGCCATCACTCTCGATGAGTGACACCTCCGAGAGAGTACAGTGGATGGACTGTGCTACTGATCCATCTGCCTGAGTAATACCCACCACTCTTGATGAGTGACACCTCCGAGAGAGTACAGTGGCTGGACTGTACTACTGATCCATCTGTCTGAGTAATACCCATCACTCTTGATGAGTGACACCTCCGAGAGAGTACAGTAGCTGGACTGTACTACTGATCCATCTGCCTGAGTAATACCCATCACTCTTGATGAGTGACACCTCCGAGAGAGTACAGTAGCTGGACTGTACTACTGATCCATCTGCCTGAGTAATAGCCATCACTATTGATGAGTGACACCTCCGAGAGAGTACAGTAGCTGGACAGTGCTACTGATCCATCTGCCTGAGTAATACCCATCACTCTTGAGTGACACCTCCGAGAGAGTACAGTAGCTGGACTGTACTACTGGTCCATCTGCCTGAGTGATAGCCATCACTATTGATGAGTGACACCTCCGAGAGAGTACAGTGACTGGACTGTGCTACTGATCCATCTGCCTGAGTAATACCCATCACTATTGATGAGTGACACCTCCGAGAGAGTACAGTAGCTGGACTGTACTACTGATCCATCTGCCTGAGTAATAGCCATCACTATTGATGAGTGACACCTCCGAGAGAGTACAGTAGCTGGACAGTGCTACTGATCCATCTGCCTGAGTAATACCCATCACTCTTGATGAGTGACACCTCCGAGAGAGTACAGTAGCTGGACTGTACTACTGATCCATCTGCCTGAGTGATAGCCATCACTATTGATGAGTGACACCTCTGAGAGAGTACAGTGGATGGACTGTGCTACTGATCCATCTGCCTGAGTAATACCCATCACTATTGATGAGCGACACCTCCGAGAGCGTACAGTGGATGGACTGTGCTACTGATCCATCTTCCCGAGTAATAGCCATCACTATTGATGAGTGACACCTCCGAGAGAGTACAGTGGATGGACTGTACTACTGATCCATCTGCCTGAGTAATAGCCATCACTCTCGATGAGTGACACCTCCGAGAGAGTACAGTGGATGGACTGTGCTACTGATCCATCTGCCTGAGTAATACCCACCACTCTTGATGAGTGACACCACTGCGAGAGTATAGTGGATGGACTGTACTACTGATCCATCTGCCTAATGCGCATCACTCTCCGACACTGAACTAAATACTATCAAGTTGGGACAAGGAGTTATTATCATGTACATAACAGAAGGATGCAATGTACAAATCTGAGCAATATGCTCCCATACCCAGTGTGGGACTGGGGTGCCTAGGGCCCCACCAGTAACTTCAATTCCAGGGCCCCACTTTTACAGCTACATGCAAATATGACGTTATCCTCATTCACAAAATTCCATAGCAATAAACTAGGTTAATTGTTAAACTAATAAGATGTTGCCTTTGCCTGTACATGGTGAATCAAGTGTATTGTGCCATGTACTGTTCATATAAGTTGGTGGTGGCCCACCAGAGGATTCTCCTGTTCTCCTGTGGGCCAGTCCAAGCCAGTACATACCCCTTCATCCCCAAATATCTATTATAAATGCATGTTGATCAGTATATGAGAGCAAAGTAAGAAAATGTCAGATACCTTCTAGAAAGTATATTAACATAACTATTTCATAGAGGGCTGTTTGCATGGACTTGGAAAATGGTAAACACTTAATGGTGATATGGTAAGCACTAATTTCTCTGGGTAAAGGTTATATCATAAGCACATGTACTGTAAGTACACTGACTTTATAATACCAAATTTACAGCCGGCATTTATGGTACCGGCCGCAGGTTTCCTAACCCGAATTCAACAGCTTTATATATGACTATCAAGTTGTTGTTGTCAGGAGAGCCACTGCCAGTCCAGACATCGCCTAACCCTGAAGAAAACTGAAAACAATTAACAAGCAAGCGATTTGCTTTTTCAGGGAGTTTGTTATGGCGGTGTGATATTGAAACTATGAATCATAAACTCAAATAGTCCTTAGAGCTTAACATAATAATGCAAACAGCTAAAAAGCCTGATGTACATATAAATGGCTAATATATAGAGAGAAGCAGGACTGGAAGGTAGATAAAGGATTGGATGAGCCAACTGGATCCACAGTGTGGGTAAGATCTGGGAGGTGCAGAGGTAGGCGTCACATCCAAACCTCGGTGTCTGAGGGCCCAACGTAACAGATTATACATTAGATCTCCATCAGTCTGATAGAATTTAGGCCGATTGCACACTTCCGTTTTTTCATGGTCTGACTATGGATTGTGATGGACAGACTGACCATTGGTGGTCTCCTGACCCAAACTCTACAGTGTCATAGGCATGTATGAGGTTATTGAGTTCAGGTCAAGAGACACGCGGCCAATCCAGACAGCATGGACCATCTTAAAAGGAAAAGAAGAAGGAGGGAAAGGTGAAGGGGGAAAATAAGGGGGGAAAGAGAAAAGGGCAGGAGAAGAAGGAGGAGAATGCAGAAGAGAAGGAGGAAGAGATCAGTTAATAGAAGCTAGCTGCAAGCGGTCATCACTGTAATAATGCAGTGACAAATTTGCATAACTAATCATATGCTAAATAGTTGCAAGTCAAATTTACAGTGGGGAAAAAAGTATTTAGTCAGTGATCAATTGTGCAAGTTCTCCGACTTAAAAAGTTGAGCGAGGCCTGTAATTGACATCATAGGTAGACCACAACTATGAGAGTCAAAATGAGAAAAATCCAGAAAATCACCTCATCTGACTTGTCAAGATTTAATTTGCAAATTATGGTGGAAAATAAGTATTTGGTCATTAACAAAAGTTCATCTCAATACTTTGTAATATATCCTTTGTTGGCAATGACAGAGGTCAAACGTTTTCTGTAAGTCTTCACAAGGTTGCCACACACTGTTGTTGGTATGTTGGCCCATTCCTCCATGCAGATCTCCTCTAGAGCAGTGATGTTTTTGGATTGTCGCTGGGCAACTCGGACTTTCAACTCCCATCAAAGGTTTTCTACTGGGTTGAGATCTGGAGACTGGTTAGGCCACTCCAGGACCTTCATATGCTTCTTACAAAGCCACTCCTTCGTTGCCCTGGCTGTGTGCTAGGGATCATTATCATGCCGAAAGACCCATCCACATTTCATCTTCAATGCTCTTGCTGATGGAAGGAAGTTTGCACTCAAAATCGCATGATACATTGCCCCATTAATTCTTTGATGTACATGGATCAGTTGTCCCGATCCCTTTGCAGAGAAACAGCCCCAAAGCATGATGTTGCCACCCCCATGCATCACAGTAGGTATGGTGTTCTTTGGATGCAACTCAGCATTCTGTCTCCTCCAAACACAACGAGTTTTGCTTCTGCCAAACAGTTCTAATTTGGTTTCATCAGACCATATGACATTCTCGCAATACTCTCCTGGATCATCCAAATGCTCTCTAGCAAACTTCAGACAGGCCCGGAAATGTACTGGCAGGGGGACATGTCTGGCACTGCAGGATCTGAGTCCCTGGCGGCGTAGTGTGTTACTGATGGAAGCCTTTGTTATGGTGGTCCCAGCTCTGTGCAGGTCATTCACTAGGTCCCCCCGTGTGGTTCTGGGACTTTTGCTCACCGTTCTTGTGATCATTTTGGCCCCACGGGGTGAGATCTTGCGTGGAGCCCCAGATCGAGGGAGATTATCAGTGGTCTTGTATGTCTTCCATTTTCTTGTTATTGCTCCCACAGTTGATTTCATCACACCAAGCTGCTTGCCTATTACAGATTCTGTATTCCCAGCCTGGTGCAGGGCTACAATTTTGTTTCTGGTGTCCTTCGACAGCTCTTTGGTCTTCACCATAGTGGAGTTTGGATTGTGACTGCTTGAGGTTGTGGACAGTTGTCTTTTATACTGATAGCAGGTTGAAACAGCTGCCATTACTACAGGTAATGAGTGGAGGACAGAGGAGCCTCTTAAAGAAGAAGTTACAGGTCTGTGAGAGCCAGAAATCTTGCATGTTTTTAGGTGATCAAATACTTATTTTCCACCATAATTTGCAAAATAAATCTTGCCAAATCAGACAAGGTGATTTTCTGGATTTGTTTTCTCATTTTGACTCTCATAGTTGTGGTCTAGCTATGATGTCAATTATAGGCCTCTCTCATCTTTTTAAGTGAGAGAACTTGCACAATTGGTCGCTGACTAAATACTTTTTTGTGTGTGTGTATGCACAGTGCATGTGCAAGCCATCCACAACCTGTCTCCTCCATATATCTCTGAACTAATCTCTCGATATCTTCCCTCACGTGACCTCCGGTCCTCCCAAGACCTCCTTCTCTCCTCCACACTTATTCGCTCCTCATCCAATCGCCTCCAAGACTTCTCCCGAATATCCCCCATCCTCTGGAACTCTCTGCCCCAACACGTCCGACTATCAACCACTGTCGAATCCTTCAGACGGAACCTGAAAACTCATCTCTTCAGGAAAGCCTACAGCCTGCACTGACACCGCTGCTGCCTCATCACTATCGAAGCTACCGCCTCACCAACACCGGAGCTACCGCCTCACCAACACCGGAGCTACCGCCTCACCAACACCGGAGCTCCTGCAACCCTCAACCTATTGTCTCCTTCCCCATAATCCTGTAGAATGTAAGCACGCATGGGCAGGGTCCTCGCCCCTCTGTATCAGTCTGAAATTGTTAGTTTGTTTACTGTATGTGATATTTGTAACTTGTATGTAACCCCTTCTCATGTACAGCACCATGGAATCAATGGTGCTATATAAATAAATAATAATAATAATAATAATGTGTATATAGACATGTGACATGTGCAATGTGTACAAATATTTACACATGTGTATGTGCAGTGTGTATAAATATATATACACCTGTATGTGCAGTGTGTGTATATATATGTGACATGTCCAGTGTATAAATATATTATACATACTGCACATACACATGTATATATATTTATATACACTGCATATACATTTATTTATACACTGCACAGGTCACATGTATATATGCACACAGACTGTACATACACATATATAAATATATATGTATGTGCAGTTTTTATAAATATATACAGGTGTATGTACAGTGTGTGCACATACGTGTGAATGTGCGAGCAGTGTGCGTATACATGTGTATGTATGTATGTATACATGTTACATGTGTATGTGTGGGCAGTGTGTGTATACATGTGTATGTATGTGCAGCGTGTGTATACATACATGTGTATGTGCAGCGTGTGTATACACATGTGTATGTGCAGTGTGTGTACACATGTGTATGTATGTGCAGTGTGTGTATGTATATGTAGTGAGTGTATACATGTGTATGTATGTGCAGTGTGTGTATACATGTGTATGTATAGAAACATGGAAAACATGCATGGCTTCCAAAAAGATGAAACAACATCATAATACCATCTCAATTAGAAGCCAAGTATATCAGATGTGCAGGACACACCAAAACTACTACAATACCACAAATAAATTGGTGTACCAGTCCAAGAAGTAATGCAAATATAAACTTTATTAGGATACAGATACAAATGGGTCAGAAGTGACAGTAAAAGGTTAAAATCGGCCATACAGCCGTGATTACATGGTAGGGGAACACAACAACACCCACAATCCAGCAATTAGAATAAGACATACTATAATGCTCAATCCAGAAAAACTAGTATTCCTATATATAATGTAAGCCAACAGTGGGAATACAAGGAAAAGAGCAGAACATTCCACACATTAAACTGATAGCATACCGTATGGTAATAGAGGCTGGATGGTGAGCCCCGGCGTCCCTAGCCCTCCCAAAGTGTATGTGCAGTGTGTGTACACATGTGTATGTATGTGCAGTGTGTGTACACAAGTGTATGTATGTGCAGTGTGTGTACACATGTGTATGTGCAGTGTGTGTACACATGTGTATGTGTGGGCAGTGTGTGTACACATGAGTATGTATGTGCAGTGTGTGTACACATGTGTATGTATGTGCAGTGTGTGTACACAAGTGTATGTATGTGCAGTGTGTGTACACAAGTGTATGTATGTGCAGTGTGTGTACACAAGTGTATGTATGTGCAGTGTGTATACACATGTGTATGTGTGTGCAGTGTGTTCACATGTGTATGTGTGTGCAGTGTGTGTTCACATGTGTATGTGCAGTGTGTGTATACATGTGTATGTATGTGCAGTGTGTGTATACATGTGTATGTATGTGCAGTGTGTGTATACATGTGTATGTATGTGCAGTGTGTGTATACATGTGTATGTATGTGCAGTGTGTGTATACATGTGTATGTATGTGCAGTGTGTGTATACATGTGTATGTGCAGTGTGTGTATAACGTGTATGTATGTGCAGTGTGTGTATACATGTGTACGTATGTGTGGATTGGTCATGGAAAAACAAAATTAACCATCGCTGGAAAATAAACCCTATCCAATCTTATGAGACCCTCTCTTCTTCCGGGGACACACGGTACATACAGGTCTGTGGACAAGGACCTGGCAGCCAGGATGCTATAAACCATTGTGTGAATATTTTTGGTTGTCTTTCATTATGTCTGAAGGACAATCTGACGGTAAAGCATTATCCCCCTGGAACACAAACAATCCTGCTGTATTGCATTAAGGTTCTGGCATGTTCTGACATCATATACATATTGTGAATTGGGGGATTCTACTAGTCAAGACCCCCACTGATGTTCTGCCCACAGTTCACCCTCCAGGTTGATCGTTGTGGCCACTAAACTCGTCACCGTCAATCATATCTGGGGGGGTCCTGATATTTATGGACCCACCCATTGGTACTAATTACGATTTTGGATCCGTGACCAATAGATTCTAGTGATGAACTTTGTGCATTTCTGGGCACCTTGTGCCCAACAGGGTTAAGGTGCAAAGTGCTGACATTGGCAATCACTGTGCACACAAGTGAGTCACAAGCATGAAGGCGTCCATTGTGCATGCTACATATCACTTTCCTAAGTGACAGCCTTGTTCTCCTAATACCCAGTCTTATAAAGTACAACTATTAGTGTAGGAGAAGCTAATCAGAATAACTGCACATGAATGGATCTGGCTGTCGCACCATATAAGCCCCCCATCCATGGCCTAGGGGGGTTAGGGTGCACCCCATGCACATTACCTGCTTTCTCCAGTGCCTCCAGCCCAGGTGAGGATACAGGTGCAGGTCAGGAGCAGGGAGGTAGGTAGCAGGCGACTGCTGTGAGCCTGGGGATAGTACACGTAGCTTTAGTGCACAGTTAGGGAAGGGGTGGGGTCTGGCAGCATCCCACATGCAAAAACCAAACAAGCCCCAGAAGCTGTCCCAGCTGTGGCACACGCTCCGCCAGTCGTCGTCGCCCCATTGTCATTCTGCAAGGAAATGTTCCCGTTCTTATTTAGAAAGAACGCCTAGGTAAATACGATACGTATCTGCACAATGTTCCCGAGACAATGCCCTGCATTATACTGCCCCAATATGGAGACTAGTCCCAAAAGCATCAAAGTGGCCAAACTACAACCCCCAGCATGCACTGACCAATACAAAAAAATAGATTCTGTTTTGGGTAAAGTTGGGAGACGACCAATATGGACGCAGAGCAATGGTTGTATTCATGTGTGAATGAATGACCCCTGAGACCAGTAAAGGTGGCCAGATTAGAGAAGACCCAACCATTGGTTTCGGTTGCATCAGCTTATTCTGCGACGCAGCACCCAGATCGTCACCACACAACCGAATATTCCTGTCTGACACCCGCTGGGGCCACTTTAGTAGGAAGTCCATTAACCTATCACTATGCGAAACCCACGAGGACAATGGTTGGATTTGACCCAGTACACCAGATTAGCAGCAGCGCTAATCCCAGAGCTCCACTTCCTGAAAGAGGTTTAGGGTTCGTGTTTACAGACACTCTCCTTATAGCGTGCACACTGCGCACTGTCAGGATTCTCTGCGAGTATGTGATTTGTAGACATGCAGTCACATGCCCACTAGACGAGAGCAGTCTCGTTCAACATAAGTGAATTGAGCGAGGTGACACGTTGAGTTGGAATGTGGCTGGAAATATACAAATCGTGAGAGATCCCGACAAATCTTGACACCGCGCACTGTGCAGAGAGTGATTGTAGATTTGAACCCAAAGCCTGGACAATCCTGGGTTCACACGAGCATATGAAAAATAGTCCGATATTCATCTAGAAAAGATGTGAGTCCAGTGTAAGAGCATTAGGAAATATCAAGGTTACTTACTGGTAGACTTTTTTCCGGAACCCATGACAGCACACCTGAGAGAGTGAACTGCCCAGCCACGACAGGAAACCTACTGAAATAATAGGGCGGTACCTCTACCCCGCCTCAGTTGGGTTACATGAGCATGAGAGGGTCTCCAGTGAATTTACACACATGACCAACACATTATAAAAAAAAAATCCAAACTATAGTGGACACCCAAAAGGTGAGAAGGAGGGAATATATGGGTGCTGTTATAGGTTCCGGAAAAAACAGCTACCGGTAAGTAACCTTGGTGTTTTCCCTTCACCCATGACAGCACACCTGAGAGATTTTTGGAGAAATGAAACACCTTAGGGAGGGACCTCAGCTTTCAGCACCCTTCTACCAAAGGTCAAGTCAGCAGAGGAGGACAGATTCAGTCTGTAGTGCTTAAAGAAAGTAGACCAGGTAGAAGCCTTACAGATCTGATCAATTGATACCTCCGCTTTTTCGGCCTAGGAGGTAGCCACGGCTCTGGTGGAGTGAGCCTTGATGCCTTCAGGAACCGGAGCGCCACTCGCACTACCTACTTGCGGTGGATACCGTGTAGCTCTGTCTCTCTTCCTCCTGACGGCCGGACTGACCTGCCATACAATATTTTTCCAGCATATTTACTGTATCCTCATTCTTGATGCAAATAAGTTCCTACCGGGGTTCTACTATATGTACCACTCTCGCTACATTTAGCACACTGATGAAGGTCTTTGCAGACCGAAACGTTTGTGACTACTGTATGAATATTAAACACCCCTTTTGCATCACACCCATTGGAGTGTGCTAATTATAACTATTCCACATATTAAGGTTTGAGAACTAGTGTTGAGCGATACCGTCCGATACTTGAAAGTATCGGTATCGGATAGTATCGGCCGATACCCGAAAAATATCGGATATCGCCGATACCGATACCAATACAAGTCAATGGGACATCAAGTATCGGAAGGTATTCTCATGGTTCCCAGGGTCTGAAGGAGAGGAAACTCTCCTTCAGGCCCTGGGATCCATAGGGAGGTGTAAAATAAAGAATAAAAATAAAAAATATTGATATATTTACCTCTCCGGCGGCCCCTGAACTCAGCGCGGGTAACCGGCAGGCTTCGTTGTTCAAAATCAGCGCTTTTAGGACCTGAGAAACACGTCCCGGCTTCTGATTGGTCGCGGGCCGCCCATGTGACCGCCACGCGACCAATCACAAGCCGCGACGTCACCGCAAGCTATTAGCGCGCTCATTTTTGAAAAATGAGCGCGTTAATGACTTTCAAAGACGTAGCGGCTTGTGATTGGTCGCGGCCACGCGACCAATCACAAGCCGCGACGTCACCGCAAGCTATTAGCGCGCTCATTTTTGAAAAATGAGCGCGTTAATGACTTTCAAAGACGTAGCGGCTTGTGATTGGTCGCGGCCACGCGACCAATCACAAGCCGCGACGTCACCGCAAGCTATTAGCGCGCTCATTTTTGAAAAATGAGCGCGTTAATGACTTTCAAAGACGTAGCGGCTTGTGATTGGTCGCGGCCACGCGACCAATCACAAGCCGCGACGTCACCGCAAGCTATTAACGCGCTCATTTTTAAAAATGAGCGCGTTAATGGCTTTCAAAGACGTAGCGGGTTGTGATTGGTCGCGGCCGCGACCAATCACAAGCCGCGACGTCACCGCAAGCTATTGACGCGCTCATTTTTAAAAATGAGCGCGTTAATGGCTTTGAAAGACATAGCGGCTTGTGATTGGTCGCGTGGCCGCGACCAATCACAAGCCGCGACGTCACCGCAAGCTATTGACGCGCTCATTTTTAAAAATGAGCGCGTTAATGGCTTTGAAAGACATAGCGGCTTGTGATTGGTCGCGTGGCCGCGACCAATCACAAGCCGCGACGTCACCGCAAGCTATTGACGCGCTCATTTTTAAAAATGAGCGCGTTAATGGCTTTGAAAGACATAGCGGCTTGTGATTGGTCGCGGCCACGCGACCAATCACAAGCCGCTATGTCTTTCAAAGCCATTAACGCGCTCATTTTTAAAAATGAGCGCGTCAATAGCTTGCGGTGACGTCGCGGCTTGTGATTGGTCGCGGCCACGCGACCAATCACAAGCCGCGACGTCACCGCAAGCTATTGACGCGCTCATTTTTAGAAATGAGCGCGTTAATGGCTTTGAAAGACATAGCGGCTTGTGATTGGTCGCGTGGCCGCGACCAATCACAAGCCGCGACGTCACCGCAAGCTATTAGCGCGCTCATTTTTGAAAAATGAGCGCGTTAATGACTTTCAAAGACGTAGCGGCTTGTGATTGGTCGCGGCCACGCGACCAATCACAAGCCGCTATGTCTTTCAAAGCCATTAACGCGCTCATTTTTAAAAATGAGCGCGTCAATAGCTTGCGGTGACGTCGCGGCTTGTGATTGGTCGCGGCCACGCGACCAATCACAAGCCGCTATGTCTTTCAAAGCCATTAACGCGCTCATTTTTAAAAATGAGCGCGTCAATAGCTTGCGGTGACGTCGCGGCTTGTGATTGGTCGCGGCCGCGACCAATCACAAGCCGCTATGTCTTTCAAAGCCATTAACGCGCTCATTTTTAAAAATGAGCGCGTCAATAGCTTGCGGTGACGTCGCGGCTTGTGATTGGTCGCGGCCGCGACCAATCACAACCCGCTACGTCTTTGAAAGCCATTAACGCGCTCATTTTTAAAAATGAGCGCGTTAATAGCTTGCGGTGACGTCGCGGCTTGTGATTGGTCGCGTGGCCGCGACCAATCACAAGCCGCTACGTCTTTGAAAGTCATTAACGCGCTCATTTTTCAAAAATGAGCGTGCTAATAGCTTGCGGTGACGTCGCGGCTTGTGATTGGTCGCGTGGCGGTCACATGGGCGGCCCGCGACCAATCAGAAGCCGGGACGTGTTTCTCAGGTCCTAAAAGCGCTGATTTTGAACAACGAAGCCTGCCGGTTACCCGCGCTGAGTTCAGGGGCCGCCGGAGAGGTAAATATATCAATATTTTTTATTTTAATTCTTTATTTTACACATCTCTATGTATCCGATACCGATACCCGATACCACAAAAGTATCGGATCTCGGTATCGGAATTCCGATACCGCAAGTATCGGCCGATACCCGATACTTGCGGTATCGGAATGCTCAACACTATTGAGAACCGATCTTTATGCACCTCCCTCTTTAGGCTGTGCTGAACATTTTCTATACCACCATAGATCCTTGACGTAAACGGTTTCCTACTTTTCAACAGGATGGGGACTAGCCCTGGTGAGAACCCCTGCCGAATCAGTAATGCCCTCTCAAATTCCATGCTGCTAGATGGAAGCCCTTTACTTGAGAGTGGGTGGCAAACTGGCCCCTGGGTAAGAAGGTCCGGGATCTCTGGTAGAATCCATGGATCGGTCACAGACAGCCTTAGCAGGGAAAACCATGGTCTCTTTGGCCAGAATGAAGCAATGAGAATTACCCTCGCCTGATCCTCCCTCCCTGATCTTCCTCCCGACTGCTGGAATCATCGCTATTGGGGGAAATGCATAGGTCATCCTGAACCGCCAAGGAATCCGAAGAGCATCTACTGCGAATGGTTTCTCCCTTTAGGTTTAACGAACAGAAGTTCCTCACTTTTCTGTTGTGTAAGCTGGCAAACCGATCTTTCTCCGGTTGTCCCAATGCCCGCACTATCTGTTGGAAAATTTGGGAATTTAGAGACCATTCTCACAGGAAGTCTGACTTTGTGTTGTGCCGTAAGGACAGTAGGTGTTGCTCTGCTAGCTGGAGTATGATGTCTGCTGCCACCATTAGGATATGGGACCTTGTTCCCCACTGGCAGTTGATATTAGCCATGACTGCGCGACATGACTCGGACATGGTAACCCTGGAGGAAGGGGAGAAAGCGTCTCAAAGCTCTCTCCACAGCCCTCAGCTCTTTCACGTTCGAACCCTGGCCCCTCTATAGAGGAGACCAGGTCCCCTGAACCGAGTGAGACCTTAGATGTGCCCCCATCCGGTATTGCTCGTATCTGTCGTGATAATGTCCTCCACTGGTCTTATCCACTGGACTCTTGGCGACAAAGGTTTTCTTACTGTCCACCAAGACAGGGAATCCCTTATTGCCAAAGAAAGATATAACTTTCCCTCTAAATACCCTTTTAACGACCTCTGTGCAGACAGGACCTCCCACTGTAGTTGCCTTAGGTGAAATTGAGCCCATCTTAATGCCGGGATACAAGATGTTAGGGATCCTAGCAAAGACATTGCTTTTCTTAGTGTCATTTTTGGCTGACGTATCGCTGACAGTGGCAGGGCCATTATCTTGGCTACTTTGTCCTCTGGTAGAAGACAGATCTGGCACTCGGTGTCCAAAGCGAACCCCAGGAAGGATTGTATCTTTTCCGGTTTTAGCCTTGATTTGAGGGTATTTACCATCCAGCCCAGCTCTTCCAGGACCAGTTACCTCCCTCTCCTGCTCTGTGTAGTGATCTTCTGACCTTCCGACTATAAGGAAGTCATCCAGGTACGGGATAAGCGTGTTTTGAGAACGAAGGTAGGCCATCTCCTCTGATATTTCCTTGGAACATACTCTCTGAGCTACTGACAGTCCGACTGGAAGGGCTGTATACTGATAATGCCTGACCCGTCCTTGGACAGTTTTTGATGGTCCTAATGGATTGGGATGAGATAATAGGCGTCCTTTAAGTCGATGACCGCCATGAAACAATTCTGGAATAACAGCTTTAGGCTATGTGAGCATGTTGAGTATTTGAAGAAATTTCTGCAAGGTTTCTGCAGCTCTTCGCAGGAAAAATGGTAAGGAAAAAAAAATGCGCGTTTTGTACAGCAATGAAGGCTTTTTCTTTTTAGCCATATATATTTTAAAAAAGGTTTTTCTGATGTCATTTCTTGGTTCAATACCACCTTTTTCATGCTGATGTAGTAGCATCAGGGTAATGGGATTAGGGCTTGGTGTCAGCAGCTATCAATGACACCTAGCCCTAGGCTTAAGGTACCGTCACACTTAGCGACGCTGCAGCGATACCGACAACGATCCGGATCGCTGCAGCGTCGCTGTTTGGTCGCTGGAGAGCTGTCACACAGACAGCTCTCCAGCGACCAACGATGCCGGTAACCAGGGTAAACATCGGGTAACTAAGCGCAGGGCCGCGCTTAGTAACCCGATGTTTACCCTGGTTACCATCCTAAAAGTAAAAAAAAAAAATCAAACGGTACATACTTACCTACAGCCGTCTGTCCTCCAGCGCTGTGCTCTGCACTCCTCCTGTACTGGCTGTGAGCACAGCGGCCGGAAAGCAGAGCGGTGACGTCACCGCTCTGCTTTCCGGCTGACCGACGCTCACAGCCAGTGCAGAGAAGCACAGCGCCGGGGACAGACAGCGGTAGGTAAGTATGTACTGTTTGTTTTTTTTTACTTTTAGGATGGTAACCAGGGTAAACATCGGGTTACTAAGCGCGGCCCTGCGCTTAGTTACCCGATGTTTACCCTGGTTACCAGTGAAGACATCGCTGAATCGGTGTCACACACGCCGATTCAGCGATGTCTGCGGGGAGTCCAGCGACCAAATAAAGTTCTGGACTTTCTTCCCCGACCAGCGACAGCACAGCAGGGGCCTGATCGTTGCTGCCTGTCACACTGGACGATATCGCTAGCGAGGACGCTGCAACGTCACGGATCGCTAGCGATATCGTCTAGTGTGACGGTACCTTTAGTAATGAAAAAGCTGTCAGCCCGACCCCCTCATTACTAAGCTGATAAGTAAACACAAACTTTCTGTCACCAGCCTATGTACAACAGAGCAAAGTGCACAGGCATGAGACAGCAATGTCTTTGGAGCTCTACAGCACAGGGGGCTGGTTTCACGGCTCATTTCAATACCTAAGCCAGCCACCTTCTCCATCATGCTAGATTCATAGCGATAGAAGGGGGCTGAATTATCTATTGAAATAAGCCAGTCAGCCAACCTCCTTTACGCAGATCACATGCCATCTGTGAAAACTTTGTCCTGCATCACTGCAAAGCCAGAAGTGGAGATGCTGATATATCAAGATCGGGCGGCTTTTTTTTAAAGTTGTATCATCATTTTACACACATTAACATTTTTTTTTTTTTTTAAGGTTGACAACCTCTTTAAGAGATTATTTGCAACAGCAATGCCTCGTTGTGTACACTGCTAGGAGACATTTAGCCAGTAGAGGGCGATCTTCTGCTTGGCCCTCTATCTGCTCTGCATTAATATTGCTGCTCAACCACAGAGGACCTCTTACTTCTAGGCGAAACCGGACCCTCTTAATGTAAGCCGGAGATCGCCAACCTGAGTGCATACGATCCTTACGGGAGGATGCATTACCCCTCCTGACATGGCAACATCATTTCTACACAGGTACAGAGCAGATTGACAAGTGGACTCTGTGAAATCCACGCTCACCCTTTGCTTTTGTAAGTGAGGTGTGGAGAAAAACACTTGCCCTTTTATTGCATTGCCAAATCTTAATGTCTTGTGCAATTCAGTATCAGAGGCCGGCACACGGGGGAGAATAACCGGCATTATATCCATGAGGTTAAGCATGAAATTTAATCATGCTCATCTGTTATGATGACCTTATCGGCACACACTCAACTGATAAACGTCTTATTACAGCATCAGGGAAAAGGCCACCGCCAGCTACAGGCCTCCTGCCCGACAAACAGGATTTATGTTATGGAGCAGAACAGCTACAGGCACTTGGCTCCTGTTCACACTTTGTTATTTTAAAGGGAACAGAGAAGAACAAACAAGACTCAAATGACCAAACATAATCCCAGGGAGGAATTATATTCCTACTTCCAGTGTCGGACTGGGCAGCCAAAGGCCCACCAGTAACCAACTCCATTGCCGCAGTTCTCGACTGCATACAAATGTGACATTATCCTCAATCACAAATTTATACAACAATGAATTGGTTAGATTGTTTCATGAATAAGATGCCGCCATTGTCTGTACATAGTGATTCCAGTATATAGTGCCAAGTAAGCTCATATTGTTAGGTTGAACAATTTAATAAAATGTTCACTTAAGTTGCCTACTCCTGGCCTAATGGATATTGATCAGGTGCGCACCAAAGAAATAAACATATAACAACACACAGTCATATGTAAACTCTCCATGATCAATCTATGGCCCAGCTGCAAGGGAAAAAAGAGACTTTATTCAGTCAGAACACATGGTTACATATCCCCTGTAAGGGGGCTCGGTTAGCTCTAAAATGGGAGTGATCGGATGCATTCCATTGGTTAGTGGGTTGGGCAATGAGCAAGTCCATGGGTGGATCCATGAGGTCATCAGGGTGGGTTGGTCCATGAGGTCATCAAGGTGGGCGTCACTGTGGGTGGATCCATGAGGTCATCAGGGTGGGCGTCATCTTGGATACCAGCCAGGCAGCCACATGGCTCTCTGATACAGGAAATGGCAGCCATCTTTAGTGTCTTACTTTCATCTAAAAAAACTTATGTAAGATCAAACAATACACGTTATGGGTCATTTCTCTCAATCTCTTATGGCTTGGGGTTAATTATTTGATCTTATGGCTCTCCTCAACAGTCCCCCCTAAATACTTTATTAACCCTTTTTTTTATCTTGATCCCATCATGGTTCCCTAACCCACCAGTGTTAAGTGTCACTATGACATCAGAGGCTTCATGACAATACGGATGCTATAGACACCAGAGAATGTGTGACCAATCATGGATATATCAGGAGGTATCTCGGAGCGCGCTACCAGCGTCCTCGGGACTTTTCTACCTGCTGGCTTTATTATTCTTCAATCTCCATGGTTACATAAAATACACATGTCACTCACCCTGATGTAACACATCCTAGATCTGACCGTCTCGCCCGGGAGGGGGGAATTGGAGTTTTCACCAGTTTGAGACAAGTTTTCCCTTGTGGAAAACCTCCCTTTGTAGCTGGACTTTGACAAGCAGGTCAGATCCTACTCTGTCCCTAACTGTCTAACAAGTTTATAATGTGAGAGATGGATTAAATGGCGCTATAACAATTAATAATAATAATAATATGAATCCAGAAGACGCTCAGCAATCCTGACTGAAGTAGGAGTAGTCAGGAGCACTTGGTAGGAACCCTCAAATCTCGACTCCAGGGATGTCTTTCTGATGAACTTCTTTACCAGCATGTAGTCACCAGGTTGGAAATCATGGGTACCTTCACTGGAATCTGGATCTGGAATCGATGATAAAACTTGTACATGTGTTACTGACAGTTCTTTTAGTAAGGACAATTACATAATTTACAAGAGTATCACTTCCTAAAGCTAGTTGTTGTGGAAAATATTGACCCAACCTTGGAGGCTCCAGTGAGAATCTCGTGTGGTGTGAGTTTGGTGGGACCCCTTGGGAGTGTTTCTGACTGAGTATAAGGCAATGGGCAAAATGTCTGTCCAAGTCTGACCTCCTAACTGGCTTTCAGTATTTTATTTTTCAAGGTGCCATTCAGTGTTTCTACTTTCGCACTGCTCTGTGGGTGATATGGAGTATGTAAACCCAAATCAGCTCCCACCAATGTCCATAGTTCCTTAGTTAGTGCTGCAGTGAACGCAGGTCCTTGGTCACTCTCAATTACCTCTGGGACCCCATATCTGCATACTACTTCAGTCATCAGTCTCTTAACAGTCACTCTGGCAGTCATGTTTATTACTGGATAGGCTTCGGGCCATCCTGAGAACATGTCAGTCACTACCAGTACATACTCGTACTTCCCTACTTTTGGCATTTGAATGTGATCAATCTGAATCCTCCGAAAGGGATAGAGTGGTTTAGCCAATGTTTCTGAGTAACTTTCTGGGGCGGTGCTGGATTGCATGTTGCACACACAAGGCAGGAATTGCAGTATTTTTGGGTGACAGTAGAGATCCCAAGTGCCATGTAAGTCTTCCAAATCAGGTCAATCATCTGATTCCGGCCTCTGGGCGATACCGTGTGCCCATTCTGTCTCCGAGGAATACAGATTACGGGGTAGACAGAACTTTTTGTTCACCCTCCAGACTCCATCTTCATCCTTTTTTAGCTCCTCCTTCTTGTCATGGCTTCTTTTCATCATCCAATGTCTTGATGTAGATGGATAATCCTCATAAGAGAGCCTTTAGTCCCTTCTTCAGTGTTTTGTGACACGTACACCGCTGCTTTCTCTTTCCCAAATGGATCAGCAGCATAGGTTTTTACTGTTTTGTCAGCAAAGAAGTTCCTCCTTGCTTCTGGAGAATCCAATCTTCCGTGAGCTTTGATCTTGATCACTGCAACCTCCGAACGTAGATCAAGAGCGGCCACAAGTTCTTGTATGGTAGCAGCATGTTTTACAGGAGTTCCACTGGACGTTAGGTATCCTCTGGCTGCCCAGATACTGCCGAAGTCATGAGCCACTCCGAAAGCATATCTTGAATCCGTGTAGAGGTTGACCACCTTCTCCGTTGCTTCCTGACAAGCCAACGTCAAAGCTTTAAGTTCCGCTTCTTGTGCAGACATGTGCGGTGGTAGTGATCCAGCTGAGATGACCTGGTCATGTGTAACCACGGCATATCCCGTATGGAACCTTCCCGTTTCATCTGCAAATCTGGAACCATCAGTGAGGAACGTCAGGTCAGCATGTGGGAATGGGTCTTCAGACACGTTTTTCTTGGAGGCTACTTCTTCCTGCATTTGCTCAAGACAGTCATGATCCTCCTTTGAGTGTGTAGAGGCATCTTCTCCGAGAGCATCAGCATCATCATCCACATCCCCCCTGGAAAGAGGAAGCAGCATGGACAGTTTGAGGATGCTGCAGCGGACAAGACATTATCCGGAACCAACAGCGAATATTGTAGTCTCATATGACGCTGCACCAACAGATGTTTAGGGTTGCAGGAATAGCGATTATGTCGTGTGGAGCCATTAAGAGAACTGGATGTCCTCAAATGATATCAGAATTTGGGATTCCAAAAGCTGGTGCAGACTGTATGGCCTGTTTAAGAGCGTAGAAAGCTTCCACGGATTTGAGGTCTTCGTACAATGGCTGCATCAGCTTTGAGGCATCTGGAATCCTTTGGCGACAATAAGTGATAGGTCAGCCAGCTCATCCGAGGCCCATGTCTTGGGGTCTTGGCAGAACTCAACACCAGAGTCCCATGTTTTGTCACTGGCAAGTGAGTCATCATTGAACACGATATCCATAACAGGCCAATATGCATCAACTGCTTTAAGATTTGCCAGGGAAATTAGATCTTGCTACGTAGCTGGGTAAGTACTTTGGATTTGAAGCATGCTTCTGTAGAAAGGCATCGGCTGTTTTTCTGGATCTGGAGTTTGGTACAACAGAGTAGCAGCTTGCAGGGGTGTAAACTTGACGTAGAGGGTGGGCTCCTCAGACATGAGCATTGGCACTGTTGGTGGTGACACCTGAGGCGGGAGTAGAGATGGCACCGGAATTGTCAAGGTCTCAATTTGCTCACTAATATTCGCATACTCTAAAATGCGAGTTATTGCTGCATGAAGTTGTTGAGCACTAACGTCTGGATGAATAGGGTCAAACGTAGGGGTCACAGCGTGTATGATCATTCTACATGGAAGATTGCCAGCTTTAGTCACCACTATGTCCCCAACAGCTATCTGACCACGTGACTCAACAATGATTTGACTGTCAGCTTGAATAGTCGCCCCTCCTGCTTACACTATAGCTCTAGCTACACCTCCATTATGCTCTAACCGAGAATTGGCAGCTTTAACAATAGCGTCTGTTTCCATTGTCGTTATGTCACCCTTTCCCACCACTAACAAGGGTCCCTCAGGAAGTTCTTTTTGAAAACAGGTTGTCAACATTCCCTCCCCTTTGTGCTTCCTGTGCTATTGACATCCCCCTCCCAGATTGAGCCCCCCCCTTGATACAGTTGCCACCGTCCCATACAGGTGTGCACTTGGCTGCAAGAGAGCCTGTGAGGTACCGGGCATAGGGTTAGGTAGACTGTGTGAGAGTGCTATTGTAGTGGAAGCGTTGGGAGGAGAGGCCATTGCTTGGAGCATCTTGTGTGGGTTGTTGTGAACAGGTAATTCAGAACCACAATGGACATTGAAGTTCAGAGCACACAAAGTGACCTGACAATTACCAAAAACATAGGACGAGCTCTGAGACGTGGGAACTCCGCTGACCGCAATCCCCAATCCTATCACACAACACCAGAGGTAGCCGTGGATTGCGCCTAATGCTCCCTATGCAACTCGGCACAGCCTGAGAAACTAACCAGCCCTGAAGATAGAAAAATAAGCCTACCTTGCCTCAGAGAAACTCCCCAAAGGAAAAGGCAGCCCCCCACATATAATGACTGAGTAAAGATGAAAACACAAACACAGAGATGAAATAGATTTAGCAAAGTGAGGCCCGACTTACTGAATAGACCGAGGATAGGAAAGATAGCTTTGCGGTCAACACAAAAACCTACAAACAACCACGCAGAGGGGCAAAAAGACCCTCCGCACCGACTAACGGTACGGAGGTGCTCCCTCTGCGTCTCAGAGCTTCCAGCAAGCAAGAAAAACCAACAAAGCAAGCTGGACAGAAAAAATAGCAAACAATAATAACACAAGCAAAACTTAGCTTACGCAGGACAGACTGGCCACAGGAACGATCCAGGAGGAAGCAAGACCAATACTAGAGCATTGACTGGAGGCCAGGATAAAAGCACTAGGTGGAGTTAAATAGAGCAGCACCTAACGACTTAACCTCATCACCTGAGGAAGGAAACTCAGAAGCTGCAGTACCACTCTCATCCACCAAAGGAAGCTCATAGACAGAACCAGCCGAAGTACCACTCACGACCACAGGAGGGAGCTTGGCCACAGATTTCACAACAGTGGGTGTGCGGCTAAATTAGCAGTGGAAGTGACAGTAGAAAGGGTTGGTGCCGAGGACGATCCAGGCGGGAGCATTGCTAGATAGGGGAAAGGTTCGGTGCCCCATTGGAAACCACTGAGACAGGATACATGGGTAAAGCTTGTTCACTTCCCAAAGGAAAATAGTATTGGCCGTTAGTGGTCATTACTGGGTAACAAGGATTTGGTGATGTGGTGTATAGCCTTAGTCTAAGATGTTCACCACCAGGAGCAGCACATTTGCCATCCAGAAAATGGCGACCGTCAGAATTACATGTTATCCACAAAATGGCCACCATTAGAATTAACACATTTGCCATCCACAGAATGGCCGCCGCCAGCATGAACACATTTGCCATCCATAAAATGGATGCTACCAGCATTAGCAAATTTACCATCCATAAAATGGCTGCTACCAGCATTAACAAATTTACCATTTACAAAATGGCTACTACCAGCATTAACAAATTTACCATCTACAAAATGGCTACTACCAGCATTAACAAATTTACCATCCATAAAATGGCTGCTACCAGCATTAACAAATTTACCATTCACAAAATGGCTACTACCAGCATTAGCAAATTTACCATCCATAAAATGGCTGCTACCAGCATTAACAAATTTACCATCCATAAAATGGCTGCTACCAGCATTAACAAATTTACCATTTACAAAATGGCTACTACCAGCATTAACAAATTTGCCATCTGCAAAATGGCCGCCGCCAGCACTAACAAATTTGCCATTCACAAGATGGCCGCCGTCAGGGTTAGCACATGGCTCTGGGCCACCATTATAAGGTGGTGGCCCCTCACAGGATATATTTTTGTAATACACATAACTCAAAACTCTGCCCTTTTTATTCCTTTCCTCTTCTACCCAATTTTCTCTATACAGACTTTCAGAGACTTTCTCCCATGCCCTAGCAGTAGACAACAATCCATTATCTTCTAGGATACCTTTCCTTTCTTTCAAGACAATCTTCCACTCCAGGGGCTGTAACCTTCCCCTTCTGGCATTCCACACAACTTCATAAGCTTTTTACATTGTTTAACATGACTCTTCCCTTCACGAGTCGCTACTAATGTACACGGGTCTAACTTGCCATCTGAATTTGGCTTAGTGCCAATACGGCAGAACTGCATTAATTTCTCCATCTTTCTATAGATATCTATATCTCTATCAAGATAACAAACACCAAACAAACAATAAGACGGGGGAGATGACTCAAACCTGAGATTCTAAAGAGAACTGAGTCTGCAGTACTCAGTTCCTACTCCCTCTTGTCACGTGGTCCCTGTCTGACTTCCGTGTTCCGTACTTTACAAACCAATTATTCCCTACTTAGTCAAATTGCTCCCTAACTTACCAGTCCCCGTGCAGAGTCAACTCACTCGATGCCACGGGGCAAAAAAACTATAAATGTATTTATTTGGCTCGAACTGAGTCATCTCACTCCAAGTTTTAATGAGCCGCTACACAATTTATTAGGCGCCGAACTGAGTCATCTCACTCCAAGTTTTACCGGGCCCCCCTAGGCCGAGTCAATCACTCAAGGTCCTAGTCTCTCTTATACAGAACTGAAAATCTTATCACAGGCGACAACCATGTACTGTACCACAGACAAAAATAATTTTTTTTTTTTCTTACACTTGCTTGCTTTTCTTTTCTAAAAACTTGCTTTTCCTGTTCTAACACTTGCTTTTCCTTCACTAAAAAAAAACCAAAACTTGCTTTTCCTGTTCTAACTACCAGTCATCTCCCCTCCTCACAACACATAACAGGCAGTAGGCAACTAAAACATGTGACGGTTCTTGCAATTAAATGACCAGCAGCGGAGAAACCCTTCTGCCGTCTTACAGATACCACGAAGACCGGACATGGTCAGGCAATCTGCACAGGATACCCCGAAGGACACAGGTAAAGACTACAGATTATAAAAATCAGCAGACTTACCGTGTTCTGATAAGGAGGTGATCAGTCTCCATGTTCGGGGTATTCAGCGCGTCGTGCCATTCCAGTCGCCGGTCCTCAGGGTTCAGGGCTCTTCCTCTGCTGGCCCCACGTTGGGCGCCAAATTGTTAGGTTGAACAATTTAATAAAATGTTCACTTAAGTTGCCTACTCCTGGCCTAATGGATATTGATCAGGTGCGCACCAAAGAAATAAACATATAACAACACACAGTCATATGTAAACTCTCCATGATCAATCTATGGCCCAGCTGCAAGGGAAAAAAGAGACTTTATTCAGTCAGAACACATGGTTACATATCCCCTGTAAGGGGGCTCGGTTAGCTCTAAAATGGGAGTGATCGGATGCATTCCATTGGTTAGTGGGTTGGGCAATGAGCAAGTCCATGGGTGGATCCATGAGGTCATCAGGGTGGGTTGGTCCATGAGGTCATCAAGGTGGGCGTCACTGGGTGGATCCATGAGGTCATCAGGGTGGGCGTCATCTTGGATACCAGCCAGGCAGCCACATGGCTCTGATACAGGAAATGGCAGCCATCTTTAGTGTCTTACTTTCATCTAAAAAAACTTATGTAAGATCAAACAATACACGTTATGGGTCATTTCTCTCAATCTCTTATGGCTTGGGGTTAATTAAGTATTTGATCTTATGGCTCTCCTCAACAGTATAAGAGGGTGGTGGCCCACCGGAGGATTCTCCAGTTCTCCAGTGGGCCAGTCCAAGCATGTTTCCTTCCTATGAGGAGTAACACAATTAAAAAAGGAGGATAAAAAATCATTTAAAATGAGGGTAACTTTCACTTTGTGCTATGAGATGAAGGGGTTTTAAGAAGCTAACCACGTTGTTAACATAAGTGTTTAATATTGATCAGCATACCAGGATACTCGGGAAAATACCTGGACGTAATCTTTAGTAGCAGATGCAAGTTAAATCTGTGTGTCTGACATTTACAGACGATAAAGGAGAGGAGGAATCCCGAAATATGACATTGATCTTGCTTTTCATTATTAGGGAATAGGCAGACTGCCGTATAACTCGGTCAAGGATCGCAACACACTTCTCGGACTGGCCATCGGCTCTCCCAACCGTAGCGTGACAGCTCCATAGAAATAGGTTGTCACACTCTGGTCGGAAGAGCCCCTCGCCAGTCCGAGCATTGCGTTGCGATACTTGTCCCAGTTATTCAGCCGTCTGACTGTTCCCATATGTGGTTTACGAGATGCTTCTTTAAAAGGGAATCTGTCAGCAGGATTTCACCCCCAAAACTATTTGTATGTGCATGTATTTCAAAGGCAAGTCCAGCGATATCTTTACATGGTCGGTCCATTTCTTCATTGCTGATTAATCAGCATTTAAATTTATATGCAAATGAGGCTGAAAGAGCAATGGTAGATCAGAAGCTTCTGTCATTCCGGCTCTATTTCCCTCCAGCTTGACTGACTACTCCTTTGCCTCAAGTCACAGCATATAAGGCGATCAGTAAAGCTGGAAGAGGTAGCACTGGGCGGGGGATAGAGCTGGAGTGACAGAGGACCAAACTATGCACTCTGACATCAGACAAGCGCTTACAAGCTCTTCTGGATAGAGCTTGTGAGGACTATGCTTCAGGAAACCGGAATCTCAATTTGCAGATAAGTGTTTCAGGCTGTTGCAGCTCTTTAGTGCAAAGCATGAGATCTGATTTGGCTGTATGAGAGGCATCTGGCTGAGGTCTAAGAGGTAATGTCACGTGCCAGAGTAAAGAGACTTATAGGCCATGTAATGCATTAGGACTGCGGAATGCTTAGTTTTGCCTGCAGTGACGCTATGGGGGATTTAAACAGCAGATTTCTCCACATTATATTTGATCTTGATCACTGGAGGTTTTAACAGAGAACACCTTTGAGGGTGTGTTCACACGTACAGATTTTTTTAATGCAGTTTTTAAATCCAAAAGCAAATAAAAAAAAAAAAAAACACAGGAAGAGCATCAGTCTCATCTTCACAGTCGTCTTCCATTTAGGATTTACACTTGCGTCAAAAATTGCATTTAAAAAATAAAGAAATCTGAACATGGAATCATACCTGAAGGATTTTCCAAGACAAAAATAAAAAATCTCAAACCATGTCCCACACTGGAAGAGCCTCCGAGTGGATTATATTTTTTTTGCAAGTCCTGAAAAACCCATTAAAAAAGTTATGATGTTTTTCCAGAATCAGCCCCAGACCTGTAGTGTCCGGTATTCTCCTCTTTCAAGGGAATGGAGACATTCTTGAGAAAGGCATGGTGCAGTTTATGGAATTTTTTTTTAATCTTAGGAAGTCCAGGCTTGTGGTTTGAGTCACTGCGTGACTTCAGACTTGCGATTCCTGATAACCGCACGCTGTGTGACCATAAGTATGCAATTTGAATACTTCCGGCCACATTCAGACTAGACTTGTTCAGCCTCACTCAATTCACTAGCATTAAGTGAGCGCGTGCAAGTCTAGTCGGGATGTAACTATGCACATCTCATACTTCCATTCACAGGCCTGCTTGTTCCCGCAGAATCCCGACAGCACACGCTGCGCTCTGTGAAGTTTCACAAGTCCGGAGTCACACAGAATGACCGCAGAAGTGAGCCCCAAGCTTGGACAATCCCTTTAAGGATTTTCTTTAAATGTAATAAAACAAATTGTACGCAATCAGTGAGGCCTAGAAATCAGACTAGAGACCACATCCACACAATTAACTGTGTTTGTTATCTGATTATCTTAAAATTTAATAGCTGAAAAGCAAATTTATATGCCCTCAAATAATGAATAAAAAAAAACCCAAGGACATTGCACCGGTTGCTTATGTATTCCACATTATCAAATCTGGCAACCTCTCAGATGTCCAATATTTGTCACCAAAGTTCTGGAAGGAATGCAGGTCTACTGCCAAACAGTCCCAAAGATATGGAAAAGTTTCTGATGTCAAGACAAGAACATTTATATAAACTGGACTGATATAGTAAAAAACCCAAAGAACCATTTTCCAGCCTCCTCAAGGTGTTTCTAGAAACATGAGAAGTATTCCTGAGACATCACGGTTTGAAGTTTCGAGGCTCTTGCTTGTGTCTCCTCCTGAAAGCAACCATCTTGATTTGGGAAAACCTGTTCCTTCTGATAAAAACACAACTTTGGAACATGTTTACTTCAAATTTACTCCTTGTCAATGGGGTGTGCCCTACTTATTTGTTATAGTGGCGACCACTCCATATTAGGAGCCTAGTTTGAGGTTTCTCAACATCAGTCCTTCAAGTCCATGAAAGGTCGTATATCAATCATCTGGTTGCCTTCTTGCAGAAAGTGTGCCACTTTGATTTATGGATAGAGTCTGATACTGGAGCGGTTTTCAAAATGACCTATTAGAGCATAAACATGTCCACGTACCCTTGCTCAAATTTGGTTAAAATGGGAAATTTTACCATGCCTCTTCCCAAATACTCTTTATAGGACTGCGTAGCCCTATAACAGAGGAGTAAATCCTCTTATGACCCCAAAGTGCTGATTCCACCTCGAGAAAAGTCACTTAGAAGTTCAGTATGGAAATGCACTGGGGCGCAACGGTGCACTAACGGCTCAGCTGTATTTTCTGACTAGCCGCACCCTCCTCTGGCTGATTGATCTGTCAGTGGCCAGTTAGGAAATCTAGCAGAGGCCAACTGGCCACTGACCTATCAAT
Organism: Ranitomeya imitator; assembly: GCF_032444005.1. NCBI lineage: Eukaryota > Metazoa > Chordata > Amphibia > Anura > Dendrobatidae > Ranitomeya > Ranitomeya imitator. Next base: position 187,611,584 of record NC_091288.1, read on the forward strand.
CAGTCAGGGGAAGGTGCAGCTAGTTAGAAAATCTAGCGGCGGATGAGGAGCTGTAAGTGCACCGTTGCCTGGGTTTGCATTGGGGTTTAACGGTGCACTTACAGCTCCTCATCCTCCGCTGTATTTTCTAACTAGCTGCACCCTCCCCTGGCTCATTGATAGGTCAGTGGCCAGTTTGCAAATTTATATGGGATTTTAGAATGCGAGACCACCCTGACACACTCAACTGGACTTGCTGTGCTGGTCAGGGCTGTGGAGTCGGAGCCCATTTTGGTGGAGTCTATGGAAATCGAGGAGTTGGGAGGTTTGGCTTACTGACTCCACAGCCCTGGTGCTGGTTGCTTTTTTTTTTTTTTTAAATGAAGAACAGTCTTGCTATGAAAAATATAATTTGTCTGGATTTTTGGGTCTATTATAAGTCAATGAAAGGCGTCACAGATGCCATAAAGGCTAGTGCGAATATACAGTGACCATCAAAGGTTTTGAGACGGACACATTTCGTCTTTCACAAATTTAATTAGTTTTTAATTGTGCCAATTTATGTTAACTCTAAATTGTTAGAATCAGATGACCGGCAAAAAATTGCAGACATGACTTGCCATGAAAACCGGTTATTACGTACCGGTAATAGGATTTTACAGAGTCCACGGCAGCACCCACAACGAGAGAGGGGATCCGCCCACCATCCGGACAGGAACCTACAGGTTAAAAAGGGGCGGCCCCCCTCGCCCTCCAGTTTGTGTTCCAGAGTACAAGGGATACCGCCAATGAATCAGTACATGATAACACTATCTTAAACAATACTAAACACCATCACCTCTAAACAAGTGATTTCTAAAGGCACACCTTCCAATAGAGTGCAAGAATAAGTATCTAAATACAGGGGGGGGGGGAATGTATGGGTGCTGTCGTGGACTCTGTAAAATCCTATTACCGGTACAAAAAAACCGGTTTTCCTATCGCCACAACAGCACCCACAACGAGAGACTTTCAAAGACTATTTAACTGGGAGGGATCACAGCACTAAGTACTGAACGGCCAAAGTGTAAGCTGGAATTAGCAGATAGATCAAGGTGATAGTGCTTATAAAAGGTGGAAGGTGATGACCAAGTTGCCGCCTTACATATCATTTCAATGGGGACATCTGCCTTCTCCGCCCAGGATGACGCCATGGCTCGAGTAGAATGCGCCTTGATGCCCTCTGGTGGTGTCTCCCCTTTGGCAGAGTAAGCAAGACATATCGCATCCCTAATCCACCTAGCGATAGAATTCTTCGTGACACTTGAACCTTTCCTTTGATTCTGGAAAGAAACAAACAAAAGCCCTACTCTGTCTCCAATTTTGTGTCCTAACCAAATACTCTAATAACGCTCTTTTAACATCTAGAGTATGATATATTTTTTCCTGTTCTGAAGCTGGATTTTCATAAAAAGATGGTAAATAAATCTCCTGACTTCTATGGAACTTGGTTGCTACTTTTGGCAGGTATGCAGGATCTGGTTTTAAGACAATCTTATCCTGAAGAATTATTAGATAGGGGGGGTCCACTGATAACGCCTGTATATCACTGACCCTCCTAGCAGACGTTAACGCTAAAAGTAGAGCCGTTTTTAAGGTCAAATTTTTAATTGAAATAGAACTCAATGGTTCGAAAGGAGGTTCAGTCAACGCGTCAAGTACTAAATTTAAATCCCACGGGGGTAATCTTACAATCTGAATCGGTTTAGAACGCTGACATGCTCTAATAAACCTAGCAACCCATCTATTACCAGCTACATCACTGTTATACAGAGCCCCTAAGGCCGAAACATGGACTCTCAGCGTGTTGACTGCTAAACCCAATTCCCAGCCCTTTTGAAGGAATTTTAGAATAGCTGAAATTGGAACTTCATCTGCTAATGGTTGTTGATAAAATGTAAGAAATTGTTTCCAAATCTTAGTATAAATCCTTGTAGTGACCTCCTTTCTGCTTTTAAACAAGGTAGATATTAAAGCATTGGAGAACCCCCTCTCCTTCAGAAGCTCCCTCTCAAGTTCCACGCCGTTAAGTGGTGAAGAGTCTCCAAATTGGGATGATGAAATGGACCTTGAGAGAGGAGCTCCGGAACCACTGGCAACACCCAGGGATCGGTTACTGACATTGTTCTGAGGAGAGAGAACCAAGGCCTCCTGGGCCAGAAGGGGGCAATTATGATTACTCTGGCTCTTTCCTCCCTGATCTTCCTGAGAACTATTGGAATCAGGCACATTGGGGGAAAGGCATATGCCAGCTGGAAGTCCCAACGGATACGAAGGGAATCCACTATGAACGGTCGGTCTGCTATGTGTAATGATGCAAACTCCCTGACCTTCCTGTTCTCCCTCGTAGCAAACAGATCTATCATCGGCAAACCCCAGAGTTTGACCATCTGCCTGAATATCTGTTTGTCTAGAGACCATTCCCCTTGCCGAAGAGAATGGCGACTGAGATAGTCTGCCTCTATATTGAGCTCTCCTTTTATATGAATTGCCGACAGGGAATGAAAGTGGTTCTCGGCTAAGGATAGTATCTGTGCTGTAGTGGACATCAGGGATCGTGATCTTGTCCCCCCTCTGATGATTGATGTAGGCCACTACAGTCATATTGTCGGTCTGTATTCGTACATGCGAATTCTTCAGGGATGGTAGAAAGCGGAGGAAAGCCTGATTGACCGCTGAAAGCTCTCTTAAATTTGAGGAACTTTGGGATTCCTGAATCGACCACCGCCCTTGGGTTAGCATGTCTCCCATATGGGCTCCCCAATCAAACGGACTGGCGTCTGTTGTAACTACGCTGTCTGGCGTGATGCTCCACAGAACTCCTCTTGATAGATGAGACCGGTTGAGCCACCATTTCAGATCGTGAAGTGTGGCTGGTGATAGCCTGAGCTTTCTGTTTAGAGAACCTCGGAGTTCTTTCTCTGCCTAAAGAATGTCGTACTGAAGCATGAGCCCATCTCACGGCTGGTATACATGCAGTCAATGAACCTAGCAGAGACATTGCGTCTCAAACTTAAACTTGGAACTCTCCTTACCGAACTGACTTTTCGAATGATCATCTGTTTCTTTTCTTCTGGCAGAAAAGACGACTGATCTTCTGAGTCTAGAAGAACCCCTAGAAAAATCTGACATCTGGCAGGTTCTAGTCTGGATTTTTCCTTGTTGATTATCCAGCCGAGTTCCTGTAAGGATGATATTATGGCATTTACCCGGGCCGTACATTGAGCCAAAGAATTCCCGACTATCAAAAAATCGTCTAAATAAGGCACTACAAGGGTTTCCCTTTCCCTGATATGGGCCATAACTTCCGAGATAACTTCAGTAAAAATTCTAGGTGCCATGGACAGGCCAAAGGGCATTGCCCGAAATTGAAAATGTTTAATCTGATGGTTTACCCATACTGCCATCCTGAGGAACTGTTGGTGATCTCTGTGAACTGGAAGATGGTAGTATGCATCTTTTAGATCCAAAACCGACATGTAGCACCTAGGAAACAAAAGCTTAGTTGTTGATTTAATGGATTCCATCTTAAAAGCGTGGTATTGAAGAAATTTATTCAATTTACGCAAATTTATGATAGTCCTAAAGGACCCGTCAGGTTTGGAAATCAAGAAAAGTGGAGAGTAGAACCCTGTCTTTTCCTGGAGTTTTGGAACCTCTTCAATAACCCGCTTTGTAAGCAATTGTTGAATCTCTAATTCTAAGGCCTGTTGTTGGGCCAGAGAGTCCAGCGATGTTATCACAAAGTGATCTGGGGGAGTCCTCAAAAATTCCAATTTTAACCCTGACGCAACCACCCCCAATATCCAGGCACTAGAAGTTATTTTTGTCCAGCTATCTAAGAAGAATTTTAATCTACCCCCTACTGGTAGATCTGTTTTATCTGTAGTTACGTCTACGTCTTGAAGTAGATGAAGGGTTTCCATAGTATCCACCTTTATGCTTTTGTTCTGATGGCTCCCAGTCATGATTGTATCCCTGCTGGTCTGACTGAAATTTCCTGAAAGGCATGCGTCTCCGGAAGGCGTTCCTAAAGGTGGGATTAAACACTTTAGGAAATCCCTTCTTCCTATCCTCTGCCTTTGCCAGGATATCATCCAGTAGCGGGCCGAATAGGTACTCACCCCTACATGGAATGGCACACAATTTGGCTCTAGCCTGAGCATCCCCCTTCCAGGTCTTAAGCCACAGTGCCCGCCGGGCCGCATTTGAAAGACCCGCCGATCTTGCCGCTAATTTTAATGAATCAATTGAAGCATCTGCCAGGTAGGCCACTCCTTCTCTGATCTGGGATACGAAATTCAATAACTTTTCCCTAGGAACCTTTGCTTTAAGCTATTCCTCCAACTGGCTTACCCAGACCATAACTGATCTGGCAGTACAGGTGCCAGCGATCGCGGGCTTAAAGGCTCCAGAGGATGACTCCCACACTTTTTTAAGGAGCATGTCAGCCTTTCTATCTGAAGGATCCTTAAGGAGTCCCACGTCTTCTAGTGATAGCGATGCTGACCTTGAACTAGAGGCTACTGCCGCGTCCACTTTTGGAACCTTCATCCACTGAGATAAGAGGTCATCATCAAAGGGGTATCTTTTGGCGGCAGAAGGTAAAAATCCCTTATCCTGCTTATCCCACTCCCGCTTGATTAGATCCTTAATTGTATCTACCACCGGGAAAGATCTACGACTCCTCTGGCACAGCCCTGCAAACATAATTTCATGGGCTGTTTTTGCTTCCTTATTTTCTCCGACACCCATCGTCGCTCGAACCGTCTTAACCAGTGTTTCCATATTATCAACGGAAAAACAAGGCCTTCCCTCCTCCTCCGAGGAGGATGGCGAAGAGTCTCCTGAACATTCGCCTTCCTGTAAAGAAGGGCTAGAATCGGACCTCATATCCAGACTGACCTTCTCATGCCGACTAGTTCTAAGGGAAGATCTTATCTCTTCCCTAATAACCTCCCTCAAATTTGATGTACGCAGAGGGGCTTCCTCTTCCAAAGTACGGCATATACACGTCTGACATAACTTCTTTACATAGCTGTCAGGTAGTGGTTCTGTGCACAAAGCACACTGTCTATGTTTTGATTTGGTGACTTTCTTCCCCTACAACAAAGCATAGTACAAAAACAGCCGTATCAGCTACTGGTCTGGAATTAAGACACTCACCACAGCTGAAGACGATGGAGTACCGTTCTCTGAGGTGGCGAGGTGCGACGTGACGTCGGGTTGCTAGAGTCCTGCTGCCCATGTACCACATCACTGCTGCGAGATCTGCTGCTGCACTGCTCTGCCTGCAAGTGTTCGGCGTCTCCTATAGAAGACATGCTGCCGCACACACTCACCAAAGCGCTGCTCCATCTTTAAATCTGCCGCGCTCCTCCTCCCGGTCTTCCCCGGAAGTCAAAAGAGTACTTCCGGGTCATAAGCGCTGATCTGCTCCTGCAGCGCCGCGTGTGCGATCCAGGGCGGCATGCCTTCCCCCAGAAACGCCACGACTCCTGGCCAGACGAGGGGGGGGCTGCGAGCAGTACACCCCCCGACGCTGCTTTCGGGCCCCCGATTCTGCCGTTCCCACCTGGACACCGCACAGAGGCTTGGCGGACCCGGGTAAGCGAAAACATGCAGGCTCCCGCCGTCCGGACAGGAACCCAAACTGGAGGGCGAGGGGGGACGCCCCTTTTTAACCTGTAGGTTCCTGTCCGGATGGTGGGTGGATCCCCTCTCTCGTTGTGGGTGCTGTCGTGGCGATAGGAAAATTATCACAAAATTAACATTACCACTGAAAATCAGCCCTGACATCTTCAGATTGAATTATAGGATCAGAATGGCTGCTTTAAAATGGGGCTATTTGAAGTGATTGTCTTCTGTTAACTGTGGTGTGGTTACCTTTAAAGGAAACACGCACTATCATTGCGTTGCATGAAAAAGGGCTTTACAGGCAAGGACATTGCTGCTTGTAAGATTACCTTATCCAGAAGCTGACATCCAGCTGCCAGAGTGAATAACAGAAGTCTTGAAAAATAAGGGAAAACACTGTAAATATCAAGTCTTTGCATAAACTTATGATGTATTTATTTATAAAAGTATAAAAACCTTATGAAATGCTGATAATTGTATTTTAGGCCATGTGCACACGTTGCAGATTTGCCTGCGGATTTTTCTGCACTAGATAGATAAATGGATAGTTAGGCTACTTTCACACATCAGGTTTTTGCGGTCAGGCATAATCTGGAGAGTTTTGAAAAAAAAAAACGGATCCATTTTTTTCGCTGGATCCGTTTTTTTCTCAGAGAGTTGTATTAGCGCCGGATTGCGCCTGATGGCCTCATGTTTCATCCTTTTTTTGCCGGATCCGTCGAAAGAAACTGTTTCCGGCAGACGGACAAAACGTACAGAGGAAAGTTTTTCTGTCCGGCGAAAAACGTATGAAACCGATATGTGTAATGATAAATCCGGCCTCCGAATCCGGTTTTTCATGCATTTTTTCCACCGACAGGCCGCAGACCCGTCGCGGAGAGCCCACAGACCCCGCCCGCACACAGTCACCGCCTACACTCTTCCCCCCTCCCGAACTGCAGCATTACCTCCTCCGCTAAACAGCAGATCTTTTTTACATCTGCGGTTTTGCTGCGGAAATGCCCGACTCAATGCAAGTCAATGGGTGCAGAAACGCTGCAGTTCCGCAAAAATTGGCATGCTGCAGAAAAAACAATGGTACGTTTCCGCGCGTTTTTTCCCCGCAGCATATGCACAACGGATTTCGTTTTCCATAGGATTACATGGTGCTGTAGACCGCATGGAAAACTGCTGCAGATCCGCAGCATAAAAAACGCTGCAGATCCATGGTAAAAACCGCATCTAGCGTAAAAAACGCTGTGGATCCATGGTAAAAACCGCAACGTGTGAACGTGGCCTTAGTATCAATAGAAACATTCGACTAAAAGATAGAAAACCGTGCAGATCAATGTCAGAGTCAGTCTCAGAACTTTTGGCCACGACTGTAGTATAATGTATACGGCACCCAAACAAGACGGGTAAGAAAACAAAAATCAAGTATGTTCAATTTCAACATAACTAACCCTTTGTTCTGATTAGAACGATGTAGCATTAGCTCGTCACCCCACAGAGGGCATAGACAGAAAAAGGCAGCAGTGTAAGAACAGTATTTGGGGGATTTTCAGTCCAAAGGGCTCATCATAATACACAATTGCACCTGCTTTGGAGGTAGAAATGGGCCCCTTCACCTGTTGGGCCCCTGTACAGCTGCACAGGTTACACCAATGATATGAGTTACTGTAGGATCAGATATCAGAGGGTTGGTCTGTTACCATAGATGTGTATGGGTCTGCAGAGAAGAAGACGACAAAACAATAAAAAAAATAAATCAAGATTATTTGCAAAGTTGCTTTCTTGCTTATTTCAGATGCATTGGACAAATAGATATTGGAGACTATTTCCTTAAGAACTCCAAATTTACCTAATTTACTTGTGACATTGTGGCAGAAATTTCTCCAAATATCCCACCTACGGTAAAAACTATTTAATTCACATATATAATTGATCTAACGTCACCAAAAAAACAAAACAAATCTATTGAGTGTTTGGTCTCTAGGGCCATATAAGCACTGGACAACTTCTGCATGTTCCAGTATTGGCTTAGGAGATTAAAGGCAGGCTCAGTGGTTAGCCCAGTGGTTAGCCCAGTGGTCAGCCCAGTGGTCAGCCCAGTGGCTCAGTGCTTAGCCCAGTGGCTCAGTGGTTAGCCCAGTGGCTCAGTGGTTAGCCCAGTGGCTCAGTGGTTAGCCCAGTGGCTAGCCCAGTGGCTCAGTGGTTAGCCCAGTGGTTAGCCCAGTGGTTAGCCCAGTGGCTCAGTGGTTAGCCCAGTGGCTCAGTGGTTAGCCCAGTGGTTAGCCCAGTGGTTAGCCCAGTGGCTCAGTGGTTAGCCCAGTGGCTCAGTGGTTAGCCCAGTGGCTCAGTGGTTAGCCCAGTGGCTCAGTGGTTAGCCCAGTGGCTCAGTGGTTAGCCCAGTGGCTCAGTGGTTAGCCCAGTGGCTCAGTGGTTAGCACTGCCTGCTACTTTGGAGTCCTAGGTTCAAATCAAAGAACACCATCTGCAAGGAGTTTGTATGTTCTCTCCGTGTTTGCGTGGGTTTCCTCTGGGTTCTCCGGTTTCCTCCCACATTCCAAAGACATACTGATAGGGAATTTAGATTGTGAGCCCCATTGGGGACAGCGATGATAATGTGTGCAAAGTGCTGTGGAATTAATGGCGCTATATAACTGAGCACAATAAATGTGTAGAAAAGTGGCAATGGCAAAACCCTAAAGAGCCCACCTGAAAGTCCCATGTAGAGTAATGTTCCTCAACTCCAGTCCTCAAAGTCCACCAACAGATAATCCAGGGATTGGCTCCTGTCCCCGGCATGCCCTGACGGGGGGAGCTAGTATTTCCTATGGACAGTAAGCCTGGATGCCCACCTTCCTTGTAAAGTGGCCTCAGAAACTGGAACCTTGTCCTATTAAAAAGTCCCCAAAATGGCCCCTTAGAAATGAGCACTGTTCCAACATGGCACGTTTCTTTCCAAAAAGAATGAAAAGGTCTCATCAGGGAACAATAAACTTGGAAGATTCTGTAAAAAGGTGCCAGGAAAGTACTACAATCTTGCCGGCTGTGATTTTAGGTCAGTGATCCTGTAGAAGAGCACAGACTGACAGTGGGAAGCATTAATTGCATGTGGGGTGGATCCCAGTATGACCATACACACAAAGATGGACGAATTAAAAAAAAAAAAAAAAAAAAAAAAAAAAATAGCACCATCCATAGCACATAATCAAGCTTATTTTGTGATATGTATATAAGGAAAAAAGGAGTTTAGTACATGGTCCCTCCCCTCCCACAATTACTCAATATATTCACTTATATAAATGTACAGAAATGCAAGGAAAAAAGCGTGACACAGCTCTTATAAATATATAGCTTTTATTCTGAATATTAAATAGTGTTTTAAATTACAAGCAGTTGGAATCACACTATGCATGAGAATCAAATGTACAGTAAAAATTTTACAAATTAAAAAGAAAAACAAAAATGTACACCATTTAAAGACAATAGTATCTGAAAATTCATCCGATAAGATATTGCCATCTACCTTACACACGTTATGTAAATTACAATCCCCGGCGCTCTTCTGTATGTACAGTCGTTGTGCAAGGCAACAATCTGATCAGCAGATTCATTGGAATTCAAGTTCGGGTTTTTCTCTCGGTACATATAGTCCGCAGTCACTATCGCTTACAAAGTTGCCGACATTACCTTCAATTGGAAGTCAAAACGGCCCCCCTATGTTGGGGGGGGAGGGGGGGGAGGAGGGGGAACAAAAACGAAACCCCACTGCATATACTCGAGTTAAGGCAATTTACACACATTTCCGCACCTCCAACATCGCCTCCCCCAATCAATGTCTGCACGCATACTGGATATTCAGTACAAGGTCGTGCTTTACAGCAGGTTGCAAAATAAATCCACATGCTTTAATCTCATATTTAGAGCAGGGTTTAGGGTACAATAACTATTAGAAATACTGACGGATTGCTGAAATGGGATCAGTGCAGAGTTCAGAACCAAAAGAGCAACACATCGAGGTACAGTGTCGGGAAGCGGTGAGAGGGCAGCAGGAACGAAACGGTACATGGTGTGGAGTAGACCCCTCATTATTCCCCATACGTGTTATCAGGGCAGATATCTCGATCTGATCCAATCACCTGGGAAAGTAGAACCATTAGTGATGAGCGAGCATGCTCTGGTGCTAGCAGAGGGTCTTCGGAATGCATGAAAAATAGGAGTCCCCGCGCCTGCAGGTCTCACGGCTGTAAGACGTAACACATGCAGGGATTGCCTGACCGCTGCGAGACATGCAACTGCGGGGACTAGAACATATTCGCCGAGCACGCCGAAGACACTTCACATCAGAGCATGTTCGCTCATTGCTGGTCAAAATTGTGGAGTGTGAACTGGTATTAAAGGAGGGGTGAAGGGGGTATGGTAACCAATATCAGCCCCTTTAAATAAACAAATGAGTGGGAGGCACGTGTATACACTAAAAGAACCCCCTCATCATATTGGAAATTCTCAGGGGGCCTAATTCGTCAATGCAGATGCACTCTAGCATATTTTAGTGAGCCAAATGAAAGGATCCCCCTGTATTTCTATAAACAGTAGGACTCTCGCCCTCCAGCGAAATTTAAAGGGGTTGTCTGGGATTTAACAACTGATGACCTAATGTCGGAGGAGGTCACCAAGATGCAATCAGAGACATATTTCTCCCCCCCACCTTCAACAATCAGCTGAAATCTACTTCGCCAGAGGCACAACACAGCGGAGGTGTACACAGTTTAGGGTGGGTGTCGAGCACTGCTGTCCATCACCCTTACACCTGAATGGGCGATCACGTGCAGTATTGGGCAGCAGCCGATAAGTAGGGTGACTGCGTTCTGTCCTCTACATCGCTTGTATTCGAGCCTCGGCTGGAGCAGAATTCAGCTGTGTGGTTGGAGGTACTGGATGTCGGTCCTCCACCTATATATGACGTGGATATCCCTCCAAAAGGATAGGTATTCTAATGTCGAGTTCTGGAGAACCCGATTAAATAAATAGGGACATGATGGGTTGAACACATTGCCTGCTCTGGTGCAATAGAGCTGAGTAGGTTGATATATGGGTTTCTAAAAAATTATTCAGTAATAGTTAATCTATTCCCTTAAATTCCTGCTCTTTTTAGGCTTGGGAGTCCAGTGGGCGGTCTCAGTGTTTCACAGCATGTTTAAATAGTGAAAACATTTCTAATTTCATTTTTCATCAATCAACAGTATAAGCAAATTTAAAACGTACTTTCTGAATATATCCGAGAAAAATCCCTCTTTTTCAGCACGGATTATTCAACTCTGCTCAAATCTGTCTACAGTTCTGCCCACAGTAAGAAATCCAATGACACCTGCTGCTTATAGTGCCACAATGACCAGACGGTATCACTCCTCATGTTCAGACCCCACAACTTATTCTGAAAACTACCTAAAAGTGCAGTTACATTTAATGTGAGCATAGAGACTGCCGTCAATCACTGAGAGCCGCCCGTTGGACTTGAGCCCGAACAAAACAAACTTAAAATGAATAGACTGCAAGGTTTACTGATCCCGGACAATCTGGTGATATATTCCATTCATTAAGAAATCCATCTCCCAGGGCAGAGGAACAATACAACGGGTTTAGCTCGTATTTGGAGAAAACCTGTGCGCCTACTCAGTATCATGCGGCGTCCACGAGATGCAGCATTGTGGCTCCTGCTGAGACGGGAACATATTCTATGAAGGTGGAAGATAATTCCCCATAGGTATAGGATTCATTACGCCACATTTCCCTGAACACCTTCGTCCATATATATTGTATCTAGAAAGGAACAAACTTTCCTTGATTAGTTTTAGTTTCTTACTATATTTCCATTAATCATTTATTTAAAAAAAATGAATGGAAAAATCAATATATATTTATACCCTGATGTGCAACCATGTTTTGTTACCCAATTTCTTCAGTTGCAAAGCCGACAGCGTATTCCTAGGACTAATGCTCGTTTATCTACAGAGTTAGTTTTGCAATAGTCCGACTTCATTCTTAACCTATGACGACACCTTGACATAGTAGGGAGCAATACAGGGGCCACTATCCGGACCTTACACCCTCTTCTGTGCAGTAAAATCTCCCAATATATGGACTGCGCTCAAAGGAGAGGCCTATTCCCTTTCTGCTAGGATAGTTTTTGTATATTCTATGGTTTTGTGTTTGCAATTCCCATCCCTACACGTCACGCATCGTTATTTACGTTTATAGGCAATGAACAGTGAGGAGCAAAAGTGCTGGGATAAGGTGTTATCTGAGCATGCTTCCGTACTAACAGGGTGACTTCCGAGTGCTCGAATAATATGTTCAAGCCCCTGCATGCAGGGAATGCCTATTTGTTAGACAATCTCGGCCTGTGTTGTTGCAGGCGAACAGCCACGGGGACGCGAACATTTTTCAGGCACACCGAAGACACTGTTAGAACCAGAGCATGCTCAGTTAACACCTTAGCCCAGCACGTTCGCTCATCACTACTCGAATGACATGATGCCATGTGCAGCCTAACGGCAAGGCTAGTCCCAGGCCGCAGCGCAGGAGTGAAGACAGCCAAACATGGAAAATCGGACTTGGCAGTGCAAATCACATTGCTCATCTCTTGTCCATCTCACACTGTATATTGTAATTGGCCATTTTTCAAGCAAAATTAGCTTGGGGAAAACCTAAAAAAAAAACAAAAAAAAACAACTCCTAGTACCACAGACACTGCGACCAGAGATCAGCACTAGTCAGAAATAAACCCAAAATATTCACAAATACGCACAGCAAACAGCGATGGGACCAGCAGTGTGAGCCGCACCATCAGAAGGGGCAGCAAGTATATATACACCGGTATATTTATGGATAAAATATACAAAAGCTCATACTATACCCCGCATAGCAGCAGAGAGGAGACCCTCCCAATCATGGGGCAAGTCTGTCAAGTTTATTAAACTGCACGAGTATAAGAAAAAAAAGAAGAAAAAAAAAAAAACGACACGAAAAAAGTTAAAGTCGGGTAAGAGGGGAGGACAGGTCATCCTGGTCAAAAAGGGTAAACTCAAGAAAATAGAAAAACAAAACAAAAAGTGGAAAAACAAACTGGTTGTAGACAAGATATTCGAGAATGAACTCCAGTGACCTGCAGGAAAGAGAAGGTGGGACCCCACTATGGTTCTAGATCTCTCTCCCGGGAACATGAGGATCTGTTTCACAATCTAGGCCGTCTCCATGGTCTTCAGGCCAATTTCCTACCCACCGCTCCTCAGGGGCACCACAACGACTTCATGGTCTGCCTCTAAAGGAATGGCCACTTGTAGATGCTCTATTTATCTGGAACCAAAAGGATCGAATTTTGGAGACTAACCAGTCTTAGGCAGCAATAAGGCTAAAACTCAGAAATTAGTTTGACTTTTATCCAACACATGAAACCTTTGCACCTCGCTCCATTTGGTTCTGATGTACAAAAATATTAGGAAAAAAAGAAAAAGTGGCAAAACACCCCCGATAATCGTAAAACGTGAACTAGACCTATAAAATGATTTTTTTCTGGCATGTGAGTGTAAATAAATAATTTGCATTGCGCCATTCCTTTATTATTTCTCCTGGAAACGTATAAATTGTGTTACCGTTCCCCCTGACAAAGGGCGTCGTTTCTACCCGGTCTGACGACATACAACCAATGACGACGTATAGCGGCACACCCCATTGACAGGGGTAACAGTAAAAACTCAGAGCTTAGGGATATATTTCCTGAAAGAGAAACTGTGGCACAACACAAGGTTACTACTAAATCTCACATGTCAGGGAAGCAGACGAGTCCTTTTATGTAGTGCAGTAAATCATTATGTGTCGGATTCGATTCCAGAAACTGTGCAGCATGCAAGAAGAATTAAGACTCAACTAGAGGTTGTCAAATATCCAACCCATTCCTAGACCTAGTATCGGGACTGCCGGTACAAAAGTCAGCGCCGTCCGACCACCGACAGTCCACGTACAACATATACTTCTATAAGATACAGAAAGGAAATCCCTAACAGTTAACCGAGGAAGTATTGCTGATAAAACAAAAAAAAAAAATACAGCATATAAGACTGAGCTTGAGTCCCAGCAGCAGCTTATTACACAATTTACACAAACATTCATACAGATAAAATGTATAACAAGCAGTGTTTCCTCTTAATTAAAAAATATTCTGTACAGATATCGATATGCAAGAAACGTTACAGTGCAATAATGAGCAATACATAGTGTTTGATAACGTCATTGGGTACACGTCACTTACCGTTACATGAGCACAGACACCGGAGATACATTATATACCTTATGTACACGGCCTGGAAATCACACACTATTTGGGCACAATAAGATGTGGCATTCCCAGTCCCATCTCCGCACGTACAGACAGTAGTAGCACGCGGACCCCCAGCATGGCTGGAGTAGTGGAGATGACGATTGCACAATAGTCATTTACACACACTGTACATTTTACATGCCGCCCCTCAGACCTCTCGTACAGAGATCGCAAGATTGCACATATGTCCTCCGCTTAGCGCATTTTCAGCAGTAGTTCTTCAAGTATGGAGTCAGTCCTTCTCACCATCCTCGCTGCTACCTGTTGGTAGAATACATATATTTTTTTAAAGGAACATTTACACAATTTTAAGACCACAGGGTCCAAATAATAGGAAACATGGACATTACAAATTCTGAAAAATTGTAGAGAGCTTTCACAAACAATTTGGAAGGGAATCCACCAGTTGGATCAACCCTCGGAAGGGTCATAGAAAGTTGACTAAAAGATCTATCTGTAAAGATCTGTTAAGATCTATCGGCCGGACATAGATCTCCCCTGAGAATCTGCCTCCAGAGATTTATAATGAAAAGGAGGTGTTACCAGAGAGAGACATGCAGGTCAGGAGAGCAGACCGTCAGTCATCACGCGTCTTACACTGGTAATGTCACCTTTCATTTATAAAAAGGTCTGGATTCTCAGGGAGATCTATATCCGACTTATAGATCTGAACAGCTTGTTTACATATTAAGAAAAAAAAAAAAAAAAAGGGGGGGGGGGGGGGGGGCAGTATCTCTAGAATAAGACATCAGATCGCAGATATCAAGGTATCATTTTATTCACCTTCCTATAACCGACATGTACATATAGACTGCTTAGGAAGGTTGCTCCTACTGACCGATTCCCTTTAATAATTTTATATTTAAAGGAACCCTGACCGGAGAAATTGTACTGCCCAAACAACTACAGCATGAATGAGACAGAAAACATACTATGGAAAGCCAGCCGGGTATTGTGTGTCTTGGATAATTAGTCTGAGGTCGGTACCCAGCAAATTCTCCACTCCCCAAGACGAACAGGTTTATCCCTGTGTGTGTATGGAAAGACCTGTCAGTTTAGGGAAACGGGGCAGGGAGAAGCTTGGCCTCTAGGACTAGTAATCTGAAACTCGTCTTTTCTAGCCAGCTTTTCAAAGTAGGTTTTCAAAAACATACTTCTGCAATAATGCAGTCACGTTTGGGCCGCCCCTAGGCTCGGGCCGCCCAAGGCTCGGGCCGCCCCCAAATCTCCTTTCAGGTTTCCGTTAAAGTAATCAGGTAAAATTATTAACATTCTTCACCTCCAAGTGTTAAAAGCAACAGAAATTGCAATTAATGCAGCACAAGCACCAAGAATCTGATGCTCACCTGGCAGGAGCACTGATGTAAGGAGCGCTGCCGAGGCCGGTCATTTACCTTAGCGGTCATATCCCGGTATGGCACAGCGTGTGGAGGTGGGTACAGGAGAGGCGCTGCAGAACCCCTTTAAGCAACGCATTCCTCACTGCTGACTGGCTGAGGGAGATCCCAGGACCGGCTACACACAGCACCTTTTGTGCTAGGAGTTGTGGAACCAGTAACGTTTTCCCTAAAGGCCTGTTTAACATACAATGCACTCCACGCTATGATGGCCATTGACCCACAGTGCAGAAACTGGCACATTGGCACGAGGGTTTATAGCACCTGCTAGCTTATGAAAGGAACCTAGAAATTAATGATACTGGTAAACAGGAGATAAACATCCTCCAGGGTGTTTGTCAGTCTGCGAGATCTTCTGCCTGTTCCTTATGCAAACAGTCTTGTAGAAATCTTTTATAGAACTCCGGGGATTAATTTCTCTTAACCCCTTCCATTGCTGGCTGTGTAAAGTGTAAACCATTCTGTGAAACTTTTGATGGCACCACAAAGCCGAGGGGGCACGGAGCTTCGCTTTAGCAATTAGCGGGGGTTTCGCCAATCAAAACATTTGCTAACGTGTCAATGTTTTAGGCACCCATTTACTATATCATCACCTCCTACTGTCATGTGTATTTTATCCACATGTGTTAAGTAGTACAGTTAGCAATGAGGCGGCTATCCACGGTCGTCTGGAAATAGGGCTGCAAGTTCTCCAGACCATGCAAATAATATGGCAAAATTAAAAAAGGGCGAGTTGAGCAGAAGCCAGCAGTTCCTACAGCCACATGGTCTCCTTACAACTAGCAGCAGTAAATCATTAACTGCAGCCACGGTTCTCCACCTGCTCCTCTCTCATACCTGCACACATCTGCTTCAATCACACATTAGTTCAATGTCACTTTACCACTAATCTGGAAATAAACGTTGGGTCCAGCTGATTTTGTTTTTTTTTTTTTTTTGGTTATCTTATCACTTTCAAGTGCAAACAGCCATTTCTTAACCACAAAAAAAAAAAATGATTTGTAACTGGTCAATACATAGAGAAGTGGTCACTTACCGCCCTGCTCCATATCAGAGTCTGTGAGGTGCGTCAGGGAAAAATTTGCTATGTTTGCTGGAGAAATGGAGAATCTTGAAAAAAATGGGGCGGGTGCGTGGGTCCAGCTTTGATCGGGACTCCGAGGAGGTGGCGGAGGGGAGAAGTATTTTGATGGATTGACGGACAGTTTGGAGCCGATTGGGTTCGCTGCTGGTTTGTTTATAAAGGCTGGCTCCGGAGATGTGAAGTCGTCTTCCCACTCAAATCCGCCACCTAAGAACAGAGATATCTTACTTTACAGGATTGAGACTGCACACATTATGGGATTACGGTAAAGCTTCCACCTCTGTAGAGGCCCCCCATACACAGGCTAACAGCAGCTGAACCTACCGATAGACAAGCCCATAGAAAATGTCTATGGGGGTCTCTAAACACACCCCTGACCTCCGACAGATGATGTCAAGGAAATATGGATTTGATATTTCCCATTTTAATCTGTCAATCCCTTTTAGTTTTTCACTATATAAGCTGCCGCCAGAGGAGTACGACTGTGTAGGGAGGGCTCAGGAGATAGTCATCGTTTGACCGACACCCATCTATTGTTCGTGGGGATCCCATTTCTGCAGTGGATCATGATGCAAAATCCAGCAGATTCACTATGGATTTTACGACTATGGAGTAAAAGGGATGAAATCATGGTGGAACGCGACAGTTCTGATGCACAGAATGCTCATTCTTTGGCAGAAATGGAAAAAAAAAATAATAATTTCTTTGCAGGGAAAATTTCTGCAACATTTTTTCTAAATCCTCTTCACATATATTGTATTGTAATTTGTGGTATGAAATCGATCCCGAAGAACGGTCACATCCAAAATAAATCTAAAAAAAGTCGAAAAGACTTTGGAAAGGTCCCATACCTTCTTCATCCGTAGAGCTTTCAGAATTCGTAAATCTATATCCAGGAGCAGACGGAGACACTGGACTGCTGCTGCTGGACCGTTGACTGCTGGTGTCCAGAGCTCGAGATCCTAATTCTTTGGTTGGGGTTTCCTAAATTAAAAGAGAAATGGACCGTGAATGGGTGTTAAAGAGGACCTTTCACCAAATGGATCAGTGAATTAGACCCTTGAAGCAATAGTAAATGCAGAGGGGAACAAAAATGATTTATTTTGTTTACTTAATTGCCTCTCGATGACGGAAATATTAGAAATCGAGGTATTAAAGAGGGGAAAAAAAAAGGAGTCAAGTCCAAGTGGGTGTTAGCCAGTTTTTTTTGAGGGCGCATACTTTTTCCCCCTATATGATGCTAATGAATCATAAGCAGGCAGCAACACTCAAAAGGAAAGAAGAAATTGTCCCCCCTCTCCATGGCTTAGAATAGGTGATTTCAATCTGAGCTGCATCATTACATCTCACCTACTGAAAAATCTGCCACAACCACCTGCACGAGTCAGTGAGA